>NW_006408519.1:669280-683538 GCF_000296735.1 Chrysochloris asiatica
TGTTATCCATAGTTTGTCATGATCCTCACATTAAATGCCATTGCACAGTCAACAAAGCCCAAGTAAACCTCTTTCTGGTGTTCTCTGCTTTCAGCCAAGATCCATCTGATGTCAGCAATGATATTCCTCTTTCCACGTTGTATTCTGAATCTGCCTTGAATTTCTGACAATTGCTTGTTGATGTACCATTGTAGCTGTTTTTGAATTATCTTCAGCAAAATTTTACTTGCATGTGATTTGTTCGATGATTTCCACATCCTTTGGGTCACCTCTCTTTTGTATGGTCACAAATATGGATCCCCTCTTATTGGTTGTCCAGGTAGCTGTCTTCCAAATTTCTTGGCATAGATGAGTGACTGCCTCCAGTGCTGCATTGGCTTGTTAAAAGATTTGAATTTGTATTGTATCACTTCCTGGAGACTTGTTCTTTGTCAATGCCTTCAGTGCATCTTGGACTTCTTCCTTCAGTACCACTGGTTCTTGATTTTATGCTACCTTTTAAAAATATTTGAACATCGACCATTTCTTTTTGATACAGTGACTCTGTATATTCCTTCCATCTTCTTTTGATGCTTTCTGTATCATTCAATATTTTGTCCATAGAATCCTTCATATTAAGTCAAACATTGAATTTTTTCTTCAGTTTTTTTCAGTTTGAGAAATTCTGAGTGTGGTCATCCCTTTTGGTTTTCTAACCCCAGGTCTTTGTACATTTCATCACAATACTTATTTTTGTTTTGTTTTGTTTTGGAGCTACCTCTTGAAATTTTATGTTTAGTTTTTTGTTTGTTTGTTTGTTTTTTAATCTCCTCATCTCTTCCTTTAGCTTTAGCATTTCTATGCTGGAGAACAAGTTTCAGAGTCTCTTATGACATCCATTTTGGTCTTTTCCTTCTTTCTTGTCTTCTTAATGACCTTTTGCTTCTTCCTGTTTAATGTTCTTGATGTCATCCCATAACTCTTCTGGTCTTTGGTCATGAGTGTCTAGTTCTTGAGATGGCATCTAAATTCAGGTGGGGTATATTTAAGGTCATATTTTGGTTCTTATGGACTGTTTTAATTTTCCTCAGCTACTGCCTAAGCTTGTGTATGAGCAACAAATGGTCCATTCCACAGTTGGCACCTGGCCTTGTTTTGGCTGATGATATTGAGCTTTTGTATTGTGTTTTCCCACAGATGTAGCCAGTTTGATTCCTGTGTGTTCCACCTGGTGAGGTCCATATGATAGTAGACTTTTATGCTGTTTGAAAAAGGTATTTGCCATGAATAAGTTGTTGGTCTTGCAAAATTCTATCATGTGATCTCCAGCATCATTTCTAACACTACAGTTGTATTTTCCAACTATTTATCCTTCCTCTTTGTTTCTAACCTTCCCATTCCAATTACCAGTAATTATCAATGCATCTGATTACATGTTTGATCGATTTCAGACTGAAGAAGTTTTGTTATTGTTGGTGGTGGTGTGACATGGATTCAATTCTATCTCATAAAGACCCTGTACTAGGCTTCTAAGGCTGTAAATATTGATGGGAGCAGAAAAACTCATCTTTCTCCCACAGAGCATTTGGTGGCCTCAAACTGCTGACCTTGCAGTTAGCAGCCCAACGTGTAACCCACTATGCTACCAGGGCTCCTTGAAAAAGTTGTTAGAACTCTTCACTATCCTCATCATTGACTTTAATTATTTGTGTGTAAATTTGAATAATAGTTGTATTAATTGGTCTTCCTTATAGGTATGTAGACATGACCCTATCCACATACAGGGTGGAAATTTATGAAAACTTCCAACTAGACATTACTAAGCACCTTGAGAGTTGCTGGGTTTGGGGTCTCAAGACTATAGTCTCAGGGGACACCATGGTCAATTGGCATCATGTGGTACACAAAGACAATGCTCTATTTCCTACTTTAGTGAGTAATGACTCTTAAAAACTCATGAGCAAATATCCAAGGTGCTCTGTCTCTCCTTATGTGAAGGAAAGAAGAGTGATGAAAATTGAAGATGTTTGGTATTAATTAGTCCACTGGATTTGTGGAACAGATATGCAAACATCAGCCTCCGTAACCCTGAGAATGAAAGAAATAGATGGTGCCTGGCTGCACTACCTACTTTTTTGAAAAGGATCGCATTAGAAGGTCCTGGATAGAGTGGGATAAAATGTGAAACAAAGCTCAAAAATATAAAAAATACTGGATTTATTGGTCAGAAAGAGATTGAGGAACCTGAGACTATGGCTCTTGGTCATCTTGCAGGTCTTGACCTGAACTCACACTTGTGTGTCTATTTTCAGCCAAGCAGTGGATAGGTATATTGTGGTTGTTAAGTGCTATTGAGTCAGTTTCAACCCATAGCAACCCTGTATTGGGTTTCTGAGGAGCAGCTATGATATGTCTGCTTAAACTGCTGACTTTTTGGTTCAAACTGACTTTGCAGTCCAGCACATTAACCCACAGTGCCGCCCCAGGACTCCAGATAGGTAACCAGGAGGACAACAACACTAGTAAGGTATGCTCACCAGAGAATGTCAACCATTCAAGATCAAAAGGACAACATTCATCTAAGGACAAAGTTCGGAAGGGTTGGAAAAGAAGGTGAAATGGAAACAAGAATCACAGGGAGGAAGTGGGATAACTGATGTTACCTGGAGGGAATTCCAATCATTAAGATAAAATGAAGTTCATGATTTGTTGAATATAAAATTGATGACCTACTCTGTAAATCTTTACCCAATTCACAATAAAAAGGTTTTTTTTTTTATGTTGTCATATTAGTAAAATGGAGATTTTTTTTTTTCTTGTCTTTTAACAAAATGTACTCTAAGTATTTTTGTTATATTAAAAAAGATACAAAGCAGAGACAGGTTGATTAGAGTTCAACCCAAAGTTTCAAACCAGTTTGAACCAATTAAATTGAGGTGAAGTACGCAAAGAGTCCTGGTGTGGTGCTGTAGGTTAATGTGCTGGGCTGCAAAGCCAGTTGGATCCTCAAGGTCAGCAGTTCAAGCTCACCCACCAGCCACTCCTTAGAAACCCTATACAGGGTCCACTACGGGTCAGAACCAACTCAATGGCACTTAACAACAAGTAAGCAAAACCAAGACAAACTGGAATTTGCTAAACATAGATGCCTGGAACAATAATCTGAACAAAAAAAATTATGTTTGAAACCCTGGAATGGAGGACTTGAAAGAGGCATACCCAGTTCTTACAGTAGAATAATGTGGGAGATTGAATTATTGCCAAGCTTGTAGAGAACGACACACATTCAAAAATACATTGGCTGTATCTCTGAGCGGGGTACTTTTGTTTCAGACTCTGCTAGACAAGAGATATGGTTGCTATATAACGTGTGCACTGTCCTTATTTCCTAAGAAGGAGATGAAATTTGTAGCAAGTCATCAATTCATTATTTTCCCTGATTCAGTTATCATTTCAGGCAGCCACATTTTGCAAATTCATGTATATCCTGGTTTCGCTTCCTCTGCCTTAATTTAAAACAGGAAGAATTGTTTAAAGATCTGATTCTGCCCCCATCAGTTAGCTTTGCAGCTCATGGTGGGAGAGATACCTTCTAGTTATCCACGTTAAAATTGTGCATTGTTAAAGAGTTTTACAGACTTTAGCTCGTTAATCTTCCAAAAATCTATGAAGCTGACAGAGCGTATTACCTGCCTCCCCTTTCCTTATTCTGGTTCACTTAAAGGTATAATTATTAAATTTTAAGATGAAGACTTTACTCAAAGCTAGTTATACTCATATTTTGCATATTATAAATCCCTATATATGTACACATCAAAACAGCCAAATTACATTTTAATCTTGTCTGAACTAGATCATCTCTTCTTCACTCCCATTATCTTATTATCGTTCCTAGGGTTAATGTGGAGTCTGGGGGTTATTGCACTAGAATGCAAATTTGCTTTGAACCAAAAGGTCGACAGTTCAAGTTCACCAGCTGTGCACCTCAGAAAGGGTCTCTAGAGGTCGACTCAGAGGACACTTAATAACAAGAACAGGGGTTAATGCACTGGACTGTAAAGTCGGTTAGAGCTGCAAGGTTGGAGATTCAATCTCACCAGCCATTCCTTGGAAACCCTATATAGGATTGCTATGAGTCAGATCCAACCCGACAGTACTTAACAACAACAACACCCTAGCATGAAGGTATCATGTTACCTCAACTTAACAAGAAAAGAAAAATCTGATAAATCCTCTGGTCGCCCAAATCTAGAACTTCTTTTTTAGAGTGCTCCTTGAGTGAAAAAAGAAAGTTATCTGGATAGTAGAAATGAATGCCGAGGCACCAGTTTACCCAGTTGATTAACAGGAGAGAACTTCCAGAAAGATGGCGAACTAGGCAGACATGCTACACAGACCTTCTACAACAAAGAGATGGGAGACCAAATGAAACACATTTGGTTTAACCCAGAGGATAATCCTGGAACCCTGAGTTTCAGAAGAGAGGTTAGAGAAGTGGATTGAATACCTTCTGGAGGAGTTGCTGAGCAGGGGCAACAAGAGGTGAACAGACTGCAGACCACACACTATGTAGCCATCTTAAACTTTTGCAAGCAGTTTTGGACAGACAGATGGTGGCCTGAAAGCTCAGATTCACATGGACAACAGAAGAGTTGCAATTCTTTTTGTTCCCCACACACCGAGGGAAGCCAGAAGTGTAGTCGATCCCTACCAACATCTAACTCCAGCACAGATCCTACGCTCCAGGAGTTCAGAGCTGCGAGGTTTTGATCCACACCAGTGTGAGGTGGCTGCTGACTGTACTGCCTTGGTGCCTGGGTCCTGATGGGCTATGTTCCAGACAAACTGAACCCACAGAGCCTCCAGACCAACATCACACTAGCAGCTCCCCTGCCCCAGCCCTCTGGTTCTGAAAGACTGAAACCAGCAATACTAAGGGCCTCCAGAAATTATTTTCAGATTGGGAGCCTTGAGCATAGACAACACCTAGGCTTTACACCCTTTACGCCTTGACCTGAACTTCATCAAGAGCTGGGAACTCAAGTGTCACCTCCTTCCCTCATTCACCTTGTGAGCTCCTTGACAGGTAGGAGCTCCGGACAGTGTTTATTTCTGTGGGTCCAATAACTGCAATGTTGTTGTTTTTTCATTTTTTTAATTTATCTTTTCTTGTCTTTCTGAGCCACTGAGAAACTTATGTAAAGCATCAGAATACTGCCTGATATAGTGTCAGCAGATGAGTTCCTTTGGTTGGAAGGCTCGTAAAATACAACTTTAAAAAAATACAACTTAAAAAACAGCTGTCTCCTCAAAGTAGAGTTGATCATAATGACATGGATGGAATAAAGCATTTGGGACCTTCATTTGCTGATGGGGCACAACTCAAAATGAGAAGAAACGACTGTTCTTGTTAAGTGCCATCAAGTTGGTTCAGAAATAGTTGTAAACATCCATTAATAATCAGAACACGTTGTTGTTGTTAAGTGCTGTTGAGTCGGTTCCAACCCATAGCAAGAGTAGCTGGTGAAATTGAACTTCCGACCTTGCAGTTCAAACCCACTTTGCAGCCCAGCACATTTAGAATGCATGAAGTAGTATTAATTGAGGAAAATTGGAAGTTGTAAAAAATGAAATGGAAAGCACAAAGATTGATAGCCTAGGCATTAGTGAACTGAAATGGACTGATATTGGCCATTTTGAATCAGACAATCATATGGTTAAGTATGTCAAGAATGACAAATTGAAGAAGAATGGTGTTGGAGTATGTCAAGACCTGTCTTGAAGTGCAAAGTCGTCTGTGATAGACTAATATCCATACGCCAACAAGGAAGACCAGTTAATACACCGCTATTCAAATTTGCATACAAACCACTAAAGCCAGTGACAAGGAAATTGAACAATTCTACCAACAGCAGAATCGTGGTATGGCACTGTAGGATAATCACTGGACTTCTAAGCCTAAGGTCAGTGACTCAAACCTACCAGCTACTTCTCATAAACACTATATAGGAACACTAGGAATGGAAAACTATTCAACCATACTTAGCAACAACAACAACTTCTTCAGTCTGAAATTTATTAAACATGTCATCAAAATGCATTGATAATTACTGGTGATCAGAATGCAGAAGTTGGAAACCAAGAGGACGGTGAATAGAAACAGTGCAGGCGAGCAAATGACAGAATTTTACAAGAACAGTGACTTAGGTATTCATAGCAAATACCTTTCTTCTACAGTATAAAAAATTACTATAGACCTGGATCTCACCAGATGGAATACACAGGAATCAACTTGACTACATTTGTAGGAAGAGACAATGAAGAACTCAATATAATTAGCCAAAACAAGGCCAAGGGCCGACTGTGAAACAGACAATCAATTGTTCATATGCAAGTTCAGGCTGAAGCTGAAGAAAATTAAAACAACTCCGCAAGAGCCAAAATATGACCTTGAACATGCCACACCTGAATTTGAGAAACGATCTCAAAGACAGATTTGACACATTGGATACTAATGACTGAAAACCACAAGGGTTGTGAGGTGACATTAACAACATTATCCATGAATAAAGCAAAAGATCATTAAAAGCCAAGAAATAAAGAAAATATCAAAATGGATATCAGAAGAGTTTCTAAAAACTTGCTTTTGTGCATAGAGAAGCTAAAGCAGCTGGGATAAATGATTAAGTAAAAGAGCTGAACAGAAAATTTCAAAGGGTAGCTCAAAAAGATAAACTCAAGTATTATAATGAAATGGGCAAAGATTTCAAGTTAGAAAACCAAAAAGGAAGAACATGCTAAGAATTTCTCAAGCTGATAGAACTAAAGAAAAAATTCAAGCCTTAGGTTGCAATATTGAATGATTCTACGAGCAAAATGGGAGTGCAGTGCATAATGAGCGCTAGGTTGCGAACCACAACGTCAGTGGTTCAAACCCAGCAGTCAGTCTGAAGGAGAAACATGAGGCTTTCTGCTTCTGCAAAGATTTACAGCTGTGATACACTCTTTATACAATGTAATTATTATTATTGGGGTCCAACTCCTAGGAACCTTGTGGACAACAGAATGAAACATTGTTTGGTTCTCTGCTGTCCTCATATTGCTATGTTTGAGCTCATTCTTCTTCCCAACCACTGTGTCTAGCCATCTTGTTGGGGGTCTTCCTATTTTTCTCTGACTCTCTAATTTATAACATGATATCCTTCTACAAGGAATAGGCCTTCCTGACAACATGTTCAAACTACATGAGACAAAGTCTCACCATTTTCTCTTCTAAGGAGCATTCTGGTTGTACTTCTTCCAACACAGATTTGTTGGTTCTTTTGGAAGTCCATGGTACTTTCAATATTTTTTGCCAATACCATAATTCAAAGGCATCAATTCTCTGGTCTTTCTTACTCATTGTCCAATTTTTGCATACACATGTTGTTGTTAGGTGCCATCGAGTCAGTACCAACTCATTGTGACCCTATGCACAACAGAAAGAAACCCTGCCTGGTTCTGGGCCAACCTCACAATTGTTGCTACACCTGAGCCCATCACTTCCACCACTGTGCCAATCCATCTGGTTGGGGGTCTTCATCTTTTTCTCCAATTCTCCCCTTTACCAAACATGATATCCTTCTCCAGTGACTAATCCCTCCTGATAACAAGTTTGAAGTATGATAGACAAAGTTTGGTCATCCTGGTTTCCAAGGAGCACCTGGTTGTACATCTTCCAATGCAGATTTATTAGTTTTTTTGGCAATCTGTGATACTTCCAATATTCTCCGACACCATAACTCAAATGCATCAATTCTTCTACAGTCTTCCTTATTAACTGTCCAACTTTCACATACATATGAGGTTATTGAAAACATCATGGCTTGGATCATGCACACCTTAGTCCTCAAACTGACATCTTTGCTCTTCAATACTTTAAAGAGGTTTTGTGCAGCAGATTTGCCTAATGCACTACGTTGTTTGAGTTTTTGACTGTTGCTTCCATGAGTGTTGATGGTTGATCTGAGCAAAATGAAATCTGATAATTCAATCTTTTCTCCATTTGTATGGATGTTGCTTATTGGTCCAGTTGTGAGGATTTTTGTTTTCTATACGTTAAGATTTACAGCCTCGGAAACCCTGTACAGGGTCGCTATGGGTCGGAATCAACTCGACGGCACTTAGCAACAACAATACGTTGAGATGCAACCCATACCAAAGGCTTTGATTTTCATCAGGAGTTATTTCAAGCCCTGCTTTCAGCAAGCAATGCTATATCATCTGCATACAGCAGTTTGTTAATGAGGTGACTGAAAATACTTGGGTCAGGCACCCCTTAGCCTCAAAGTGACATCTTTGATCTCTAACATTTTAAAGAGGTCTTTTGCAGCAGATTTGCCCAATGCTATTGCATCATTTGCTTTCTTGACTGTTGTTTCCATGGATGTTGATTGTGGATTCAAGTAAAATGAAATTCTTGACAACTTCAATACAGGCACACCTTATTTAATTGTGTTTCACGTTATTACACTTAGAACTATTGTGTGTTTTACAAATTGAACGTTTGAGACAACCCTGTGTTGAACAAGCCTATTGGTATCATTTTTTAAAACTCACTTCTTGTCTTTGTGTCACATTTTGTTAATTCTCACAATATTACAATTTTTTTCATAATGATATTGCATACTTAATAAGCTACAGTACAGGGTAAACATACATTTTATATGCACTGGGAACCAAAAAATTGTGTGACTCACTTTATGCCAATATTTGCTTTATTGTAGTGATTTGGAATGAACTGATAAAATCTCCAAGTGGTGGTGGTGGTGGTTATGTGCCTGACTCATAACGACCGTATATGGAGTTTCTGATGCTGTAAATCTTTACAGGAGCAGAAAGCCTCATCTTTCTTCCATAGAACAGCTGATAAGTTTGAACTGCTGACCCTGAGACCTGACTTGTAACCGCCATGCTACCAGAGCTTCTTAATATCTCCAAGGAATACATGTATTTCCTCCACTTACCATTCTGTTGCTTATTGGTCTAGTTGTGAAATTTTTAAAATTTATGTTGACTTGTAGTCCATACTGAAAGCTGTATCCTTTGGTCTTCATCAGTAAGTGCTTCAAGTCCTCTCACTTCCAGCAACAAATGTTGTGTCATATCCAGATTGCAGATCGTTAATGAGTCTGCCTCCAATCCTGATGCTGCATTCTTTATATAGTCCAGATTTTCAGATTATTTGCTCAGCATACAGATTGAGCAAGTATAGAGAAAGGATACAACCCTGATACCCATCTTTTCTGATTATAAACCACACAATATCACTTTGTTCTGTTTGAAAACCTACCTCTTGGTCTATGTACAAGTTCCACATGAGCCTGATTAGGTGTTCAGAAATTCCCATTGTTCACAATTTTATCCATAATTTGTTGTGAACTGCACCGCCAATGCCTTTCCATTGTCAATAAAACAGAAGTACACATTTTTCTGGTATTCTTTGCTCTAGTCAAGATCCATCTGATGTCAACAATTATATTCCTTGTTCCTTATCCTCTTCTGAATCCAACTTGAATTTTGACTAGTCCCCTATGTACTGCTGCAACCATTTTTTAATTACCTTCAGCAAAATTTTACTTATATATGTAATATTAATGATATTGTTCAATGATTTCTGCATTCTGTTAGATCACTTTCCAGTCAGTTGGCCAGATACTTACCTTTCAGATTTTTAGCATAGATGAGTAAGCACTTTCAGCATTGCGTCATTCATTGAAATGTTATTTAGAATGCCATCAGTTCCTAGAGCCTTGTTTTTAGCCAAGTTTCAGTGCAGCTTGGACTTTTTCCTTCAATACCATTGGTTCTTGATCATATGTTACCTGCTGAAATGGTTGGGGGGGTGGTGGATTCTTTTTAATACAGTGACTCTGTGAATTCCTTCTATCTTCTTCAGATAATTCCTGCATCATTCAATAATTTGCCCAAAGAATCAATATTACAAGTTGCGGCTTGAATTTCTTCCAATTAGAGAATTGCCGAGTGTGTCCTTTTCTTTTGGTTTTCTAAATCCAATCTTTGCAAATTTCATTATACTATTTTACTTATCTTTTAAAGTGCCTTCTCTCTTGTTTCTTGGTGTGAGCTAAACTTGTCTGTTGTCTCCTGCGCATTGTAGAATTGCCAGATTTATATTTAATTGGTGATTGTATATTGATGTGCTCTTCGGCTCTCACCAACTGGCTCCTGAGTGTAGTTAGAGAATGGAAGTAAGTGTACCACTCTCCATTCGTGCTCGTCACTTTAGAATGGGTTTGGCTGGTGCTGGCTGCTGTCTATCATTGATTGGATGGGATCAGTTGGTCTGGGCTCTTGCCTAGTGGATAGAACTGCAGGGGATAAAGTTGTGGCTGGGCTATCTCCTATAAGGTGGGATAGAGAAGAAAACCCCTTCCACGCACAAGAAAATAAGAGTATAAACAAACAAGAAATCAACAATGAAAAGGGATAAAAGAAATAAAAAACAGGCAACAACTAGAAAAATGAATATAATAACAAAAAAGAAAAGAGGGACAGGAAAATGGAACTATAGAAGAGAAAAATAAGAGAGAAAGTAAAAAACATTTAGAAAAACTAGGTAAAGGGAAAGATGGAATGTGTGAGTAGAAAGCAGTTTAAAAAGATCAAAAGGAAAAAAAGAAGAGGGAAAATGAGAAACAGAAGAAAAGAAGGAAAACAAAAGCAGAGATAGGATAAAATTCAAGGGAATGAAAAAAGAAGGAGAAAAAAGAATAAACAAACAAAGTAAAAACAAACAAACAAAAAACAGTGCAGCTGTTGACCTCAGAGAGAAAAGTCTGGAAGGTTCCTGCTAGCCAAGGTGTTCACAGGGCAGGTGAGGGCAGACCCAGCCCTAGAAGGAGTTCCTATAGGCCTCAATGTTATCTATGACCAGGGCACTCAATCCCAAGTAGTTTGAGGCCTTTGATGAAGCTAGTTTCAGTGTCTGTTAGGACCACAGGGCGGCTGGGGACAGTGTGGCTGGTTATGAGGGTTTCTCCTAGACTAATGCCATTCTGTGGCTCTGTAGGTCTGCAGATCTGAAGCCAATCCTGCCTGAGTCCAAACACCAAAGCACGGCAACCAGCCCCCTCTTCACACTGGTATACATCACAACGATGTAGCTCCTAACTCCCAGAAAGCAGGGTGGATATGGTAAGAATTGGTCACACCTGTGGTTACCAAGGGAGTGTGGAGAAAAGGGAGGAATCATACCTTTCTTGTTGTCTGTGTGAACCTGCTCGGCCAGACCACCTTCTGTCTCCAAAGCTATTCACAAAAGTTCAAGATGCTCATGCTGCATCTAGTCAGCTGTTCACCTGTCAGTCTCCCTCTCTCACTATCCCTGCTCAGCTTCTCCTCCCAGCAAACACTCAATCTACTTCTCTAATTTTCCTCTGAAGTTCAGGGTTCCAACATTTTCATCTATGTCTGTTTCACTGGGATTCTCGTATCTTTGTTGTAGAGAGTCCCCGTAGTGTGTCTTGTGTTGTCTTTTGCCATTAGTAGTCAATACATCAAATCTATTCTTAAGATTGTCTCTAAATTCAGGTGAAATGTACTCGGTCATATTCTGGCTCTCATGAACTTGTTTTCATTTTCTTGAACTTCAACTTGAACTTTCATAGGAGCTATAGATGGCCTTTTCCACAGTCAGCCCCTGGCCTTGTTCTGATTAATGATTTGGAGCTTCACCACTATCTTCCCATAGCTGGAGTCAGTATGTGTTCCATCTGGCAATGTGCATGTGTATAGTTACCAATTCAGTTGTTGAAAAAAGGTATTTGCCATAAGTTCTTGGTCTTACAAAATTCTGTCATGTGAGCTCAGGTTCTGTTTCTATCACAAAGGCCATATATTATTTTCAGTTGCTGATCCTTCTTCT
The DNA here is from genome assembly GCF_000296735.1 of Chrysochloris asiatica. NCBI lineage: Eukaryota > Metazoa > Chordata > Mammalia > Afrosoricida > Chrysochloridae > Chrysochloris > Chrysochloris asiatica. The sequence continues at coordinate 681,186 of NW_006408519.1, forward strand.
TTGTTTCAACTGTTGTTACATTCCAATCACCAATAATTATTTATGCATTGTGATTGTATATTTGTTCAATTTTAGACAGTAGAAGTTGGTAAAAATGTATTCATTTTTTGCATTAGTGGTTGATTTGAATACTAGTTGTCTTGTAATTGTATGGCTATTATCACAGCACTGCATTTCAGTTGAAATGTTCTTTTTGATGATGAATTTGGTGTCATTTCTCTTATCACTGTAGGCCATCTGATTACCTGACTAAAAAGGGCCAACACCAGTTCATTTCAGCCCACTAATGCCTAGGGTATTGGTATTTATGTGTTCCATTTCAATTTTTATAATTTCCAATTTTTCTAGATTCATATTTCATATAATTCACGCTCTGATCATTAATAAATGTTTACAATTGTTTCTTCTCATTTTGAGTGGTGCCACAGCAGAAAATGATGGTTCTGAAATCTCTGCTCTACCCACAGCATTGTAGTTGACTCTGACATGGCAGATTTTCCTCACTTGTAATTTGAATGCCTTTCAATATAAGGGGCTCACCTTCTGGCACTATATCACACAATGTTCTGCAGCTAAAGTTAGGTTTTTCTTCCTAGTCTGTCTCAGGACTCAAGAATACATAAATATTTTTGCATACAGTTCAAGGATCTGGTCTTACCCTGGCTTTACCCAAACAGTAAGCGTTTTAACTATATTCATTTATGTTTGGACAGTCATGGGACTTTACTGGTTTTTACCTGCTTCAAATGAACGCTGAGAATACATCATGAGAGCAACTGTTGCCCTGGAATTGTATTGATGCGCTTTCAAGTTTGGTGCTAAAATGATGAACCAAAAAAGATCCTACTGCAAATGTTCTCATGGTAATCTGTCAGTTATCAGATCTCGGTCTTTTATCTGAAAATTGGCAGATTGGACAGTAACCAGTCTCCACTTGTTCTCTGCAGCTGCTGTTCTGACATGTTTACCACGAACAAATACACTTTGTTTTTATAGGATGAATAATATCCTGAAAGAGTAACTTAGGTTTCCCATTGCCCAATTTAAGCTCTTCCCAGATATCCTTAGCCTTTAAGTCTTTTCTTTATTTAAAATGTCTCATTAAGTCCTTAAAATTCACAAAGATGAGGAATGATTTAAAGTAAGGCTTTCTGTAGCATTTTATGTGGTTGTTTTTGTTGTTTGCAAAGTTCCCACCTAAAAGATTTGTATCTGGGGCATTTGTAATCATCCAGCAGAGGCTTAACCCACCTTCAGAGGAGGATCAAGCAGTAATCCTCAGATTTAAAGTGTGTGGGCCCAAAACTCAGGGCCAGAATTCTCATCTTAGTCTAGGCCCCAGAGGCCCATGGGTAATCCATTAAACCTCCCACTCCTACTGAGACACGTTGTCATGTTTTCTTGGAGATGCTTTGTCAAATGAGTATACCAAAACAATTTGCAAAGATGTGAGCCCAGCCCTGAGGTTGGATCTGACAGGCATGTGAATGACATGCAAAAGGAAAGAAGAAAGCGGCAGGGCAATGCCCGAGTTGGTTTCCAAAGCTTCCCAGGAAATATAAATTCCAAGTGACCTTCTAAGATATTCTCCTCTGTCTTGCATTACATGTGGTTAAGACACTTTTCTAGTCTCAGAAATATTATCTCCTTATTTCCGAAGCCATGAAATACTACAAGGTAACTTCTTATCTTCCTTTAACCAAAAGCAATGAGAGCATAGGATCTAAGAATTTATAAGCATTCAAACTGAATGTAGGTTGTCAATCAAAGGTACCCAGGCGTGGGAGAAAGCAACTATGCCTGGCCCAAGTCAGGTACTCAACACTAGAGTCCAGCCCTAGCCCTCTTCCAGCTCAGCTCTTTTTTCCTTCCTTGACTATCCATATTCCTTTTCTAGTTTCAGATATTCTGGTCCCCATTGGAAAACAGCAGTTTTTGTCTGGTTCAAGGTCTCCTCCTCAAAGTGTACCTCTCTGATCTTTCAGTCCTGCCTACCTCTTTCACTTGGTTCCTTTTGTTTTTTCTACTTATTACTGTTATTTTCTCCAACTCAAAGTAACCCTGCTTAGAGTTTCCAAGGAGTGCTTATCTGAGAGTGCCACACCAGGACTGCTTAAAGACAGTGTTAAATACTTCCAACATAGAATCACACATCCTCAGGGTAAGAAAGAATCGAGGCCACCATGTCCAATGACCCCTCCCATAGTTGAATTACCTCTGCAAATTCCTGGCCAAGCGATTTTACAGTCCAGACTCAAACACTTCCAGTGACATAGAATTATAATCTAGTTATTTCCATAGTTACCATTTATAGACTATGGTAGCGTAGTGGTTATGAATCGGGCTGTGAACC
>NW_006408519.1:683812-698721 GCF_000296735.1 Chrysochloris asiatica
TGAAGATTTAAAACCTCAGAAACCCTATGTTGAGTAACTATGAGTTAGAACCGACTCAATGGCATTTAACAATAGCAAGCACGAAGCTAGTGACTTTACATACATTATTTCTCTTCATGTTTCTGAAAACAGACAATGTAAACTTTAGAGGAGAAAGGGAAGAAGCCAGTATTTTTGACCACCTACCATGCACTGTTCTCTTCTCTTTATAAATGCTATTTCATTTTATTCACCCACGCCTTCTGTAATTATTTTCCAATCAAGAAACTAGGGCTCAGAGAGGTTGTTTCTCAAGATCAGGAGCTACATGATGTGATGGTCACCCATTTAGTTAAATGGTATGTTAGTTCAAACTTTTTGCTCAATTTAGAAAAAGATTCTTACTAATTTAAGAAAAAAAAAATAGAATGGAAAGAATGTTGAAGAAACAGGACAGAAACCAGGGTTGGTCCAAGGCCAGACATGAGAGACAATATTCTGAATGGTCAAGGGGCTGCTGAGAGAAACATCAGCTCCCGTCATTTGTTCTATCATTAGATTACTCACTCCAAGATAGAATATCCTGGGCAAACAATATGATTGGGCAAAGTTGGTTCACATGGTCAACTCTTGGCCAGAACTAAGTAGTGCAATTTGGTTGGTTGTCCCACCAAGAATGCACTCAATTGGGAGAGAGTATTCCCCCAAAGGAAATCAGTCCACTGTTTCAAAATAAAGGGATATGAACTCTGGAAGGCAAAAGTATTTACCACAGTGTAGGGACTGAGATTTAAACATTCTTTCCACTGCCTTCCAGCCTGAGGCATAAAGATGTTCATCTTTATGTAGAATCCAATTTATCTCCTTTGGACCTCGTCTGATTTTCTGACTTGGAACCACACAAAACAACCTATTCTTTCTTGCACCTGATAATCACCCAAAACCAAACCCACTGCCATGAAGTAGATTTCGACTCATAGCAACCCTGGATAGAGTTTCTGAGGCTGTAAATCTTTACTGGAGCAGAAAGCCTCACCTTTCTCCCATACAGCAGCTGGCAGGCAGGTGCTTATCCTACAGTGCCCCCAGGGCTTCTTATCACTTGCTACTTATTTGAGGGCAATTAGCATACTTTTAATCCCCCCCACCCCCCTTCCTACCCCAGTTTCCTCAGCTCTCCAGTTGAAATATTCCTGGTCCCTTAAACTCTCCCTCGCATGACCTAAATATCTCCTTATTCGAGTTGTTCTCTTCAGGCCCTGCTTCAGGGTGTTACTCTGCCTGTTACTAAAGTGGGAAAGTACAGTGACAAAGGCAACACTTCTGATAGGATCTATTCAACGCAGAGTAGAGCAGACCATCTCAGGATCACAAACACCTAAAGATCAAATGCTCATTTACTTCAATAGCCAGCCTGATGCAGCCTCTAGTGTCTGAGCAGTCTAGTTCCATATCTTAGCATTACCATTCTGAGCTGTGTGATCACTAGGAAGTTATTTCAGCTTTAGTAAAGTAACCATAGTTATAAACCCATTGCTGTTGAGTGGATCGAGAGCACCCTACAGGACAGAGTAGAACTGAGTCAAATGGAGTGACTGGTAGGTTGGAACTGCTGACCTTTTGGTTTGTAGTCACATACTTAGCCACTGTACCACCTGGACTCCTCTGACTATGTACTAATGCAGTAACAATATATACTATGGTCACTATAATTATTAAATGAGACAATAGTACAGTGCCTAGCCACCAATAGGGCCACAATATATTCTTTCCTATTATCACTTATTGTTTTGTTGTTTGTATGCTGCACACTATTCTGATTCGTAGGTACCTTATAAGATAGTGTAGAACTGGCCCAATAGGTTTCCAAGACTGTAATCAGTAAAGAAGCAGATTGTTACATATTGCTTCCCTGGAGCAACTGGTAGGTTTGAACTGCTGACCTTTTGGTTAGCAGTCAAGTGCTTCACCACTTTGCCACCAGGGATCCTTTTATTATAATTATTATTACTATTATTATTCCATCTCAAGTACACATTCAGCCTTCCATAGCCACTGAAAGTGGTTCAGAGTCAGAGCAATGGTATGTATAGAGCAATTTGTTCAAAGGCACACAGTGATGGACTGATCAAAGAACACAGATTTCAGGATTTATATATACACTATCAAGGAGCTCTGGTAGCATAGTAGTTATGAATCAGGCTGCGAACCACAAGGTCAAGAGTTCAAAATTACCAGCTGATCCGTGGGAGAAAGATGAGGCTTTCTGCTCCTGTAAAGATTTACAGCCTCGGAAACCCTATACAGGGTCACTATGAGTCGGAACCGACTCTACGGCACACAACAACAACAACATATACATTATCAGCAGGAATTCTGGTGTTGCTATAGGATAAACACTAGACTGCTAACTGCAACATTAGTCATTCAAATCCACCAGTTGCTCTGTGGGATGAAGTTGAGAGTTTCTGCTCCTATAAAGATTTTCAATTTTGGAAACTCTAATTGAGGTTGCTAATATGAGTGGGAGTTGACTCACTGGCGATGAGTTCTATTTGTTTGTTTACCAGTAGGAAAGGAGTTCTTGTGGTGCAATGGATAAGCACTTATTTGCTAACTGAAAGGTTGGTAGTTCAAATCCCCCCAGCAGCTCCACAGGAGAAAGACCTGGTGATGTGCTCCTGTACAGCCAAGAAACCCCCAAGGGCATCTCTGCTTTATCTCGTGGAATTCCTGTGAGTCATAACTGACTCAGTAGCATCCAACAACAGCAACAACATCAGTAAGAAATGGTATCAGTCCTTGAAATAAAATAGAACCTTGTAGGAAAATATCCAATATCACAGTAAGATTTTAGGTTGTTTCACCGGGCTTGTTGTAAAGTGCTATCAAGTGAGTTCCAACTCATAGCCACCCTATAGAGGGTTTCCAAGGCTGTAAATCTTTGCTGGAGCAGAAAGCTTCATCTTTCTCTCACAGAGTGAGCTCAAACCACCAGCTTTGTGATTGTAAATCCAGTGCTTATCCTACAGAGCCACCATGCTCCCGCTTCACTTGAATAGGTAAAGTGTAATCTAATTTTGCCTTGTTCTTTCAGGAGTCATAGGACGCAGTAATTGTGTCAAAATCTGAGAACAAGTTCCATTTATCAAAGAGTGGAACCCAACATGCAAATATTTATCATTGACAAGATACTTAGTAATTAAAGTGCCATCAGAACTCTCAAACTTCCATTTACTACCCTACATGAGGCGTTCTGCTCCGGTAAAGATTTACAGCCTCGGAGACCCTGTGCAGGTCACTATGAGTTGGAACCAACTCCATTGTACTTAACAACAACAACAACAACAACTAATTAGACAAATAGAGTATAAATAGTATATACCCACCAAACCCACTGCCTCTGGTTGATTTCAACTTGTAGCAACTTCATGGGGCAGAATAGAATATTCCATAGAGTTTTCAAGTCTATAAATCTTTGCAGGTACATACAGTCTCATCTTTCTCCAGAGGAACAGCTGATGGGTTTGAATTGCCAACCTTAAGGTTAGCAGTCTAATGCTTAACCCATAGGGATCCTATAAATACTATATATATCCTAGAAAATGATCATCATCCTTTTCAGCACTAAGACTCTGCTATTGGGGGCATCTCAAAATGCCAAAGGATGTGGACCAGAGGGGAATGGCAGAGCTGTGGACCATCTTCTGGAGGTGGTGGTAGTTATGTGCCATGGAGTTGGTTCTGACTCATAGCGACCCTGTACATGGTGTCCCAGGCTGTAAATCTTTATGGGAGCAGAAAGCTTCATATTTCTCCTGCAGAACAGCTGGTGGTTTCCAACTGCTGACCCTGAGGTTAGCAGCCCAATTTGTAACCACCACGCTACCAAAGCTCTTTGGACCATGCGCTACACTATGGTAATTGGTGGTGTAAGAATCAATGGCACAGTTTAAGGGACATTAAAGTGTGTCCTTGTGTGGTGTTGTAGAATAAGCAGTGGACTGCTAACCTCAAGGTCAGTGATTCAAACTCACCAGCCGCTCCTTGGAAGCCATATACAGGGTTGCTATGAGTCAGAACCGACTCCTCGGTACTGAACAAGAAGCACTAGTAGGAATCCGAGTAAACCTGTCTACTAATGGCAACTCTGTGTGTTACAAAGTAGTCACAGAGCAGAATTGCTCCATAGGGTTTTTTAAGCTGTAAACTTTATGGAAGCATAAAGTTCAGCTATACTGCTAGATAGATTCGTAACACTAGCATTTATATTGGTTGTTGTTGTTAAGTTCTGCTGAGCTGGTTCCAACTCATAGTGACCCTCTATAGGGTTTTTGAGGAGCAGCTGGTGGGTTTGAACTGTCGACCTTGTGGTTCTCGGTCCAGTGCTGATCCTGCAGCACTACACCAGGAGTCTGTGTAAAATGTTTGCATCACCCTGGGACTTACTATGAAATAGGTATTTCAGAGGACTGGTGATGATCTAAGTAACTATTCTCCCTAAAGATAGGGCCCAACTCTATCTTGTTCACTGTGTTCTGAACCCCTGGCATTGTGCCTGTCTCAAAACAGACATTCATTAACTGAACGAATGAATGAGCTACCTCGCTGGGTTCAGATCTCAGCTCTACCACTTATTAATGGTATGACCTTAGTCAAGTTCTGGAAATTCTCGGTGCCTAGGTTTCATTGTTTATAAGATGGAAATCATGATGATAGCTGCCTTAGGATTGTTATGGAGATTAAGTGAGCAAATGTAGGCAGTGAAGTCAGAAGTCAGTAGGGTAACTTGTTTGACTTTTGAGTATTATTATTACTGACTTCGGATCAATTCTGGTAAACGGTCTATTCACAGAACTCTCGACCTTTTACAAATACCTAAGGAGTTAAATTACCCATAAGCAATTGCTTTACCACTAGCAATAGTCAACAATGAGACAGTGAAGTTTTTGTTTGCTTGTTTGTTTTCCGCAAATTGCATTTGAAGATCCTCTGCTTCACTGTAATTAACTCTTTGAACTGGCAAGGTGCTTCAGTGTAATCAGTAGCTGCCAATTCTGCCTTGCCTCTCCCATCTCGTGGTCAGGAATGCAGTGATGTGCATCCTGGGAATATTTCTTAGGACTTCAGAGCTTGAGTAGCACATTAGGAAAGACCAGTTCCTGTCATTTCTTTGACGCTGACTTCAATCATTTCTGTAGTAAAGAAAAATGAGAAAGAGGGAATTTAGTTGTTTTTTGTTTTGTTTTTTAAGAAAACTTACTGAATAGAAACAAAAGCATTAATTACTTAGAAATTTTCTAAGAGTTTTGAGTTTTTGAGTTAGTTTTATCAGTGATCCCAATGATATTACAGTTGTCAAGTTCCAGTCTTCTGGGCATGACTTTCTCCTTCTCATCAATTTGAATAAGACACAGAGATGTGGAATTGGTAGTAACAAAAACCCCTTTAAATGCTCAAAAGAAGATAATGTTATGTATGTGTGTGGATATGTGTCTGTGTATACCATCTATTGTACTGTACATTAGAGAGAGAGACAGAGAGACAGAGATAGATAGATAGATAGATAGATAGATAGATAGATAGATAGATAGATAACTGCTGTTAAATGCCATCGAGTCAGTTCCAACCCATTGCAACCCTATGTAGGGCTTCTGAGGAGTGCATGGTGGATTTGAACCACTGACTTTGTGGGTCAAACTAACAATGTGGTCTAGCGCATGATCCTGCAGCGCCATATCAGGACTCCATATATACATATAGAATATCTTAATTTCCTGTTATTAAAAAAAAAAAAAAAAAGGAGAGAATCTGCTTATTCCTAATTTCATTGTTGCTAGTCGACATCCTGGTGTGACACTGTGGGCTAATGCATCAGACTGCAAAGTCGTTTGAACTGCAAGGTCAGTGGTTCAGGCTCACCAGCTGCTCCTTGGAAACCCTATACAGGGTTGCTATGGGTCAGAATCAACTCGACGGCACTTAACAACAACAACCACAAGTCGACATCCAGGCCACTCTGACACATGACAACCCACATGTGCAGAGTAGAACAGCTCCATTGAGTTTTCCAGGCAGATCACCAAGTCTGTCTTTTGAGGAGTCTCTGGATGGGTTCCAACACCATCGTTTCCCTCTGGTATAGTCAAGTGTTTAATTGGGCCACCCAGGGACTCTTATTTACAATTACTTTATTTAAATAGGTTTTATCCAAAACAGCATTTATAACATGCAAAAAAATGCAGATTATCTACAAATTTCTTGAGAGAAAAAAAAAAGCATGTTTTGACTTTTGGACTTCATCTATAGTAATGCTGAAATTAACAGCAAGCATTTCAATACTGTCTCAAGCAAGATATCAGCTGTCAGAGTCTCTCTTTTGCTCTTAACAATATTGACAAAATCCCAAACCCATTGTCAGTCAGTTGATTCCGACTGATTGCGGAACAGAGTAGGACTGCCCAGAAAGTTCCCAAGACTGCCATATCTTTCTCCCGTGAATCAGCAGGTGGAATGGAATTGACCTTTTGGTTAGCTGCTGACAGCTTAACCACTGTGCCCACAGGGCACCTTTGAGCAATATTGTAGTCTTGTGGAGCCAGTATATAGGGTTTCTGAGGAGTAGCTGGTTGGTTTGAACTGCCAACCCTTGTGGTTTGTAGTCCAATACTGACCCTACAGTGCCACAACAAGAGTCAACAATATTTGGTCTTCTTTAAAAAGACAAAAATAAGGCACAGGGATAGGGGTACATTTCTAGTCTATTATCTTTGGCATTTTGTATCAGTCTGGGGTTTCTCAAGTCTTGAGACAAGACATTTTTTTTTTTTTTAAGTCCAAATACCTTTGCAGTTTCTTCCTTGAGTTGTCTTCAGGGAACTATTTATTTTGCTTCTTTACCTTGCAAATAGCTAACGGCTTCCTGCCAGGGCTGGACCCAACCCTTTTGTGCCCTGCAGACACATCACTGAGTCTTTAAAAGAAAACCGATTCTCTGGAATGTGGTGCGTGCACATGCCTGTCTGCCTGTGCAGCCCCACCTGCCGAGCAGGTAAACCAGATCCTCAGTGCAGGCCTCTGCAGCCACATTCCAGCCAGGCAAGCTTCTACTCTCTAATTGTTACCTGTCAAACAGGTCAACCAAGCACTTGGGCCTGGTCCAAACACGCGCATGTTCCCATGAAACCCTAAACCTGCAAACCTTTGACCTTTCCATAGTTGCTGAGTTCCCTAGATTATTTTAACCAAGGCTGATTTAAATCCGAATGATGACTTCTTACTTGGCACACTAGTTCTTTTTCCTCCTTCCTCGTGGATGGTAAAGAGATCTTGTACTGTTTGGACTTTCTGGGCTGTCTCACTGTGGTAACTCAAGATGGCCAGAAGGCCTGGGTTGAATAACAAGGACTCCCGAAAAGAAATGAGGAGCCCTAAATCACTCACGGAAATCACAGGCTGTCCACCCTGAGGTGACTCGCTGATGACAATTCCCTTCCTTTCCTTTCTGGCGAAACACCAGAAACTTCTACCTGGAAGCCCTTAAGGAAGTCACGTTAACTATGTGGGCTTCTGATTCTCTTACCCAGTGGAAGAAAGACAGGGGGACTTCATTCATTTTAAAGGTTTGCTACCAGCTCCAGTTCTGTATTCATTTCCCTTACAGATGCCACTCCAAGGACAGAATGGGCCTTATCTAAAGAATGCAGATGCACAGTCACCATTGTTATCAGGTTAGGTGAGGTGAGGTGCTTAAGGTCAACCTGGGGATCCTGGATCAGCGGAGGGCTTTTACCAGAACTAGGGGACTCCATTCCAATGTGGAACAATCATGATTTCCGTATCTGGGGACATCTGGATAGAACACAGGGCATCTTCCCACAGTTTCCCCTCTATATCTCACTGAATGACTTTATTCTTTTTTAATAGAAGGAGTAGTTATTTTAGTTGTTTGAGAGCACTGGCAATGATTTGTTCTCTACCAATCACATATTTTGAATCAAACCTATGAATTCGTTGAATCGAAACCCTACATTTGATAAAGACACTTGGGCCTAGAGAGGAGGTCTGAGTTGCTTGATGTTCCTCAACTTGTCAAGTCCTGCATTAGGACAATTGTGAGTGAGTAAATCCACTGCCAGCAAAGTGACAGCTGAAGATTGCTGCTAGTACTGTTCCCACTACAGGAACTCAAAAATCTAAGCAAAGAGCAAGCTCTCTCGAGCAGGTTTCTGAGACACTGAGGTGCTGTCAGGCCAGTTTGCTGGGGATTTTTCTCCCTCCGGGCTGGACAGGTTACTTTACAAAGGATCACTTCATGCCAGGGAGGAACTGGTACTTCCTGCTTTGTGCTTCTAGCTCAGACTTGTCTAGCAGAGACAAACCAGCCAGGCTGGCTCCCTGAAGGGAAACTTCATCAAGTTCTGGGATGGTGGAGTCCCACAGTCTGAAATCTACTGAGCATCTTTCTCCCCAATTCCTCCTTTTGTCGTTGTCGTTGTTAGGTGCGGTCCAGTCAGTTCCAACTCACAGCGACCCTGTGCACAGCAGAATGAAACACAGCCCGGTCCTGGGCCATCCTCACAATTGTTATTATGCCCGAGCCCCTTGTTGCTGCCACTGTGCCAATCTTTCTTGTTGGGGATCTTCCTTTTTTTTTTTAACTGACCCTCCACTTCTCCAGGAACGGGTCTGACAGATTTGTTTGTTCTTCTGACAGTCCATGACAGTTTCAATATTCTTTGCCAACAACATAAATCAAATGTATTGACTCCTTACTTTAGGGAGAGCAAAGTGTAGTGTACAGGGCTCAGGAGGGGGACTCCACTCAGAGCTCAGCTGGCTTGTTTTCTATGGGAGCCATTAATCCCTGAGGCACAATGATCTGTGGGCACAATGATCCTCACAAGACAGTAGACTGTATTGAAGCAACTGGGAGGTCAAACTGCACAAACTGGTACCTTCTTCTCCTTGTCCATATCTCTGGCAACATATAGACCAGAATGTGGTCTTAGCCATCTAGTGCTGCCATAGCAAACATGCCACAAGTAGGTAGCTTTCAAAACCAGAAAGTTGTTTTCTTACAGTTTATTGTGTTTAAGTGTCATTGTGTCCATTCTGATTTACAGTGAACTTGTACAGGATTTCCAAGGAGCAACTGGTGGATTTGAACCGCCAACGTTGTGGTTAGCAGTCCAGTGTTCTTGCTACAGCGCTATACCAGTTCTTACAGTTTGCTATTGTTGTTAAGTGCCATCAAGTCGGTGCCAACTCTTAGCAACCCTGTATAGGTTTTCCAAGGAGTGACTGGCGAGTTTCAACTGCCAACCTTTTAGTACAAATCAACCTTGAGGTTGAATGCTTAACCTAAACAGCACCACATAATTCTGGATTCAGGGTACTAGCTCTGGAGGAAAGCTTTCTGTCTTTGTGGGCTCTGGGGAGGCCCTTGTCTCTTGACCCCTTGGTGATCTCTAAGTGGCCTGGCATCTATCTTCCCACATCTCTGCTTGCTTTATCAGCTCTTGTTAGATCTCAAAAAAGATTGATTTAAGACATACCCTACACTAAGTTAAGAAACATGTGGCTCTCTGTTTCCATAAAGACTTACAGCCTTGGCAACCTTACGTTGTTGTTGTTGTTAACTACTGTCGAGTTGACTCTATATAGGGTTTCTGAGGAGCAGCTGGTGGGTTTGAACCACTGACCTTGAGGTTCAAACTGACCTTGCGGTCCAGTACATTATCCTCAGTGCCACCCCAGGCCTCCTGGAGACTGCTATGAGTCGGAATTGACCTGATAGCAGTGAATGGGCGAGTGACTACAGGAAGAGCGCTGATTAACAAAACAACCCATTCCCAAATGGGATTATAATCACTAGAAAGCAAAAACCAAACCTGTTGCCATGCACTCATAGTGACCCTACAGGATGGAGTAGAACTGCCCATAGGCTTTCCAAGGCTGAAATCTTGACAGAAGTTGACTGCCACATCTTTTTCCCTCTGAGTGGGTAGTGGGTTTGAACAGCCGACCTCTGTGCTATCAGCTGAGAACTTAATCACTGTATCACCAGGGTCCCTCCACAACTAGTATAGAGTTAGGATTTACAACTCTTATGGGGCGGCACCATCCAGTCCACAACAAACAGTGTTTACACAATATACCTGATTAGCATTGTTTCCCTTTTACTAATACAATATATTTATTTAAGTTAAAATTTTTTTTTTAAGTAAACAATTTCTGTCAAACCCCATATGTCATCCTAGTTTTAATTCTTTGCTAAGTCCTGGTTCACACCACCATGTTCTAGCTGTGGAACACGAGCAAGTTCCATAAACCTTCTGGACCTAACCAAGCTTTCTTATTTGTAAAATGGGAACAATGGTGGTCCTTCCCCAATAGCATCATTGAGCTGAATGAGTGAGATAAAAGTTCCTTATCTGGTACACATGATATACACTCAATAAATACCAGGTAGTTTTATAGGTGCTATTAATATAACCTTCTAAAATGGTGACCCTTAGGACCCAGTTTCAGAATGGTATTATGACAATCAGAAAGTAATTTCATCAACAAACAAAACTCAGTTGAGTTTCAATAGACCAACAGTGAAAGGAAAATTAGGGAAACAATTCCATTTATAACAGCATCTAAGAGAATAAAGTATCTAGAAATCTAATAAAGGACATGAGGGACTTATACAATGATAACTACAAAAGTCACGAAAAATTTTTAGACATAATCAAATGCATCCAAGGAAAGAGTCCTTAGGCCTAGGGCGTAATATAGTTTACAAAGACAATGTTCTACATCCTATTTTGGTGAGTAGTGAAAGGAATCTTAAAAAGCACAAGAGTGGCCATCTATGGTACAGCTATTGGTCTCACCCTATCTCGAACAATGGAGTGAATAAAATCAAAATCATTTGGAAATAGTTAGCCCAATGGACAATGGACCACTAGAACATCAGTTTCCATAAACCTGAGACCTGAAGAACTAGTTGGCTACCACCAATTGCCTTTCTAATGTGAAAGGGATAACATTAAAAGGTCCTAGATAGAGTGGGAGAAAAATGTAGAATAAAACTCAAAATCATAAAAAAAAACACCAGACTTACTGATTGGATAGACACGGGTAGAACCCCAAAGATTATGGCTCTTAGTCACCCTTCAGGGCTGGAAATGACCACTTCTAGGGTTCAAGTTTCAGCCAAACAATACGTCTGAAAGGGGAACAATAACTCTAGGGAAGTATGTACACTTGAAACGAATCAGCCATTTGAGATCAAAAGGGCAGCATTTACCCGAGGACAAAATTCGCAAGATGAGAAAAGATGGAGAAATGGAAACAGAAAGCACAGAGAGGAAGTGGGATAAGTGGTATTACATTGTGGGGATTGCATCAGTGAGCTGAAACAAAATTTGTATGAATTAATGAATGAAAAACTGAATTGGTCTATAAATAGTCACCCAATTTACAATAAAAAAAAGTTTTTTTAAAAAAAAGAAAGAAAACTATAAAACATTGATGAATAAGATTAAAGAAGACTTGAATAAATAGAGACACATTCCATGTTCATGGATTAGAAGGTTTAATTTTGCTAAAATGTCAATACTACCCAAAGCAATCTATAATTCTAATGCAATCCTGGTCAAAATTCCAACAGCCTTCTTTACAGATATAGAAAAAACAAATCTTCAACTTTATATGAATTGACAAGAATCCATGAATAGACAAAGCAATGTTAAGAGAGAACAACATAGGACTCACACTTCCTGCTTTTAAAACACAGTTGCAGTAAACAAAACAACCTGTTGCTTGTATAACAATAGACACATAGACCAATGAAACAGACTTGAGAGTCCAGATATAAACCTATATAACAACTGGTTTTTGATAAAAGTCCATTTGATGGGAAAAGAAGAGTCTCTTAAACAAATAGTGCTGGGAAAAATGGGTTTACACATGCAAAAAAATAAAACAGGATCCATGCTTCATACTATATACAAAACCAAATTTTAAATAGATTAAAGTACTTAAGTGTGCATGTTGTTGTTATGTGCCGTGGAGTCGGTTCTGACTCATAGCGACCCTGTACAGGGTTTCCGAGGCTGTAAACCTTTATGGGAGCAGAAAGCTTCATCTTTCTCCTGCGGAACAGCTGGTAGTTTCGAACTGCTGACCCTGAAGTTAGCAGCCCAATTCATAACTACTACGCTACCAGAGCGCCTTTTAAATGTGCATAGAACTGAAGAAAGAAATAGACAACTCTACAATAATAGTAGGAGATTTTAGTACAACACTTTCAATGAAGGACTAGACAACTAGAAAGAAACTCAACAAAGAAACAGAACTTAACAACACAACCAATCAACTTGACCTCACATACATAATCAGAGCATTCAACCTAACAAGAACACAGTAAAATTCCTTTCCAGTAAACATGGAACTTTCCTTGCTAAAAGAAACATTCTATGATGGTGACCAGGTTGGGAGGAAAGGAAAAAACTATTCCCTTGATAGAAAATAGGCACATGTTAACTTAGGTAATGGGAAAGGAAATATATAATAAAAGGAAGGTTGAGTCAGGAAGATGAAGGTAGTGGAAGACACAGGAAGGATTATAAGAGTTAAAGTGAATAGAGGTAAATACTATTAACTAATGACATAAGGAAGGGATTGCAATAATTGTTGAATGTGGGACTGATGATCTGGTCTATAAGCCTTCACTCAATTAAGAATCAAAAGTTTAAAAAAAAAAAAAAAAGGAGCAGGACTAAATGAAGAAGAATATGGTATTAGAATGAGAGGAAGACTCATTAACAACCTACCATATGCTGTTGATACAACCTTCCTTATTGGAATCAAAGAGAACTTGAAGTATTTGCTGATGAAGCTCAAAGATATAGCCTTCAGTATGAATTACACCTCAACATAAAGAAAACAGACATCTTCACAACTGCAACAATAAGCAACATCATGATAAACAGAGAAAAGATTGACGTTGTCAAAAATATTATTTTACTGGGCTCCACAATCAACACTTACAGAAGCAGTGGTCGAGAAATAAAATGATGTATTGCATTGGACAAATCTGTTGCAAAAAGCCTCCTTAAAGTGTTCAGGAGCAAAGATATCTCTTTGGGGACTAAGGTGCACCTGACTCAAGCCAGGTGTTTTCACTGGTCTCATATGCATGTGAATGCTGAACAATGAACAAGGGAGACCTAAGAAGAGTTGATGCATTTGAAATATTGGTGAAAAATATTGACAGTATCATGAACTGCAAAAACAAACAAATCTGTCCTGGAAAAAGTATAGCCAGAGTGTTTCTTAGAAGTGAGGATGGTGAGGACTTTCATTTTTTGGACATGTTATCAGAATGGGCCAGTCCCTGGAAAAGGACATCATACTTGGTAAAGGAGAGAGTCAGCAAAAAAGAGGAAGACCCCCTACAAGATAGACAGACACAGTGGCTATAACAATGGGCTCAAACATAACAATAGTGAAGATGGCACAGGATCTGGCAATGTTTCGTTCTCTTATGCATGGCACTGCTATGAGTTGGCACTGACTTGAGGGCACCTAACAATGATATGAGATTAAATTGACAATATCAACTCTAAAGACCAAATAGGAATCTTAGAGGGCAGTGAGTTTATGTCAATGAGGAACAACTCTAAAAAGGAAGGTGAGGATGGTTACACAGCTCAAAGAATGTAACCCATGTCATTGAATTGTGTGTGTTGAAACTGTTGAATTGGTGCATGTTTTGCTGTGTATATTCTCAACAACAACAAAATAAGTAAAATTCATAGGAAAAAGGTAATTTCAGAATAATTCAAAACTTTTCACTTGTTTCTCTAATACTATAAAGGAGAAATACTCCGGTTTCCTCACATATGATAGTAGCTCCTAATCCAAAAATTGTGTAAATTTTAGGTGGTTTTTCTTCACACTGCTCACTACTGCATTTGCCATTTGTTGATATGGGATCAGAGATTTACAATGAATGTCAGCATCCAAGAATATAGACACTCAAAGTTTTCCCATCATGACCCTTGTCCATTGGTTCAGCTAAATCAACTTCCCACATGGTGGTAGCTGCATTGAGTGTTCCTCTCTGACCCTTTCTCTAAGTCACCACACAGACCACAAAGCAGACTTTCAGAGAAAAGAGAAGAGTAGCAAGACAAGAAGTCACTGACTGGATGATAAACATCCACTGCTCAGATGTAGATAGTTTTGTTGTTGTTGTTGTTGTTGTTGTTGTTGTTGTTGTTTTAATGTCCTGGCTTGCCTAAGATAGGAATGATCCAGAGCCACCCCTAAATTTACTCTGAATTAATTGACTGAATGAATGTGCCACATCCAAGGAATCATCTAATACCATGGATTCTAATTCCAAAATGTTTCTCTTCATCTTCAGTGCCTCATACAGAGCACAGGATTTTGTATCTGAATGAATACAGAAGCCTCCTAACTGGTTTAATCATGGTTTCTGTGGCCTCTGATGGCTTGGCTGTGGATTCACACTCTGAAAAGAGGCTCTGGGTTGCTAACCAGAAGGTCATTGAACCCACCAGTGGCACAGAAGGAGAAAGGACCTGGCAGTCTGCTCCCAGAAAGAATACAGCCTAGCAACCACAAAAGGACAAATATTGCATAAGACTATTATTGTAAAAGCTTGAGAAAAGATTCCCATACTTCAAAAAGAAACATTCTTTGAAGGTTACCAGAGGTGGGAGAGAAGGTAGAGTAATTCATTGGCTAGAAGGTAGACACATGTTAGATCATGTGTTAGGGAGGGAAATATGCAAAAAAGGGGAAGGCAATACACAAGAAAAGGGAAGATGACAGATGAATAATGAAGAGAGGGGAAGACTCAGGGAAGTGTGCATGGGCTAAAAGGACTGTTGTTATTAAGTGCCATC
>NW_006408519.1:699996-700594 GCF_000296735.1 Chrysochloris asiatica
TAAGGCTGAGAGTGAAGGGGTCAACTGGTTTGACGTCAAGGAGGTATGTGTGTAAACTCCCAAATTTGTAGCTGGTACCCATTTGACCAGACTGCTAATGTAACGCTATAGGATGAGCACTGGACTTAGAACGACAAGGTCAGCTGTTAACCCTACCAACTGCTCCTTGGAAGTCCTATATAGGGTAACGATGAGTCAGAACTGACTAGATGGTACTTAACAACAATCCATTTGACCTAACTTTGATGGCAAGAGTTGAGCTTACCAGAACCCAACAAGACAAACATAAAAAATGTTAGCTACTGTGATCAAGTATAAATTGCCACAATTTGATAGAGTGGACTTTTGCTTATGGATGCAGTTGCTCAAAACTCCAACTGGAATGGAAGGTACTTCATATCAAGGAACATGCTTGACTCCTCAGTGTACTGGGTTGATGCTGTTGTTGTTAAGCGCTGTTGAGTCAATTCCGACCCATAATGACCCTGTATAGGGTTTCCAAGGAGCAGCTGGTGAGCTTGAACTGCTGACCTTGCAGTTCAAACAGCTCTGCAGTCTGGTGCATTAATCCACAGCGCCATGTTGTTGTTGTTGTTGT
>NW_006408519.1:701964-704009 GCF_000296735.1 Chrysochloris asiatica
CAATATGTCCAAAGTATGAGAGACGAAGCTTAGCCATCCTAGCCTCCAAGGAACACTCTGGCTGCACTTCTTCCAAAATAGATCTATTGGTTCTTTTGGCAGTCCATGGCACTTTTATTATTCTCCTTCAACACCACAACTCAAAGGTATCAATTCTTCTACGGTCTTCCTTATTCACTGTCCAGCTTTCACATCCATATGAGGGCAATTTAGACATTGGCAATCAAAAATGGGGAGACTATAAAAGCATGAAGTGGCTAGCTTATAAGTTTTCATGGTTAGGTTGGTTAGTTGCAGAATGATGAGGGTAAGGTAGAATCCCCACTGAATAGTTTTCCTCTTTCACAGATGGGTCTGGTGAGAAAGGGTGGGGAGGATGCTGATAAGAATTTACGATTCAATTGTGAGTAATTGTTAGCAAGATTAATTGTGGTTGCCAAAATTGTAATTGTAGAAGATGTGAAACAAAAAAGGAGGAGTAGTTAATCTTTTATTTCAGGAACAGACAGTCCCAGGACCAACAAGAAGGAAGAGTGTAAGTGGAGCATGAGATCCTACCTAGAAACGTGGCAATAGCAGAGATGGGGGTCAGAGGCAGTGGCATGGAGAGACAGAGCAGTTGCAGTCTTCAGGCCCATGGACTGAGTAAGGCTGTGTGCCTACAAGCAAGAGGCTGGCTTACAGAATGTGCTCTTTGGACATTGAAATGAATATATATTTTTTGTTTTGTTTTGTGTGTGTGCGTCAAATATTTTTGCTTTGTTCCTTTTTGAAAAGTAAGGTATAAATGGGGAACCACAGGGAGGAAGTAGGGAAACTATTGTTGCAGAGATGGGAGTGTAATCATTGAGGTGAAACAAAGAGTATGATTTGTTGACTATAAAGCTGATAATCTTGCCATAAGCCATCACTCAATTCACAATAAAAAGTTAAAAAGAGAAAGAAATAATACAATTTAGGAAATCCTATGGGGCAGTTCTACTCTGTTATATAGACTCACTGAATAGATTTAGCAGCACACAACATCTCTCTAGTGAAGTCCCTGGGTAGAGCAAACAGCCTCATCTATTGCTCTTTGCTCTACCTATGGAGTTGGGAATGTCATGCCCTCGGATTGTATAAAGCCTTTGAAATCATTTGGTCTGGCCCTACCACGGCAGTCACATTTCCAGCCATCATCTTAAGGGTGAGTTAATTAAATGTTTGACCAAATGTGTTGTTGTTAAGGTGCCATCAAGTCAGTACTGACTCATAATGACCCCGTGCACAAAGACTGAAACATTGCCCCATTCTACGCCAACCTCACAATCATTACTACACTTGAGCCCATTGCTGCTGTCACTGTGCCAATCCATCTCCTTTGGAGTCTTCTTCTCTGACCCTCCACTTTACCAAACATGATGTCCTTCTCTAGGGAGTGGTCCCTTCTGATAATATGTCCGAAGTATGAAAGACGAAGTTTGGCCTACCTGGCTTCCAAGGAGCATTCTGGCCGTACTTCTTTTCTTGTGGCAGTCCATGGTACTTTTAACATTCTCCTCCAACACCATAATTCAAATGCATCAATTCTTCTACAGTCTTCCTTATTTACTGTCCAACTTTCACATGCATGTGAGGTTAATAAAAATACCATGGTTTGGGTCAGGTTCACCTTAGTCCTCACACTGACATCTTTGCTCTTCAACACTTTAAAGAGGCCTTGTACAGAAGATTTGCCAAATATAATACATTATTTGATTTCTTGACTGCTACTTTCATGAGTATTGATGGTTGATCTGAGCAAAATTAAATCTTTGACAACTCCAATGTTTTTTCCATTTACCTTGATATCGTTTATTGGCCCAGTGGTGAGGAATTTTGTTTTCTTTGCCCTGCGATCCAACCCATACCAAAGGCTGTGGCCTTTGATCTTCATCAGTATTTTAAGTCCTCTTTTTCTTTAGCAATCAAGGTTGTATCATCTGCATAGCGCAGGTTGTTAATGAGCCATTCTCCAAGCCTGATGCCACAGATTTCTTCATATAATCCAGCTTCTCAAATTATGT
>NW_006408519.1:704756-712372 GCF_000296735.1 Chrysochloris asiatica
ATTTTACCCATAGAATCCCTAAATATTACATGTCAAGGCTTGAATTTTTTCTTCAGTTCCCTGAGCTTGAGAAATGCTGAGCATGTTCTTCCCTTTTGGTTTCCTAACTCCAGGTCTTTGCACATTTTGTTACAGTATTTGACTTTGTCTTCTAGAGCTGCTCTCAGAAATTTCCTATCTAGCTCTTTTACCTCCTCATTTCTTCTATTAGCTTTATCTCTATGTTGATGAGCAAGTGTCAGAGTCTTCTGACATCCATTTGGCCTTTTCCTTCTTTCTTGTCTTCTTAGTGACCTTTTGCTTTCTTCCTGTATGATGTTCTTGATGTCATTCCACTACTCTTCTGGTTTTTGGTCTTTAGTGTCCAAGAACTCTGGTAGCGTAGTGGTTACAAATCGGGCTGCGAACCTTAAAGTCAGCAGTTCGAAACTACCAGCTGCTCAGCAGGAGAAAGATGAGGCTTTCTGCGCCTGTAAAGATTTACAGCCTCAGAAACCCTGTACTGGGTCGCTATGGGTCAGAACCGACTTGAAGGCACATAACAACAACAACAACAACAACAACAACAGTGTCCAATGCATCAAATCTGTTCTTCAGATGACCTCTGAAGAACCATTTGACCAAATATATCAGGCTATTTCTTAAACTGATAATTTTGTATGGCCTGGAAATGATGTTATACATGTTGGCAGAAAAAAGGTTCCCCACCCCTGATGTTTAGGGTGTTCAATGCTATAAATCTTAATGGGAGCAGAAAGCCTCATCTGTCCTCCATGGAGTAGTGACTGGTGGATTTGAACTGTTAACCTGGAGGTTAGCATCCCAAAGTGTAATCCACTATGCTATCAGGACTGCTAGCCAAAGCTATTAGCCCCAAAGTTTGACGGTCCAAACCCAACAAGAGGCATCTCAGAAGACAGACCTGACAATCTGCATTTGAAAGGTCACAACCCTGAAAATCCTATGGAGAAATCCTACTATGCATACATGGGGTCACCTTGAGTCAGAATCCACTCACAACAACCTATTGACTCAGCCCAAACCTCTTCCCTTCTTTGCCCCAGGGCACACATACTTGCTAATCTTTGCACAAGCATTCCCACTGCCTAGAACACC
Source organism: Chrysochloris asiatica (assembly GCF_000296735.1). Classification (NCBI taxonomy): domain Eukaryota; kingdom Metazoa; phylum Chordata; class Mammalia; order Afrosoricida; family Chrysochloridae; genus Chrysochloris; species Chrysochloris asiatica. Next base: position 705,873 of record NW_006408519.1, read on the forward strand.
CTCCAGGCTTGACCTTTCCTCATCCTTCAGGCCTCTGCTTAGATACCATTCTCTACTGGAATGTCTATGCTCTACTGATCTGTAACGCCCTCTTAGTCTCAGTGCAACAAGATGGCAGGGACACAGTGCCTAGGTCAGGGCCTGGCCCATCAAACTGTTCAGTGGGTGTTTTCGCTTTAATCTGCACAACAATCCTTGGGTACAGATATGACCACACCCTCTTGACAGATGAACTTTTTGTTGTTGTTGTTGTGGTAAGTGCTGTTGAGTCAGTTCCAACCCATAGCGACCCTGTATAGGGTTTCCGAGAAGCAGCTAGTGAGCTTGAAGTTTAGAGGCACTGAATAACTTCTCCCAAGTTCACCCAACTAGTATAGGAACAAGCTATGGGGTTCCAAAGCCTCTGCTTCTAAATTCTTCAAGATGTTGCGCTAAGACTATCAAATTTACACTAATTAAATTCATCAGGAGTGAAGTAGAACAAGGGAATCTGTTCTAACATGACTGATGGGACTCAGGAATGAAAGAGATCAAAGGTTCTGCCTCTCCTTGTGTTCAAATTCTAATGACTGTGTCATGACCTTGTTAAGACAAGTGTGTAGACTCTCCAGGTGCAGTTGCTGAAGTCAATTAGTCCCTTTTACTTCTATACTGGGCGGTGAACCCACCCGCTGCTCCTCGGAAACCCTATGCAGAGTCGGCATGAGTCGGAACCAACTCGACAGCACTTAACAACAACAACAACTGTGTAGTGCAAGCCATTAAGGCTCTCAGAAGCTAACCAAAATTTTGGAGGTTTGAGTCCACCCAAAGATAGCTGAAAGAAAAGCCTGATCTGTTTGTGAACAATCAGTCATTGTTAACCCTACTGAGCATGGTTCTCTGATACACAGGGAATCCTCTGGAATCACCAAGAGTCAGAGTCAGCTCAGGGGTTACCGGTGACAGACGGGTGAGGTGTTTGAAAGACACTTTTAAGGCTGCATTCTGCAGGAACTTAAAAAAAAAGACATTTGTATGTAGAATATATTCTTGCTTTAAACTGTAGATGCTAGCAGTTAGAACGGTTCTGAGAGACTCAGGCTTAAGGGGGGTGGTTCTACAAACAGATATGCCAGGAGCGAGCTTAGAGCTGATGCCACCCTGATCTTGGGAAGGAACACTCCAGGGAGGATGACAAACAGAAGAAAGAGGCACCCCCAGAACTCAGGGGATGGACACTCAACTGGATACAGGAGAAAAAGGACTGTCTTGAGACTGGAAATGGTTAGAGGCAAGGCACAGGAGACTGGGAGTGTTTTAAGCAGAAAGAATCCAAAGTGTATGCCTTTTAAGGTCTCACTCAGGTCTTCCTGAGAGTTTTGAGATTAAATGTTTGAGTTAGAGCCCAGAAGGACGGGAGGATATCAATTGATCTGGCCTCTTGCCCTTAAAGACAATGAGAGTCAACATTATTTAGTCAAGTGATGGGGTAGAAATAAATATGAATAGAAGCAGCCAGTTAAGACTGTGTGTGTAAAGGGAGTCGCATCCGGCACCTTCCTTCCTTGCACTCCGCCACATCCTGCCTTCCCTGCTACCCCCTCATCCATTGGTACTCCTGCCAGGGCCTCTGGCAGGCTGTGAATTCTGTAGAAGAGAAGATGGGATTCAAGGCCCTAAGAGGTTGAATAAGATCACTGATTAGAAACTTGAAGAATGGAACAGGGTTTATTGAACAAATGATGGCAGGAAAGATCTTTATTCTTTTTTTTTTTTTTTTTCTTAAATGTTTTATTGTGAATTATGTGATAGTTTACATGGGAGAACATTCATTCTATCGTATATTGTCTCATTGCCATGGTTACAATCCCCTCCATGCAATCCTTCCCCCTGTACCCCCCAGGTCTTCAGCACACGCTCGCTCTCCCTCTCTGGATCTAAAGTCTCCAGCTGCCCCATCGCTCCACGTCATCATCTCTGGCTCCATTTCTGGCATCACTGCTTCTCTGGGTAGCGTCCTGCTCTCTGCTCTTCTCCCTTGATGGTCCTAGGGACCTCCGCTCCTAGACTGAAAAGTTAATCACTCCCCTCCTTGCTATAAAACGTCTACCTTTACATTTCCAACCCTCACAATCTGTCCTGAAAATAATCATTTTTTTTTTTAATTCAGAAGAGGAAAGGAAGCATTCCTTTATGATACAGAAAGTAGAATGCTGATCTGCAGAAGTTTGTATCATATAAGAATGTGAAGACCTGCATAGTCCCTAGAGTCATAAAAACTTGCAAGTGGCTGAGGCACAATGTTGTTCTTGTTGTTAAATGCCATCAAATCACTTCTGACTCATAGCGACCCTGTACAGGGTTTCTGAGAAGTGGCTGGTGAGTTTGAACCGCCGACCTGGATGGTGCCCAGCTGCTAAACATTTTAATCAATGATTCCATAGAAGAATCCTGATCAAAAGGGGTAAAATGTAGAACAGAATGCTAATTCTCCTGGAAACTAGACTTTCTGGATGCAGATGGTAGATAGACCCATGAAAATATGTCCTGAGATAATCTTTAAACCTTAAACCAAAAATACCCGCCGAAATCATCTTAAAGTGAAACAGTTTTTGTTAAGTGCTATGGGGTTAGTTTCAACTCACAGAAACCCTGTGTAGGGTTTCTGAGGAGTAGTTGGTAGGTTTGAACCACCAACCTTGAGGTTAGCAGTCCATTGCTTAGCCTACAGTGCCACACACCAGGACTCCAAACTAAACAATAGTTTGATGTCTTGAGCATTATACTCATTTAAGAACTATCTATATAGGATCAAATTGACAATGTTGTTGTTTAGTGCCATTGAGTCAGTTCCGATCCATCGCGACCCTGCATCGGGTTTCCAAGGAGTGGCTGATGAGCTTGAACTACCAACTTTGCAGTTCAAACCGATTTTGCAGTCTAGTGCTTTAACCCACAGAGCCACATCACTGACAATAACAACTCAAAAGATTAGATAAGAACCTTAGAGGGCAATGAATTTATGTTAATGAGAACAACTCAGAAAAGGCGGGTGAAATGGTTGTATAATGCAAAGAATGCATTCCTATCACTAAATTATACATGTAGAAGCTGATGCATTTTAATATAATTTGCTGTGATAGTCTCCACAACAACCAAATCGATCAAGTTTCAAGAAAAAACAAATAGGAAAAGAAATTTAAAAACTTAACAAGAATTTTTAAAATTAAGAGAATTCAAAGGCCATCTGCCCAAGTGTAAAGTGTTCCCACTGTTTGTGGCAGAAATGCGTTTTAACTTGACTGGCAGAAAACCATCTGAATCAATTAGAGTGAGGCAATTGAAATGCATCCAAATTCTTACCTGTAAAAAGGTAATAATGTTTCATAATAATGTATGATAATAACCTAGTATGTGAACACTGGGAAGCTGAAAAATTAGTGCAAAGAGAAGAGGCCTTTTTAAACACGTGTGCACACACACACAAAGGGTTTTGCTCTTCTGCTTCAACAGGAAGTCCCTGTCTGGAAAAAATAATTGGATTAAAGCTTCATCCTTGTCCAAAGCAAGCAGATAACCAACTGTGAAGGCACTTTGGAGAGAAGACACTTTGTCGTGGAGTACCTGGCTTAAACTGGCTACAGAAAAATAGCAATTCAACATCTCTTGAGAAGAAGATTCCAATTCATAGCAAACCTGTGTAGAGTTTCCAAGGAGCAGCTGGTGGGTTTGAACTGTTAACCTTATGGTTCACAGTCCAGTGCTGATCCTACAGCACCACAAATTACAATTCTAGCATTGACAAAATTTCAACATACACATCAGAATCTTTCTACTGGTCTATTGTGTTTTCTTGAACTTGCTGAAGGCTTTCTTAGATACAAAGTAAACAGAAGACATGCCACTTCCCTCAAATATTAATCTAGTTAGTAAGACAAAACAAATGTGTATTAAAATACAACAGTCCAAAGCTATGGGTAAGTAAATAAAGACTGTTTGGCTTAGATGTGCGGTGTCACAGGAGATCTTGTGTTATGGAACTAGCCAGAGGATTACCAAAGGAAGTAGATCTATGGAAATTTCTTGGGGTGAAAATGTCCTGGTTCTGGTCAGGTTTGCTCAAATAAATCATCCTGGAAGTATACTCGATGAATGTTTACAGGGCTTATTACACTGTTGTTGGTAAGTGTTGTCGAATCGGTTCCGACTCATAGCGACACAACAGACAGAGGTTTCCTAGAAACTGCTGTTGAGTTTGAATCATAGATCATGTGGTTCAAACTGACCTTGCAGTCCAGTGCTTATCCTGCAGTACCACACCAGGACTCGCTGGAGGACTTACTGTATGCAAAGTGCCCATTGAATTTTCATACTCCCACCAAAATGTATGTCCTAACACTGAGGCACAGAGAGGATAATCACCTTGCCCTAAGTGACAGAAGTGGTCATCAGTGCATAACACTAATTGCAACAGTCCACTAGCACACAAACAAGTGCCCAGTACTGTTGAGGCTTCTGCTGAGGCAGAACAAGTATTGAAACTCTCAGCATACACCTAAATACTTTTGCTAAAATAACTACTTCTCTAAAGCACAGAACTTGTGTTTGGAAATCTCACAGACATCAACATATTTATTACATAACAATCTCTTGTACAAAGGATTTTCAATAAATTATTACCATTCAGTATATTTGCCAATTAAATGTTGACATCTTTCCTCCACATTCCATTCAGCTTATAATAACGAGCAGCATTTTTGGCAAAATTTCATTCTTTCCCAAACTGGAATGTCTGATTCTGCTTAATTTGGTCAGCAGAGATGGAGTTTAATGCATGCAGTTTGATTCCTTGATTCAGCTTTAGTCTTTATCCCTGTTTGCCTTGTAAGATGGGCTGTTAAGATCCACGTAATTGCAAGTCCTTTACCCAGTGGCATTTTGACATAAGCCAGGGGTCTTTGCTAGAGCCCATTGTCTTTACTAAAACTCAGCCTTGAAAAATACCAAGATTAAATGAAACTTTGAATCCAAGATGCCTAGTTCTTCCCCTGGAATTAGGATATATTGGATGGTTTCTTACAACTGCTCACAAATATTGTCTAGTGCCCATCATTTGTTGTCGCTGTTGTTGTTAAGTCCGTCAAGTTGGTTCCAACCCATAGCGACCCTGGATAAGGTTTCCGAGGAGCAGCTGGTGAGCTTGAACCACTGACCTTGTGGTTCAAACAGACTTTGCAGTCCAGCACATTAGCCCACAGCGCCACACCAGGACTCCATTAGTTGCTACATTACAGGAACCACTTAGATTGATTTTTATTTGCATGTAAAAGCATTCATTATGCTGAAAGATTTGAATAATTTCATCTAAAAATACCCCATAGACCAGAGAGAGACCATTTATTTCAGATAAACTCTCATGGTCCACAAGGGGACTAGAAGCAGTGTGAGTGAATGAATATTTCTGGGCGTGTGGGTTGGGACAATGGAGTGAAAGGACAGTCTGAAATACTGGGCAGAAGTGCGGGCTGGATAGACTGACTGCAGTGTGAACGGAGAAAATGAGTCTGGAGGACAAGAACATTTACATCACAGCTGCAAACCACATTTTTACAAGAATGGCCATAAACACAAGTATGCGCTGTCTATGGAATCCTATTGTCGCGCTGTGGATTAATGCACTGGACTGTTAGGTGGGCTTGAACTACAAGGTCGGCGTTTCAAGCTCATCAGCCAGTCCTCAGAAACCCAATACTGGGGTCGCTATGGGTCTGAACTGACTGGACGGGACTTAACAACAAACAACAATATATCAAATGCATTCGAGTGGTTGCTTGTGGGGGAGGGGAAGAACTTCGAGGGGGAAAGAGGTTTTAAAAAAATACAACAAGAAAGGAGTCTTGAGTAGACCAATGAAGACAAAGAATATGACAGACTTAACTCTGTGCCTGAGGTCCAAAACACAAAGAAATCTCTTTGCCTCAGCCTGTTTTTATCGGGGTACTCAAGCCTGTGGTTCCTGAATGAGGTGTTTATAGGTGAAGTTAATTATTGCCAGGTGGGTTCTGAAGCGTCTTGGCTGTTTTTGAATGCTGTTTAGGCCAGAAGTGCCCAGCCTTGGATGCTCAGTAGAATCACCTGGGGAGATAAAAAACATGCCAGCACCTAGAGCCCAGTCCTCCAAATTCTACTTAAGTCGTCTGTGGTGAGGCCCAGACATCAGCATTTTCCCATCCAGGACTGAGAACCAGTGTAGTGGCTTTTTGTTATTTGTTTCCATTGCACACATTGCATTCTTTGGCATTGAGAAGAGTCTATTGAAATCAGGTTGTTTTCCTTTTGCCAAACATTAATTTCATTACTAATAGAGAGCAGTTGTTGTTGTTGTTGTTGTTAAGTGCCATCGGGTCAATTCCAACCCATAGCGACCCTGTATAGGATTTCCGAGGAGCAGCTGGTAAGCCTGAACCGCCGAGCTTGCAGTTCAAACAGCTTTGCAGTCTGGCGCATTAACCCACAGC
>NW_006408519.1:713183-726114 GCF_000296735.1 Chrysochloris asiatica
ATTTATTCCTGTGATTGTACATTTTTAGTTTTTTACTGGGCCACTGTGTGGACTCACATTGGATACTTCTAGGAGATAGATCTCCATTGCAGTCAATGCAAATGGGTGCCCTGAAACTAATCAATATACAACCTGCTCTATTGTACACGGCAATTTGAGTGTCCACTGAGTTCCACATGTTGGGCTAAGTGCCATGGCTACATTGGTGACCAAGACTGACATGGTCACTGCCCTGCCTCCTGGAAGTTACCACACACATTTTCTTCTATGAAATGTGACTGTGTTCGTGATGGAGAATGGAGAGAGGTTCCGGGAAAATTCATGTCAGGGCTCTCATATAGGGGACATAGAGAGTTTGCAAGAGAAATTGAAATTTGAATCAATACCTGAATATAGGAAGAAAATATAGGAAAGTCTGGGAGGTGGGTGAGAAAGACAGTGTCCATCCAGAGAGAACATGCCTGCAAAAGCACTGAGATTTTACCATGCTCGTAACAAGAGAGCTGAAAGAAACTCAGAGTGAGTGTGACAGGGAGGGGAGAGAAACGGGGACATCAAAAGAAGGCAGGCCTGCTTACAGACAGTCTCCTAGGTCAAGTTAAGACATTTGGAACATATCACATAGGCAGTGGGATATGCCCATTGAAGTTGAAATTTTCTGGATAAAGAAGATACTAAAGGAGTTCTCTGGTAGTGTAGTGGTTATGACTTGGGCTGCGAACTAGAAGGTCAGCAGTTTGAAACTACTAGCTGTTCCGCGGGAGAAAGATGAGGCTTTCTGCTCCCATTAAGATTTACAGCCTTGGAAACCCTGTACAGGATCGCTATGAGTCGGAACTGACTCCACGGCACATAACCACCACCAAAGGTATGGTGCTGCGGAATAATGCACTGGACTGCAAAGTCATTTGAATTGCAATGTTGGAAATTCAATCTCACCAGCCGCTTCATGGAAATCCTATACAGGGTCGCTATGGGTTGGAACTGACTCAACGGCATTTAACAGCAACAAAAATTATTCTAAAGAGTCTTGGTGTGGCACTGTAGGGTAAGCACTGGACTACTAACCATGAGGTCAGTTGCTCTTCAGAAACCCTGTAGGTCACTATGAGTCAGAACTGATTCAGCGACACTTAACAACAACAATAAGGAGATACTGCTATTTGGGAAGAATGTGGTAAAAGAAAAGGCTACAAAGGAGATGGGGAAGCTGTGGGGAAAAGAAGGCTTTAGCAGGGCACAGTCAGTCTGAGAAAAAGAGGAAGACCCCCAGCGAGATGGATTAGCAAAGTGGCAGCATCAATGGGCTCAAGCATGGCAACAATTGCGAAGTTGTTTTGTTCTGTTGTACATAGGGTCACTATGAGTTGGTACCCATTCCATGGCACCTAACATCAACAGTCAGTCAACAGTGACAAGTGCAGATAAAAGGTCAAGCTGGGTGAGCACTTCGAAGGGTCCAGTGGATTTGGCAACAAGGGGGTCATTGTTGGCGCTAGTCAAGACAGTCTCAGTGTCGGCTATGCCATGTGGTACAGCCCTGACGATATTTATCCTGTGCTCCTTCTGGGCTGGGGCTTCTAGGGGAGGGGAGGGAGCTAGGGCTGAGAAAGGTGCCAGCTCCTGTGTGGGAACACATGGAAGACTGTATGGGAATCATCTTGGATTGGGCCATTTGCTTAGAGCAAAAAGAAAGTGATGCTTAAACAAAGACATCGTAAATTAAGATAGAAAAAAGTAAATGAGTGAGAAGTAAAGGGAGAGGAAAGAGCCTATCAGGAGTGACTAAGGGCAGCTAAAGGAGCCAGATCCAGACAAATGTTTATAAAGCAAGTGTACTTCAGGGTTTACAAAGCCCAAACAAGGCAACCCAGTAGAGAGGCTCTCACTTCAGGAGCTGTGAGAGCAAATGTGCTTGGAATCAGCAGACTTGAGTTCCATTTTCCACACCTCAAACTATTATCTCCTTGGAAAGATAACTGTTTTCCTTTGCTGTAAAATGGAGATCATAATGCCTAACTTGTTAGTTTGCAGCAAGGACTGGAACTCATTCATGGAGTGCCTGGGTGGTACAAAGTCGGTCCACTCATTTGCCAACCAAAAGGTTGGAAATGCCAGTCTACCAAGGATGCCTCAGAAGAAAAACCTGGTGATGTACTTCCAAAAAATCAGTCATCGAAAAGCCTAGGGAGCACAGCTCTACCCTGACACACATGGGGTCAGCCTGGTTTGTGTGCCAGACACTCAGAAACATGGTGGGTACATCAGTGAACGGAACAGACATGTCCTCCCGGAGGTCATGGTCTTATAAAAGTGGATAAACGCTACCTAGACTGAAAATGAAAACAACAGTAATGATATCAGGACAATTGTGCTAAGTGTGGTAAGGGAGAAGAAAGGGAATATATGTGACATGCTGAATGGTATCTGGTGCAGAGTTGGTGTTCTACAAATGGTTTTTATGACCATCGGCACAAAATTGTTGTTGTTAAATGCTGTCCAGTCATTTCCAACTCATAGCGATCCTGCCTAGGGTTTCTGAGGAGCAGCTGGTGGGTTGCAACCACCAACCTTATGGTTGGCAGTCCAGTGCTGATCCGCCACGCCAGGACTCCTTGTTACCACTGATAGTGTATTTAATGGGGCCATCTTCAGTAACTTTGTGAAAAGAAATATTGTATTGGTGGTATCCACAAATACCTTCTCTGCTGTTTCCCTCTCCTGAGGAAGGGTAGTATTTCTTCTTTGTTTTCTTCTGAAAACATTGGTTCTTAACCAACACCATTAAATGATCCCAGGAAGACGGCAGCAGATTAGGGACAGGGATTAGACATGGATATCATTTCCAGGGTATCATTTTACATATGGTGGTGGCTACCTTTGCCTCTTGGAGATTCACCCCAAAACTTTTTACACACAAGGAAAAGGTTGTTGTTTTCTTAAGTGTTTGTCCCTCGCCAACACATGCCCACATACACATGCCTTTATGCATTTTATTAGAAGTAGCACAAAGATTAAAACGATGCTTTTCTTGCGATAGTAATCTGTATACTATATTGGCACCTTTTTTTTTGGAGCAATATCAACACAAAGCTGACTCATTTGGCAAGAAAGCTTACCAATATGAGCTGAGCGAAGAGGAGAGGCATTTACTACTCATCAGCCAAAAGAATCGCTGATAATAAGGCCCACTGGGGTAGCACGTTCATATCAAGCAACTCCATGTCACATTAACTGCACTTTATAGCTGAGAAAATAGAGTCTCTTACCCAAGGCCTCAGAACTGAGACTTGACCCAAACCTTATCCTTCCAAAGCCCTGTTTCCTACACCAAGCTGTTTCAGGAAGAGAGAGCGGCTGGCTGGTGAGGGATCTGCTAGGGGCTCCTGCCTTTCCATCCAATTATCACTCACACCTACTTTCTCCAGTCCCTAATCTCTACCCTTACACATCCTGTGGAGGCAGGGACAGTGTGACCAGGCACTGAGGGAGGGTGAAGACAAATATATGGCAGCTAGAATGAGCGTGGGCTTGGGAAAATGCTGATTTGGGCTGGGCCCAAAAGGAAACTTGGGCAGGTTGGTACAGCTGCGGCAGGTTTTTTTTATGGCAACCCCATGTGTACCAGAGTAGGACTACTTTGTAAGGTTTTGCTTTTTCTTTCTCTTTCCTCTCTTTCTTTTGAAACATTTTATTGTGGTTTGGGCAAAAGTTTACAGAGCAAATTAGTTTCCCATTCAACAATTAATGTACATTTTGTTTCATGACTTCGAATGCAGTCTCCACAATGTAACAGAACCCTTCTCACGTCCTCCCTACATCCCCATTCACCCAAGTGTCCTGCCCCTTCCTACCTTCTGAACTTTGTTTGGGGGCAATTGCTGCCATTTTGGTCTTGTGTGGTTGACTGTTCTGAGCGATACCCGCCTCACAAGTGTTATTGTTCACTCTATAAAAGCTGCCTATTGTTTGGCTGAAAGGTGATCCCAGAAAGTGGGTTCGGTTCCAGGCTTGAAGGGTGTCTAAAGGTCACAATCTCAGAGTTCCACCAGTCTCTACCACACCAGAAAGCCTGGTATTTTTTATGATTTTGAATTTTGTTCTATGTTTTTCTCACGCTCTGTCCTGGACCTTCTATTGTGGTTCTGTGTGGTTCATTAGTCCTTTGAACTCATTGTTTCCTCGAGTCTTTTATTTTCTTCACTCTTCTTTGCTCAGGATGGGAAGTTGTATCTTAGATGACCTACTAAAAGAGAATGTAAAGCATTACCTCCATGGATTATGTTGGACCAGTTGACCTAGATGTTCTCCAAGACTAATACTAAGTCCTCAAGCCAGTGACTTCATTTCCCAAGGTGTCTGGTTATGGCAACCTTTGCATAATGTTGTCCCTATATGCTCTACTGGAGTCCTGGTATGGCGCTGTGGGATAACACACTGGGCCACAAAGTCGGTGGTACAAATTCAACAGCTACTCCTCGGAAACCCTACCCAAGATTACTAAGAGTCGGCAGCGACTTAATGGCACTTAGCAACAACAACAATAACATCCACTCTAATTTATATCTGAATGTATTTGCCAGCTGCAGAAGTTTTACCAAGCTTGACATGTGTGCAGGTGAGAGAGAAACTGAGATTGTGTGTACGTGTGTGAAAGAGTGTGTATGTGTGTGTGTGAGAAAGCATGTGTGTGCGAGTGTGTGAAAGAGGGTTGTGTGAGTTGATGTGTGCTTCCGCATCTGTGTATATCTGAGGACTGGTGTGTATAAGACTGTGAGGTTGTATACCTGTATGTGCTGGAGAGCATGTTTATGTGCAATGTCAGGCATTTGGGCAACATGTCTGAGCACATCTCTGTGAGATTGTGTGTGTGTGGGGGGGGTGTACATGCTTCTAAGAGCATGTGAGTGTATGAAATTGTGTTTATGTAACATGACTAAGAAGGTTTATGTAAGACAGTGTATGTAGAGCATTGTGTGTGCATAAACTTTTGTGTTTGTGTACATGCCTGTGTCTGAGAGCACGTATGTATGTGAAATGTTATATGTTTATGTAACATGTCTAAGAGCATGTGTCTGAGGCAGTGTGCCTTTTATGTGTATTTATGTATGTCTGAGAAGGAACCCTGGTGTGGTGCCTCAGGATAATGTGCTCGACCACAAGGTCAGTTTGAATGGCAAGATGAGTGGTTCAAACTCACCATCTGCTGGAAACCCTACACAGGGTTGCTATGAGTCGGAACTGACTGAATGGCACTTAACGACAACAACCACCAAAAATGTGTGTCTGAAGAAAAAAAAAATGTGTGCCTGAAAGCATGTGTTTACGTAAGTGTGTGTGTGAAAGTGTTCGTATCATGTGCATGTGTGAGTAAGAAAGAGAGCGTGTATAAAAAGTCCACCTGAAGCGGTTTAGAGCTAAAGGTGCCTCTAAAGCAGAACAGCTCCTCATCAGTTCAGCCACTGAGATCATTTTTCATTTTCCCTCAGGTGGAATCTGAAGGAACATGGACCCAGAGTGAGCCTAGCTGGTAATCCCCAGGAGTGAAATTCCTACACACAGGCAGGTAGCATTTAGAGATTTTCTCAATTAGCAACCATACACCTGAAGCTTTGAACCGCCGTTGCTGTATGTTTATCTTTCTCTTCAAGTTTACTCAGTTGGTGCTCAAAACCAGCCAAGTTCAAATAACTTTGCTGTCTGGAAGCTAAGAACATGACTCTCCACCCTCCCTCCCCAAAGCAGCTATAACCAGATAGAGGTTTGAGGCGATTGCCGTGATCTCTGTGTGTGTTCTGTTGCCTTTTTACTTAATTGGGCTTTATAATGTACCTATGTCCATCAAGGATTTGCAGTAGCTTACAATATTAAAGGAGTCCTGGTGTGGTACTGTAGGTTAGTGTGCTGGACTGCAAAGTTGATTTGAACCACAAGGTCAGCAGTTCAAGCTCACCAGCCACTCCTTGGAAACCCTACATAGGGTCGTTATGGGTCAGAACCGACTTAATGGCACGTAACAACAACAATATTAAAGGGAGCACAGTGTCTCTTCAGCAAGGGTGGGGAACCTTTTTTCTGCCAAAATTTATGACATCATTCGTGGGCCATACAAAATTATCAACTTAAAAATTAGGCTGTTTTAGTTGATCAAACAGTTGTGGTGATGTGGGTTAATGTGCTGGGCTGCAAAGTCATTTGACCTGCAAGGTTAGTGGTTCAAACACACTAGCCGCTCCTCAAAAACCCCAGACAGGGTCGCTATGGGTCGGAACTGACTTGATAGCACTTAACAACAACAACAACACATTTTGATGGCTGAAATTGTTGTTGCCTTGTCAGAGCCAGACCAAATGATTTCTTGGGCCTTACACTGTCCACAGGCCAGACATTCCTCACCCCTGCTCTACAGCATAAGCCCTGGACTAAGAAACACAAGGTTGACAGTGGTTCATCGCTTCAAGGAAAAGAGATGAGGCTTTCTGCTCCCAGAAAGATTTACAGCCTCAGAAATCTTATGCAAAGTAACTCTGAGTTGGAACTGACTCAACAGCACTTAACAATAACAATATTAAAATCACACATCCAACATAAATGCTTCAATCCATACAAAATCCCCAATCAAGCTCAAACCATAGAAAGAAAAAGGTGTTTCAAAATTCAGTTGTTGAATTTTCACTGATGGTAAAAGGGAGCCATTAGAGGAGCAAAACTGGGTGGTGGTTAGGAATGTCACTTCAGCACTTTCCTGATCTAGATTTCAGTTATCAGTCTGTCTCCGAAAATTCTCCATTTCCCTGTCAGTAATAGGACTGAAGAACAAAATCAGATAATATCTGGACAGGGCTTAGCACAGAACCTGTTACATAGTAAGTAATTGATTTGGGTGTGTTATTGGCATTTTCACTGCCACTGTTAGGACTCAGATGATACCCACATTGCATCACTTTTTGGCTGTGTGCACAGATCTAAGTGGGAATTTTCACTCTCCGTGGCACCGTAGGATAAGCACTCAACCGTAAGGTTAGTTTGAACTGCCAGGTTGGTGGTACAAACTCACCAGCCACTCCTTAGAAACCCTATATAGAGTCACTATAACTCAGAACTGACTCAATGGCACTTAACAACAATAAAAACTGGACCAAAGGGAAGAAAAGCAAAGTGAATGAATCTCTGGAGTACTGTCAAATAGCTCACGAGCCTTGATGGTGAGATTGTTCTGGCTGCAGAAGACAGTACCTGACTTGGGATTTCATATATTTTTCTATTTTTGTTTTTGTTTCGTCTGCAAACTGTTGGATACTTACACAGGTTGGTCTGACTTGAGGGCTCTGTGAGCACCAGAGGTGTTACTGAGCTGAACCGAGGCGATACCCTGTGCTTAGTTTCTACTACAACAGAGAAGGACTTCTTCTCAAGCCCTGCCTGGGTTCTGTTGATGTCTGAGGAGCAACAGGTCTTCAGGCCGCTGATCTCAGAGGACCCCTGGAGCCTATGTAATGGCTATAGCACAAATACCTTATCTACCTGGACACACAGTCGACACATGCTGTGATTCCTCTTGTCTCTAGTGGGCAGGTCAGAGGGGACTTAGGATCTTATACATTGTTAACTGCTCAGCATCCATCCCATCCAAAGATCTCCTACCTCCTAGCTTCCCCTCGTCATTGCCTTAGTTTCACTGGTTCTTGAGTCAAGTACCACATGGACAGGCCTGAATGTGAGCATTACCACAGGAGCTAGCCACCTCGTCCTGCCCAGTGTGTGTTTTCCATGTAGATGGCAGTCTCTCCCTCTACCCAGCAAGATGGGCCCGCAATCTGTTGCTGCTCATTCTTCTTCTGTGCATCCCCATCCCACCTCCCAACCCTAGCCTGTTTGGTTGCTGGCACATAAAATGTGCTCAATAAATACTTGTTGATCAGGGCATGAGTAGGAACGCAAAGGAATGAAGTCTTTCACAGAATGAAAAACAATGTTAAGATGAAAATAAACCCTATAGGCCATAGGGTTGAGCGTCCATAGTGCACCATCAAGGTTACACAGGTTGTGCTGAGACTTGGCATCAAGACCAGGATCCAGGTTTCTTCACTCGTGTGCAATCCTTGGCTGCTTCTTATTCCCTCTCTTGGACCTCCTGCATCATTGTTCCCAGAGAAAGACTCCAGAATAGGCCTGAAGAATAGAGAAGCCACTCTGGTCTCTGTCAGCTTCACTTCCCACTGAAGTCCCTAGTTCATTAACTAGGGGACAACTGAACCTGGCCTCATTACAAAACGGAATCAATAAGTATTGATTGAGCACCGGCTATGTTGACAGCTCAGGTGAGAAGGAGGGAAGTCAGGAGACACCAGGGGTAGGGGAGCTGTGTGCAGCGTATCTGCCCTATTTATGGTCAATCAGGCTCCCCAAGTTCTGGCAATAAGAGTCCTGAGCAAGCAGTGGGCTTGACTGTGTGCTTCTGCCGGGGAAGATCAGCAGGTTGGGTAGTTCTCTACTGGCTTCTGAGAAAGCCCCTTTCTCCCTCAGGCAGACGGAGAGGAGGCTATTGTGTCAATAATGAGTCCACAACTACACCCTGTACGTGCAAGAAAATTCCAAGAATGATTAAACCTGACTGTGGCTGCAAGATAAACAGAAATTCGCCATCTCAGTCTCTGCGTGCCAGCCTTTGCACTTGCTCTTGTATTATGTCACACACATACACACGGACAGCCTTGCCCATAGGGGAGATAAGGAGTACTGGGAGCAGGCCAAAGCCTTGATCATCTGCCTGTTCAGCCATACTGTGATCCTGAGAACATCAGTTAATTGTTCTAAGTCTTTACCTGTCCATTTTTAAAAAGGGGTGAAATATCAATTTATCTGCTTTACAGGGATGCTATGATTACAATTGTGCTTTATAAATATAAACACTTTTTTGAAGTTAAAGTACTTCTTCAGAAGTCACCTAGAAACTTCAATACCCTACTTTCCATAATGGATAAAGCAACTAGGCAGACAGTCAACAAGGAAATAGAAGACTTGACTAGCACTATAAACCAACTAGACCTAACAGACATCTACAGAAGACTCCACCCAGTAACAACAACATATACATTCTTCCCCAGTCCACATGAACATTCTCCAGGACAGACCAGACCATATGCTAGACCATAAAACAAACCTCAATAAATTTAGAAGAATCAAAATATCACAAAGTAGGTTCTCTGATGGCAATGGCATGAAATTAGAAAAATTGGGAAATTCATAAATACGTGACAATTACACAACATGCTCCTAAATAACCACATGGTCAAAGGTGAAATCAAAAGGAAATCAGAAGATACTGAGATGAATGAAAATGAAGACACAACCTACCAAAACTTATGGGAGGTAGCAAAAGCAGAAAAACTATAGTTAAAGAGAAATTATAGTTACCATTGCTTAGAGTATGGAGAAGACAAATCTCAAATCATCAAGAAACTGGAAAAATGAAGAGCAAACTAACCCTAAACAAGCAGAATGAAGTAAATAATAAAAACTGGAATGGGGATTCATGAAACATTAGGAAACAATAGGGAAAATCAATGAAACTAAAAGCTGGTTCTTAGAAAAATCAGCAAAATTAACAAATCTTCAGTGAGCCTGAAGGTTGCCAAACCTTGGAGCTAGAAACAAGATTAGAAATCAAGAGTCCTGAGCCTCAGCTGAAGCTTCTGGCATTATACCCCTTATCTAAATTCTAATACCAAATAAAATGTATATAAATCAACTCATAACTGAAGTACAATTCAATTTGTTTTTCTTGATACCCCATGGGAAATCCTTGAGTAAGTCAAATCAGGGCCTCCTCCTATGTCTTCTGTATAAATCAAAGAGTGGCCTGTTTTGATTTGCCCTCCCAAACATTAGATCTTTTTTCTCTGGTTGCTAAAGAGCATCCCAGGACTATAATAGATATTGTTGTTAAGTGCCATCAAGTCAGTTCTGACTTATGGTGACCCTGTACAGGGTTTCTGAGACTTTTTAAATCTTCACAAGAGCAAAAGACCTCATCTGTCTCCTGTGGGCCAGCTGGTGGGCTTGAACTGCTGAACTTGTGGTTCTCAGTCTAGTGCTTATCCTATAGATACACCACAGCAGAAGAGAAAATAAAACCACACACCTATAAACAGCTTCTCTTTCTCTCTCTCTCTTTCTCTTTCTCTCAGGGTCCTAGTGGCTCGTTCTCCCAGTACAACCCTGGACAGGAAACAGGTGGGCAGTGGAGGAGATGGGGTATGTGCTATATGAGAGAATAAATTCTAGTTAAGGGCTTCAGAACTCCCAAAACATTCCCTACCTCTCTCATGGACCTAGAGAAGAATATCTCCACCTTACATGATCTCACAGAAGAAAGATAAGTCTGGGCATTACTTCTTAGAACGTACTTAAAATTCAAACAGTACTCTTACTGACTTCTTCAAATTGTTCTCCCTCTTTGGTTTCAGCAGTCCCTATTATTCCACAAAGGAATCCCTGAGCGTCATAAATGATTAAGTGTTCAACTAATAATCAAAAGGTTGCCAGTTCATATACACCCAGAGGTGCCTTGAAAGAAAGGCATAGTTGTTAGTTGTTGTAAGGTACTGTCAAGTCAGCTCCAACACAGAGGGAACCCTATGCACAACAGAACAAAACATCACCTGGTCCTGTACCCTCCTCACAATTGTTACACTTGAGTCCATTGCTGCTGCTACTGTGCCAATCCATCTTGTTGGGGGTCTTCCTCTTTTTCATTGATCCTCTGCTTTACCAAGCATGATGTTCTTCTCCAAGGACTGGTCCCTTCTGATAATATTATGAATGATGAAATCTCACCATCCTGGCACTTGGGATCATTCTGGTTGGATGTCTTCCAACAGAGATTTGCTTGTTCTTTTGGCAGTCCATAGTACTTTTTTTTTTTTTTTCATACTACTTTTAATATTCTTCGCTAACATCAAATCTCAAATACGTCAATTAATCTATAATCTTCCTTATTCACTGTCCAATTTTCACATGCATATGAGGTTATTGAAAATACCATGGCTTGGGTCAGGCATACCTTAGTCTTCAAACTGACATCTTTGCTCTTGAGCACTAAAAAGAGGTCTGGTGCAGCAGATTTGCCTAATGCAATAAATACATCATTTGATTTCTTGATTGCTTCTCCCTGAATGTTGATGGTGGATCCAAGTAAAATGAAATCTTTGACAACTTCAATCTTTTCTCCCAATTATTTGTTTCTACTATCATGAAAACTCTATGGAGCACAATTCTACTCTGAAACACAGAGGTCGC
This sequence comes from Chrysochloris asiatica, assembly GCF_000296735.1. Taxonomy (NCBI): domain Eukaryota; kingdom Metazoa; phylum Chordata; class Mammalia; order Afrosoricida; family Chrysochloridae; genus Chrysochloris; species Chrysochloris asiatica. The sequence goes on from NW_006408519.1 coordinate 724,485, forward strand.
TATCAGTCAGCATCAACTGGATAGCAGCTGATTTGGTGGGCTATTCTCCCACTTGGGGGCATACCCACTCTCAAATGCCTGGAATTTGTCGTCCCCCCTCCATTTTTCAAAAATACTTTTTATTGTAAATTGAGTGAAGATTTACAAAGCAGATCATCAGTTTTACATGCAACAAATCACCATACTTCATGTCATTACAGTGATTGCAATCCCCTCCCTGTACCACCAGTTAACAGTATTTACCTCTATTCATTTTAACTCTTGCATTTCTCCCTGTGTCTCGTGCTCCCTTCATCTTTCCTCTGCCAACCTCCCTCTTGTTGTATAATGACTGTCCCATCACCACATTAACATGTGTCTACCCTCTAGCCCATGAATAATTTTCCCTCTCCCACCATCCTGGTAACCATTGTAGAATGTTTCTTTTATCAAGAAAAGCATTTCTTAACTTTTTACAACAGTGGTCTCATATCCTTTTGTGATTGACTAATTTCACTCAGCAAAATGTCCTCCAGGTTCATCCATGTTGTGAGGGTTTTTCCAGATCCATTGTTATTCTTCAATTGTTGTTGTTGTTGTTAAGTGCCGTCGAGTCGATTCCGACCCATAGTGACCCTGTACAGGGTTTCCGAGGGTGTAAATCCTTACGGGAATAGAAAGCCTCATCTTTCTCCCGCGGAGCGGCTGGTAGTTTCGAACCGCTGACCTTAAGGTTCGCAGCCCGATTCGTAACCACTACGCTACCAGAGCTCAATATTACATAGTATTCCATTGTGTTGCTGAATTTTCCCCTTTTCAAGAATATTTTCTCAGAAGGTTCCAGTAACAAATCAGTTGAGCTTGCCTTTCCCCTTTATATGAATTTTTATTCAAAAGAAATGAGAGAATATAATCTGAAGATAGGGAGTTGTTCTTATTTATAGCCAAATGAGCTTGGGTAAGTAGAAGCCTTGTTGTTAGGTGTCTTCGAATTGGTTCTAACTCATAGGGATCCTATGCACAACAGAATGAAACACTGCTAAGTCCTACTTCATCCTCACTATTTTTGCTATGTTTGAGCCCATTGTTCTGTCACTGTGTCAATCCATCATGGTACGGGTCTTCCTCCTTTTCCTTGACCTTCCATTTTACTAAGCATGATGTCTTTATTGAGGGATTGATCCTACCTGACTATATGTCCAAATAACAAGAAGCGAAGTCTTGTCATTCTTGCTTTTAAAGACCATTTCTTCCAACACAGATTTGTTTGTTCTTCTGGCAGTCTATAGTACTTTCAATATTCTTTGCCAACACCATAATTCAAAGACATCAATTCTATGGTATTCCTTATTCATTGTCCAGCTTTCACATTCATATGAGGCTATTGAAAGTATCATGACTTGAGTCAGGCACACCTTAGTTCTTAGACTGACATATTTGCTCTTTAATACTTTAAAGAGGTCTTTTGCAGCAGATTTGTCTAATGCAATCCATTCTTTGATTTCTGGATTGCTGCCTCTGAGTACTGATTGTGGATCTAAGCAAAAAGACATTTTTGACAACTTCAATCTTTTCTCTGTTTATCATGATGTTACTTATTGGTCCAGTTGTTAAGAATTTTGTTTACTTTACATTGAGGTGCAATCCTGAA
>NW_006408519.1:727324-732188 GCF_000296735.1 Chrysochloris asiatica
CATTTTCTTTATCTTCTCTATGCTGATGAGCAAATTTCAGAGTCTCTTCTGACATCCATTTGGTCTTTTCCTTCTTTCCTGTCTTCTTAATGACCTTTTGATTTTTTCCTGTATGAAATTTATAACGTCATCTCTGAGCTTTTCTGTTCTTCAGTCTTTAGTGTCTAATGCATCTAAATTCAGGTGGGATATATATGCACAAGGTCATATTTTGGCTCTCATGAACTTGTTTTAACTTTCTTCAGCTTCAGCCTGAAATTACATATGAACAATTGATGATCTGTTCCACAGTCTATCTATGGTTTTGTTTTGACTGATTGGAGTTTTCCACGGTCTCTTTCCACAGATGTAGTCAATTTGATATCTGTATTTCATCTGTTGAAGTCCTTGTATATAGTCATCTTTTATGTTGTTTAAAAAGGTATTTGCAATGAAGAAGTCATTGTTCTTGCAGAATTCTATCATGGGATCTCCAACCTCCCTTTTATCACAAGGTCATTTTTCCAACAACTGGATCCTTCCTCTTTGGCATTCCAATCACCAGTAATTATCAATACATCTTGATTGCATGCTTGATCAATTTCAGGCTGAAGAAGTTGATAGAAATCTTCAGTTTCATCATCACTGGCTTTAGTGGTTCTTGTGTAAATTTGAATAATCATGATATTAACTGGGTTTCCTTGTAGGCATGTGGATATAATCCTATCACAGTCAGGTTTGCACTTCAATAAAGAAATTAGGAATCATAGTAAGATAGGACAACAGCAACAACATAATAGGAAATTGGAATTGGGAAGGACCTTGGAACTCATAGACTAAACTTCTGTTTTACACACCAGGAAACTGAGGTCTAGGGTCCACATAGTTGCTGGATAAAATGATATACAAATTATTTACATGAGGCACCACCAAGTAGCTCTACTTTCAGTGGTCAAAGACCCCAACCAACCAATTTTACGGGTTCTTCTTACAAAAAAATCTGTCTCTCTCTGGAATAAAAGAGAGAGACTAGCCCAAGGATTCTAAACTATGACTACCCGTTAGTATCATGTGAAGAGTTTTGTGAAAATATTTATGCCTAGACTGGGGACTGTAGCTGTTCAGTAGGGTAAGCATCACAAGATCCCACCAGCCACCCCATGGGAGAAATATGAGGCTTTCTTCTCCCACAAAGATGTACAGCCTCAGAAACTGTACATAGCATCACCACTAAACAGGATCACTAGGAGCATAATGGTTACAAATCGGGCTGTGAACCTTACGGTTAGCAGTTCGAAACGACTAGCTGTTCCACGGGAGAAAGATGAGGCTTTCTACTCCCATAACAGCCTCAGCAACCCTGTACAGGGTCACTATGGGTCGGAATCGACTCAAAAGCACTTAACAACAACAACAACAATAATGAGTCAAAACCGACTTGAAGACACTTAAGAACAGCAACAGCACAATGCTTAGGCCCATGGAATCTGAATCTGGGGGTGGGGGTGGGGGTCTAGTCTGAACAAGTGCTTTTACTCCTTACCCAATGTTTGATACATTCTTGCTGCTTGGTCAAACCAACACTTTATTTAGTCAAACACTCAACAGGTGATCATGTAATAGTGTTGTTTTGTTCATTTCATACATAACAACAACAACAAAAAAAACAATTGTAACAAAGTCAGCTCTGATTCCTTGTGACTATAAAGCCAGTATGAGTGTTGGGGTCTTCAACTGTTTCTGTGAAGAATCAGGAATCAAGTACACAGCATGCAGCCACTTGCAAGCACTATACAAGTATGACATTAAGTTGCAGAAGATGAAGGAGGAGGAGAAAACACAAGCTTTTGGAAGCCAATGGGCTTGTGCTTGTCTTATCTAGAAGGATATCAGCAGAACTGCCTGATATCTCCAGATATCTCCTCCCTGGCTTTTCCCTCACTGGGCTTACAAAGACTAGTGCAAAGGCATCTCACCCTTAGCTAAAACCAGGCTAAACTCCAAGGATATTTAGTTACTAAAAAAAATACAATATGTCCCAAAATGAATGGCAGGCAGTCTCCCAGCAGAAATAATCAGCCTGCTTGCCCAGAGGCAAGTGCTTATGCTCTGGAGCAGGGGAGGAAGTAGGACCTAGATCTCCCAAACCTGGCCCCACCACACCCTTAACACTAAATAAACAAACAGCACTTTGAATCACTTTAGTTTTCCTTCTTTTACTCTGCAGATCAATAAAGACAATCTCTATGCTGTTTCAGGACTACAGTTATGTAAAAATTGCATTTTGTGTTTTCTCCTCTTAATGTATCCAAATGATCAAAAAAAAAAAAAAAAAAAAAGGCTAGGGATCAAATAGAGCTGTATGTATGGTGGGAGCAAACTTTTAAGAAGTTTGTCTTCCGGTCAGTGAGAAGGAAAGCTGAAGGGGTGCTCCTGGGTGGTGGTGTGCTCTCCCAGTTCCCCACAGTAGAGAGACATTCCCTGAAAAACTCAGACAGGGGCTGGAATGCAACCCAGTCTGCTAAAGCAGAATTCTCTGAAGCTCTGAGTTGGTGAAAGTTCTTTGATAAGCAATGATTAACAGCGAACCTTAAGGTCAGCGGTTCGAAACTACCAGCTGCTCCGCGGGAGAAAGATGAGGCTTTCTACTCCTGTAAAGATTTACACCCTCGGAAACCCTGTACAGGGTCGCTATGGGTCGGAACCGACTCGATGGCACATAACAACAACAACAAACCATCAGAAGCCAAAGAAAACTGTTACAAATGGAAAAATAATTGAGACATTTGTTATGAATAAAGAAAACCAAGTGTGTACAGAGAATGTTAAATGTCCTGAGAAGTTGTACCTGGGATCACCTTGATGTTGATGGGAGATAATATAAATGAAAGGGTCACAGTAAGCATGTTGGTTTGGCTTGGATTCTCAACTCAGCGTGAATGTTTCTGAATTGCCCCTGGTCTCCTCTGGGTTGTACATTTCAGAGTCTTCAGGAAATTCAGTTGCTGCTGCTGCTTATGTATAACCAGACACATCATGGGATTTGGTTCCTTGGTTTGGAGGTTTAGGGTCGTGGTTTCATGGGAAATTGGCCTAGTAATGTGTTTAGTTCTTCTGTTCTACCTTCTAAAATAAGTAATAATCCAAGGCACAACAGTTGGACTCTCTTTGCCTGGAACAATATTGGAAGAAGGAGAGTCAGGAATAGGATGAAGATATGGATATCAGTTTGAGGGTTAAGGTGTGTACCTGACCTAAGTAACGGTATTTTCAATAACCTCATGTGCATGTGAGTGTTGGACAATGAATGCAGAAGACTGCAGAAGAATCAATGCATTTATTTGAATTATGGTGTTGAAGAAGAATATTGAAAATACCATGGACTTCCAGAAGAACAAATAATTTCTCTTGGAAGAAGGAAGCCAGAATTCTCCTTAGAAGCAAGGATGGTGAGACTTCGTTCATTCTTTGGACATACTGTCATGAGGGATCAATTCCTGAACATCATGCTTGGTAAAGTGGAGGGACAATGAAAAAAAGGAAGACCCTCAATAAGAGGGATTGATACAGTGGCAGCAGAATGGGCTTAAACATAATAATTGTGAAGATGGCACAGGACCAGGCAGTGTTTTGTTCTGTTGTGCACAGAATCACTTGATGGCACCTAACAACAACATGGGATATGTGACTAATTGCCTCAATGAGCAACTGCCTCCTTTGCCATGAGACCAGAAGAACTAGATAGTACCCAGCTATCATTACTAAACATTCTGATTAAAGATTTGATAGTAATTGAAAGGGGGGAATACAGAACAGAATTTATGACTTCCTAGAGCCAAGAAAATTGGATAAACCCTGGAAACTATTGTCCTGAGATTGCTTCCGTAGAAACCTCAAACCAAAACTATTCCCTGAGAGACCCTCTCCAACAAAGACATTGAACAAATAAAATGGATACAGATGGTGATTCTGAAACCCTGAGCTTCAGAAGATGAACAGAGAGGTGGATTGAGTGCTGACTGGAAGAGGGAGCTGAACAGCAGAGTGAGAAAGAAGAAACACAGGCAGGCTGTCAGTTGGTGTGGAGTGACACAGCCATCTTGAGCTTTTGCAAGTGGCTACGGATATAGTGGTTTGCAGGCCCAGGGTGTAGCTGCAGGTGGGAGACAGAGTGGTGTAGCACTCCTTTGTTCCTGTACCTTCCTGGTTGCCAGGGGTGGGACCTGTCCTGCTGTTGCCAATGTAAAGGCTAGTGGCACCCCCTTCTGTACAGTCTTGGCTGGGATCCAACTCTAAGTTTACAACCCCTTCTTCTGGAGGTGAATGAACCCAACCTGAATTAGCTACACAAACGATGAACAGAACTGTGTTCAGACTTCCAGTCTCTATCAATTCTAACAGGTGGTGCATGCCTGAGAACACACCAACATACAAGCATCAATTAGATATAAATACAACACAACATGTCTTGAAGACAACAGACAGTTTCAATTTATACATAGAAACAAGACAGAGTGCCTCAAACAAGTTACCAAAATATAGAGTCAGAAAATATACCAGAAATGGTATCAGAACAACCTGATAAAGAATTTAAAAGAACACTATTTAAGTACCTTTAATGAATTGAGAGAAAGATCTACAACAGCAAGGAAACATTCAGGAAAACAAGACAAGAACAAACTGACAAAATGGAAAAGTGGAGATCATACAAAAACAGTAATAGAAAGCCAGAAGATGAGTAATAAGACTTCAAAAACAGACAATACTCCTCCCTCCCTGCCTTCCTCGGATGGCGGCTGTTTATGCTGGACGTGTGGCCAGAGACGGGTAAGGATCACGTGGAACCTCGGCTACTTGGGACAGAGACATTGCCATGCTGCAATGA
>NW_006408519.1:733083-734976 GCF_000296735.1 Chrysochloris asiatica
CAAAGATAAGGAAAAATCCTGAGAACAGTTCAGGAAAAGCAAAAAGTTACCTACAAAAGAGAATTAATAAGACTAAGCTCTGATTTCTCAGCAGAAACCATGCAGGGAAGAAGATAATGGGATGATATATATAAAATTCTAAAAGAAAAAAAATGAACAACCAAGAATGATATAACCAGCAAAACTGTCCATCAAATACGACAGCAAATTTAGGACATTCCCAGATAAATGGAAGTTTAAAGAGTTTTCAAAAACCACTAAAAGGAGTTCTTTGGACAGAGACCAACAATAGCATACAACTATCTAACAAAATCATCTAAAACTCAATCAGATATACAAGTATTCAAAGTAAAACATACAGATAAGACTGAAAAGAGGGAACCAGAGATACCAGTTTGCAGAACTTCCAAATGAAGGGGAATCAAGTACATTTCATGATAAACAAACAAGAAAATATAACTGTAATCTAGCCCTAGTCCATGCCCTTACCCCTAGTTGTTATGTGCTATGGAGTCCATTCTGACTCATAATGACCCTGCATAGGGTTTCTGAGGCTGTAAATCTTTACAGGAGCAGAAAGGCTTATCTTTCTCCCGTGGAGCAGCTGGTAGTTTCGAACTGCTGACCTTGCAGTTCACAGCCCGATTTGTAACTTAATTGAAAAGGCTCTACACCAACTAAAATCCAGAAACAGAAGACCCTAGGACCATCAAGGGAGAAGAGCATGAACAGAATGTGGGGACCCTGTGCAGAGAAGCAGTGACGCCAGAGATGGAGGCAGAGATGAGGACATGGAGAGAGAGAGCAGCTGAGGACTCTAGACTCATGGAAAGAGAAAGACTAAGTGCTGGTGGCCAGGAGGCAGGCTTGCAGAATGTGCCCTTTGGTTGTTTAAATAATTAATTATATATTCCTGAGTGTTTTTGTGTACACTCCTCCCCCAAACCCCTCAAAAAAAACAAAAACCCAGAGAGGAATAGAAGCAAATACTGTTGAATGAAGCACAGAGGGGTCTGTAATCATGGCAATGAAACAATGAGTGTAAAACTGATTCTCTCCCATGTAAACCATCTCTCAAGTCACAATAAAAAAAAAAAGAAACCTTGGCCAGTAGTATCCCTATTTGGGGGGGGGGGGTGCTTACCTGGCCCATCCTGAAGATTTTCCACCTTAGAAAACACGTATTCTCTGCCTTTGGTGGAGGTGACTACAGCTGGGGTTGAATACAGAAGGCACTTCAAATGGAAATACCTCTCTGTCTTTATCAGGCTGGTTACATCTTAGAAGGAAAGACAAGCTGTATGGACAGAGTCTTTTTAAAACAATAAGTTTTACTTGTTTTGTTGTTTTTGTTGAGAGTAAAACACACACCAATACAACAGTTTCTACATGTATGATTTAGTGACAATGATTACATTCTTTGAGTTGTGTAACTCTCCTTTTCTGTTGTTCCTCCCACATTAGCATCCATTCACTGCCTCTTGAGGTTCCTGTCTAATCTTTCCAGTTGCTGTTGCCAATTTGATGTCATGTGGATCAAGTCAGTACCGACTCATAGTGACCTTATACACAGCAGAATGAAACACTACCCGATCCTGGGCTAACCTCACTCATTGCCATGCTTGAGCCCATTGATGCTGTCACTTTGTCAATCCATCTCGCTGGGGGCTTCCTCTTTTTCTCTGACCCTTTACCCTAATAGACATGATATCCTTCTCCAGCAACTAGTCCCTCCTGACAATATGTCCAAAGCATGAGAGACGAAGTTCGGCCATCCTGGCCTCCAAAGAGCACTCTGGCTGCACTTCTTCCAACACAGATCTGTTGATTGTTTTGGCAGCCCATGGCACTTTCAATATTCTCCTCCAACACCATAACTCAAAAGCATCAATT
>NW_006408519.1:735701-736265 GCF_000296735.1 Chrysochloris asiatica
CGGCCTCTTCTGAACCTGGCTTGAACCTCTGGAAGTTCTCTGTCAATGTATGATTGTAGCCGTTTCTGTATTACCTTTAGCAAAACTTTACTCGCATGGGATATCAACGATATTGTCCGATGATTTCCGCATTCCGTTGGGTCACCTCTCTGTGGAATAGGCATAAATATGGGTCTCTTCCAATCAGTCAGCCAGATAGTTGTCTTCCAAATTTCTTGGCAGAGATGAGTGAGTGCCTTCTGTGCCACCACACTTTCTTGAAAGATTTCAATTTGTATTCTATCAATTCCTGGGTCACCTCTCTTTGGAATAGGTACAAATATGGGTCTCTTCCAATCAGTCAGCCAGATAGTTGTCTTCCAAATTTCTTGGCAGAGATGAGTGAGTACCTCCTCTGGTGCCTCACTTTCTTGAAAGATTTCAATTTGTATTCCACTAATTCCTTCAATGCACCTTGGACTACTTCCTTCAGTATCATTGAATCTTGATCATATGCTAACCCTTGAAATGGTTGAACATCAACCATTTCTTTTTGGTACAGTGACTCTGTGTATTCCTTCCATT
>NW_006408519.1:738135-762873 GCF_000296735.1 Chrysochloris asiatica
AACTGCTGATAGAAGGTGCCTTATTAAATGTTTCTTCTCTTCCTCCTATGTGTATCTTTCTCCTCTTCCTCCTTATCATTCTCATCACCATTTTCATTTTTATGAATATTCCCCCTGGGAGTTGGATGCAGAGCAAGGGAGCTGAGTCTCATGTCTGCTAAGCTGGCCTGACAATTCTCAGCCAGGGAAGGTTATCAAGGGCAGGAGAGGAAGCTGAGCAGGAGACAGTGAATTGGACACAAGAATAAGGGATGAGTCTGAGACAATCTTAGCCCTTTTCTCTGACTTCAGAGGCACAAACTTTGGATAACCACCTCAGAGACCTCATTTAACCAGACTAAGAGATAGAGGTAGACATTGGTGAGTTGAGGGGAGCAGAGCTGGAGAGCTAACAAGATTGGCACTTATATAAAATACAACTGTGTGAGCAGAATGGAAATACAAAATGTGGGGTTTGGATTCAACTGAACGTTCTTAAGTTTGTCTCAACTACTTACAAGCCGTTTACCTTTGGTGCATACGTCACCTTCTTGAGCTCCGGGCTCTCCGTTAGAAGGTTCACTGAGACACTAACACATACTAGACCCCTTGTTAGTCACTTTGTAGCATATTATCTCTGATATTTACTCGATTCTAAGAGCTTTTGTGGTGTAGGGGATTACATGTTGGGCTGCTAACCACAAGGTCAGCAGTTCAATTCTACCAGTCGCTTTGAGGAAGAAAGATGAGGCTTTCTGTTCCTGTAAAGATACACAGCACCGGAAACCCCATACAGGGGCTTTATGAGATTGGAATTGACCCAATGGCTCACTCTATTCTAGTGAATGATGCAGTGTGGTATTAACATCTTCATCGATTTTATGCCACATCTTTACATATACTGAGTACCAGCTCTGTGCTGTTCTGGGAATAGGCATATAACTATGAATAGGTGATTCTGTACCTTGCCCTCTTGTTACTTAATATTTTAGGGGTAATTTGAGGTATAAAATGGGTTATCATGCCTACCAAACAATATGTCTTCAAAAAGTGTCTGTTTTTGAATTTTAGTTCTCATCTACCCTAGATTTCTTGAGTCATTGAGGCTGCATGAACCCCTGAAACTATTGCCCTGAGATCATCTTTAACCTTGAAACTATTAGCCAAAAATAACCCCTGAAGCCTTCTTTAAGCCAAACAATAGCTTAGCTTCACAGTAAAGAATGTCTGCCCTGTGAAGTGTGTATTTTTAAAGAACTTACTATATTGGGTCACTGGACTGCTAACCACAAGGCTAGAAGTTCAAGCTCATCAGTGCTCCTCCGGAAAGATGAGGTTTTCTGCTCCGATAAACATTTATAGTCTCAGTCTCTATCAGTCAAAGCAGATTTGGCAGTACTTAACAACAACAACAAAAAATATGGAATCAAATTGTTAACAACTCTAAAGGTAGGATAAATCATAGAAACTGCTTAGACATTGGGACTGAACCACTGGACTTGAAGGCTAAGGACCGTAGTCTTGAAGGACAACTAAGTCAATTGGCAAAACAGTTAATAAATCAATGTTTTATACCATCTAGTCTAGTAAATAGCATATGGAATCTTTACATTTCGCAAGCAGCCATCTAAGAAGCAACTATTGGACTCTTCCTGCCTGGAGCAAAGGAGAATGAAAAAAATCAAAGACTCAAGAAACTAATTAGTGTAAAAGGCTAATGGCCAACACCAAAAGAACTAGATGGTACCAATTTAATACTATTGACTCCTCGGAACAGGGCTACCCCAATAGAAGGTCCTGGTTAGAATGGGTAAAATGAGGTAGAAAATTGAATTAAAAATAAAAAGACCAGACTTACTGTTTTGTTAGAAACTGGAGGAAACCCTAAACTACTAAGACAACCTTCTAACTTAAAAATGAAGACACTCTCCAAGGCCACCCTTTAGTCAGTTAATAGACAGGCTTATAAGACAAATAAGGACATCTGGGAAGAATGTGCTCCTTAGAACAACCAACTGCATGAGACCAAAAGAACAGCATTTGCCCAGAACCAAAGATGAGAAGGCAGGGAGGGATGAAGAAACCATGAATGGAAATGAAGAACCCAGGGATGAAATGGGAAAAATGCTGACACACTGTAAGGATTATAGCCAAGGTCACAGAACAATTTGTATATGAATTATTGATTGGAAAATGAATTTTCTATATAAACTTTCACCTAAAGCACAATAAAATGTTACTGATAAAATAAAATAAAAGCTCTATGGAGCCCAGTCCTACTCGGACACACATGAGCTCACCATAAGTCAGAATCCACTCAACTGCAATTAGTTGTAGAATAAGCAAACATTGTTGTTGACATAGAGAGACAAAATGAAAAAGAAAGAGAATGGAATTTTTCCATGAACTTTTTTAAGTCCCCTCATATTAGTGGTTACTGGAGCTGGCGATTGGAAGATATGGGGAGCTGTGGTTGTAAGAACACTGAGTTTCTTGTTTCTGTCTGGATATGGAGAATGAAGATCGTAACACAATATAAAACACCCCGCTGTGGAGTTAATGCTGTCTCAGAGCAACTCTGTACAGAGGAGAACTGCTCCCTAGGGTTTCCAAGGCAGTAATTGTCAGAGAAACAGACCGCTGTATCTTCCTTCCACAGAGCAGTTGGTGGGTTTGAACCACGGACCTTTTGATTGGCAGTTGAGCACTTGACATCTGTGCCCCAGGGTTCCTATCACAGTGAATGTAATTAATGGCAGTGTTGTGATACCATAGTTAAGCATTGGACTGAACCACAAGGTCGATGGTTTGACCTACCAGCTGCTCGTTAGGGGGAAAAGATGAGGTTTTCTGCTCTGGCAAAGATGTACAGCCTCAGAAACCCTACACAAGGTCACTATGAGCTGGAATCAACTCCACAGCACTTAACAACAACAACAAAAAAAAAATGATTCAATTGGCAAACTCTTTGTTATATGCATTTCTCGACAATAAAATATTTTGAAAAAAAAAGTTAGCTAGGACACTTAGGGGAAAATCCACAGAGAGGAACAATCAGAAAAGGCGGGAGAGAACAGCCATGCAATTTGAAAGATATCAGTGTCACTCTATTAGACATGCAGAAATTGTTGAATCGATGTATGTTTTGCCGTATGTCTTCAACAACAACAACAGCAACAAAAGTGTCAGTTCCCTCCTCTCAGCCTCGCCCCTCACCTCCTTTGTGGTATACAAACTGAACTATTAAGTTCAGTCACATAAAATTGACAATTTTATAACCCAAAGTGACTAAAAAGCAGCCTCTGTATATAATCCAGCATAAGGTTTGCTTAATTTAAAACAATAATAGTTGTGATGACCTCCCAGTGGCAGCTCATATAGGAATTTTTATCTTTACTTCCCAGGAAGGTGATTCCATCCCTTGCTTTGTTAAGTCTGGCTCTAAAAGTAAGGCAACAAAACAGACTGTTGAATACTCACTGAGGTAGAAAACCAGAGCTCAATGGCAGTCCCACATTAGAAGCCAAAAGGTGCAAACGAGGGACTAGAAAGGTGAAACCGTAAACAGAGGAAGGCTCACTGGCATATTGCCCAACTGGACAGATCAACTGCAGTCACCAGTGTCAACATGGGGCAGGGGAACACTGATGGGGTTCATTCTCCCACGGAGGTCAGTCCACAAAAGAGATAAAGACCAAAGGAAAACAGTACCACTTAGAACCCAGGCAAATCACTGTCAAATGTAGTGCTCCTTCCCTAAGCATTGGTCAACTCAAAAAAAAAAAAAAAAGAATTAGAATCTATTAACATCTAAATGCCTCCAAATAATCATTTGATTACCACAACACAGCAATACTTCTCTCAAGGGGCAATTATCTATCATTATGGATGTATTTGGAGGAGAATATTGAAAGTGCCATGGGCTGCCAAAAGAACCAATAGATCCGTTTTGGAAGAAATGCAGCCAGAGTGCTCCTTGGAGGCCAGGATGGCTAAGCTTTGTCTTTCATACTTCAGACATATTGACAGGTGGGACTAGTAACTGGAGAAGGATATCATGTTTGATAAGGTGGAGGGTCAGAGAAAAAGAGGAAGACCACCAATGAGATGGATTGGCCAAGTGGCAGCATTGATGGACTCAAGCGTGACAACGATAGTGAGGTTGGCCCGGATTGGGCAGTGTTTCATTCTGCTGTGCATAAGGTTGCTATGAGTTGGTACCAACTCTATGGCACCTAACAACAACAACAACATGGACGTATTTGGAGTCCTGGGGTGGTGCTTAATGCTCTGGACTGCAAAGTCAGTTTGAATCACAGGGTCTGCAGTTCACGCTCACCAGCCGCTCCTTGGAAACCCTATACAGGGTTGCTATGGGTCAGAACTGACTTGGCGGCACATAACAACAACAACAAAATGGATCTATTGCCTTGCCTTTTTAATTAGGATGATAACATCCAGTGTAAATAAAGTTATTCTTGATAATTTGAATTGTGCAATTGTGCACAATGAAATCTTGTTTTGTTTTGTTTTCATCTTTCTTTATTCCTTCATTCCCCCTAGGGTTCTTGAGACTGAGTTTACTTTGGTTCCTGAAGTGTGGAAAAAGTAAACAAGGTTTAATTTGGATTCCAACCTTCAGTTTCTCTGGACTAAAACATAGCAAAATGCCAGAAAGTTATTCCAATGAAAATAATTTTCCTAGGGATGATAATAGTTTCTGAAAAAGTTATCAGAACAACACCAACAAAAATCCAGAGATTTCATAATTAACGTGTTTGAGGTCAGTGAATGTTTGACCTCATGTATAGTTATTTTTAATTTCTTGGCATTTTCCCTGAAATATATAAAGATTTTAAAATTCTTTTTAAATTTTAGCTAAACTAGTATTCAAGTAATTAAAAACAGGAGCCCTAATATTAGATTAGGAGCCCTGGTGTGGTGCTGAGGGTTAACGGGCTGGACTCTGGGTTAATGGATTGTCCAACTGCACTTAACAACAACAACGTTAGATTAAGAGGCCCTGATCATGTTATGAATTAAGTATTGCGCTGCTAATTGAAAGTTCTGCGGTTCAAACCCACCAGCCGCTCCATGGGAGAAAAATGAAGCAGTATACAGCCTCAAGGAACCCTTTGGAACACTGTCACTCTGTTATATAAGGAGCTCTGGTAGCGTAGTGGTTATGAATCAGGCTGCTAACCTCAAGGTCGCCAGTTCAAAACTACCAGCTGTTCAGCAGGAGAAAGATGAGGTGTTCTGCTCCTGTAAAGATTTACAGCCTTGGAGCCCTGTGCAGGGTCGCTATGAGTTGGAACTGACTCCACGGTACTTAACAATAACAACATAGGGTCATTGGAGTCTTGGTATGGCACTTTGCATTAAAAAGCTGGACTGCAAAGTCACTTTGAGCTGCAAGGTCAGCGCTTCAAGCTCACTAGTCGTTCCTTGGAAACCCCATACAGGGTTGCTATGGGTCAGAACTGACTCAATGGCATTTAACAACAGCAAATAGGGTCACTATGAGTCAGAATCGACTTGACGTCAGTGGTTGAGTTTAGTTTGGAATGACAGGTTCAACATTGTACATGATGACAATAAATTCCAATATAGGAACTTAACATGCTACATTTAAATTTCTGAAGGAAAGGTGAAATTAAACAAATACTAGAAACTTAAACACATATAAATAGACAAAAATTATCTCAGTAAGTGATCTAGTGTTTCTTGGTAGTACATATAAATACTCTTGTATTGTGTGAGCTGGTTTTGTCCCGGGAATGTGTTCGGTCCCAGGGTACAATTGTCCCTCACTTAACACAGTGCACTCATCTCAGAGAAAGCCGTATGTCATGGAGCAGACAGGGGCTGGGGAATTCCATTCTCAGGTTGGCTGTCTCCACTCCTCACTGAAGGGAACCAGAATATCTTCCATGCCAATTCCGAAGGTCATTTGAGGCTAAAATAGGGCAAGACTTTAGTGAATGGTGTGAAGTTGTAGGACAGAAAATAATTTGAAAGAAAACTGCCCAGTTAGGTGGATGGATAGTTAGTGATTATTTATGTTCTTTCTTTTCTATAGACTATTGGAACTAATTCTTTTACTTTTATACTAAAAATATAGAAGTCAGGGTATAAAAATATACTTGATGTTATGCCCATATAAAGGAGCTCTGGTAGTGTAGTGATTACGAATCGGGCTGCTAACCTCAGAGTCATCAGTTCTAAACTACCAGCTGTTCGGCGGGAGAAAGATGAGGCTTTCTGCTCCCGTAAAGATTTACAGCCTCGGAAACCCGGTACAGGGTCGGTATGAGTTGCAACCGACTGCACGACACATAACAACAATAACAATACCCATACAAGGCAACTTTTAAAACCCTATCTAGGTTTGTTCATGAAAGGGCATTTTAACAGCAAAGTCGGTGCTTCAAACTCACCAGCCTCTCCTCAGAAACCCTATACAGGGTCGCGATGAGCCAGAACCGACTCGACGGCACTTAACGAAAACAATACACCTGAAGAAAAACAACCAGACGGTTCTTAGAAGCAAGGGTGGCAAGACTTTGGACATGTCATCAGGAGAGACCAATTATCAGAAAAGCATAGCCTGTTTGGTGTAGAGGGCCAGTGAGGAGGAGGAACCCCCTCAGTGAGGTGAATCGGCACACTAGCCTCAGCAATGGAGGCAGACATAGCAGGCCCCACAAAGTTGGGGCAGGACAGGGCAACATTTCATTCTGTTAAACATTAAGTCACACTGAGTTGGAGCCAACAAGACAGTAACTAACAAGGACATAATGGTTCATTTCCACCCCGATTTTAGTTTATATGTTGAAGTTGTGTAAAGCAGGATAAACTTACAAAGTTACTTCATATATCTATAAAAAATGTCTAAAAAAAAGAAATAAATAAAACCAATCCAGCTGCAATCAAGGTGATTCTGACTCCATACAGGGTCTCTGAGACTGCAAATCTTCTGAGAGTAGAAACAGATTTTCTTATTTTTTTGCTTTTCTAAATGTCTCTTATTAACCCAGTTATGGAACATTGCCTTTAGTATTTTTCTAACAAGCACCAAAAATATATTTGAGTAGGCAGGCGAATTATGTATAAATAAATGTTGTTGTTGTTATGTGCTGTGGAGTCAGTTCCGACCCATAGCGACCCTGTACAGGGTTTCCGAGGCTGTAAATCTTTACGGGAGTAGAAAGCCTCATCTTTCTCCAGTGGAACCGCTGGTAGTTTCAAACTGCTGACCTTGTGGCTCACAGCCCGATTTGTAACCACTACACTACCAGAGCTCCTTATGTATAAATAAATAAATCTTTAAAAATATTCACTAAAATTTTTAAATACTCATATTTCTTTAACTGTAAAGGCAATATAAGCCTTGATGATAAAAGTAATATAAGACAATGGAAATTAAAGACATTTTATAAAAGTACAAAAAAAAAAAAATCACCTACAAATTTTCAAACAGGAATCTACCCTGGCTAAGATTTCAGCGTAGGATCAGCTTGCTGCTCCTGGTCTGTAAGATGTTCTGACCGATACACATCATGAAGAAAGCTCGCTGCATTTGACAGGTAGGCATCATCTGCTCTACTGAGTGAGGGACATGCATGCCAAGACTCAGTGTATTTATTACTCAGATCTGCTTCTGCCTTTTGTAATGGAAGTGATTTACTTGACTATTTCATAAATTAAGGAAATACTGCATGATTGTAAAATCAAAGAGAGTTGTGTTTATAAAAACTAAGTCGAATGCTTTAGAAAGACTCAACAAAAACACAATTTTAAAAAAAGAGTTCTGCACTCAGTTGCGTTGCAGGTGTCTGACTTCAGATGGAAATAGGCTCTCTCCACACCCTTGCAGTCCCATGTGTAGGATTATAGTTGATAGATTGATATACGGTGGCTAACAGAACCAAATGGGCCAGCATAGACTGTTGGCAGGTCACCTTGACCTAATATAATATAGTGCAACCTGAGTATGAACATTATGTGAACTTCACGTCCCTACTGTTTGAGGTCAGATCACCCAGCTGGGTCATCTCCAAATCTAGATGATGGGAAAGACTTTCAAGGGTGTCTGCTAATCCCATACACTTTTAGAGGATCTACCCAATATTCATCAGTTGAGTGTCCCATTGATTAAAGCCCCAACACCTAAACAATGGCTCAGTATTTCCCCAGGGAAAGCAACCTCCCATGACTTTTCCTGAAGGTTGAAGTGAGTCAAACTTTCAACCAAAGCCACGTTGATCCAGATTTCTTACTTCAGAGGCGGACAGGAGGGAGCATAAAGAGAACAGATACCCCTCTCTGCTGCAGGAGCTCCTTTGGACTATTGGGAGTTGGACTCTACCAGCCACTCCAAAGGAAAGATGAGGCTTTCTGCTCCCATAAAGATTTACAGCCTTGGAAACCCTGTATAGGGTCGCTATGACTCCATAGCACACCAGCACCACCACCACCATGCCTACAGTGGGTAGTGCCATGGCTCTACAGGCTAAGAATTGGATTGCTAACTGCAAAATTAATGACTTGAGTCTACCAGCTGTCTGTGGGAGAAAGATGAGACTTTCTGCTCCTGGAAAGATTTACAGCCTTGAAAACTCTATACAGGATCCATCTGAGTCGGAACTGGCTCAGTGGCACATAACCAGCCAGTCAGATGTAATATAATGAATGATTCTATGCATGGGTTACATGCATGCTTATAGTGAGCTGACTGCCACTTGGTTTATGCATTTCCCAGAAAGTAAATGGAAAGCTCCCTATACAGGCAAAGATAGCTTCCTTCAGCTTTGGCACCCAATTGGGTCTCCATTTAGGAATGCTTCTACAAGGGTAGGGAGTGGGGAGATCTGTTGTCGTTGCCTGTCCAGCATAGGTCACTCTTCCTGGTATTGTTGTAAGGACTCTACCCTTGTTCCATTGGGTGTCATTTGGTCAAGGCACTGGGGTTGAAGGGAGGGGAATCATTTGATCAGAAGTAGGCTGTTGTTGTTATTATGTGCCATGGAGTTGGCTCTGACTCATAGTGACCCTGTACAGGGTTTCCGAGGCTGTCAGTTTTATGGGAGCAGAAAGCCTCATCTTTCTTTGTGGAACAGCTGGTGGTTTCGAACTACTGACCTTGTGGTTCGCAGCATGATTCGTAACTACACAACCATAGCTCTTTAGTTGTATCCAAAATCAATACTCATAGAAGAAGCAGTCAAAATAATCAAACAACATATTGCAATAGACCAATTTGCTGCAAAAGATCTCTTTAAAATGCTCAAGAGCAAAACTATCAGTTTAGACTAAGGTGACTGACCCAAGCCATGGTATTTTCAATCACCTCACATGCAAGTTGAACAGTGAATAAGGGAGACTGAAGAATAATCTATGCATTTTAGTTATGGTGTTGGAGAAAAATATTAAAAATACCACGGACTGCCAAAAGAACACACAAATCTCTCTTGGAGGAAGGCAGTTAGAATGCTCCTTGGAAGCCAGGATGGTAAGCCTTCATCTGTAATACTTTGGATATGTTATCAGGAGTTCCTGAAGAAGGATGTCATGCTTGGTAAAATGGAAAGTCCGTGAAAAAGAGGAAATTCCCCAGGGAGATAGAGTGACACGTGGCACAATAGTGGGCTCAAATGTAACAACTGTGAGGATGGCACAGGGTCAGGCAGTGTTTCATTCGTCGTGTTGAATCAGAATTGACTCGATTATACCTAACAACAACAACAAAGGCTAGTTAGGGTCTGTCTCCTTGAGCTGTTATTGTGTTATTGAGTGTATATTCTGACTCGTAGCAGTTCCAAGAGTAGATGGCAAAGAATAGAGCTGCCTCAATGCTTTTCCTAAGTGGTAATCTTTATGGGAGAAGCTCATCAAGTCTCTTTTCACACAGTGCTGATAAGTGGCTTTGAACCATTAACCCTATTGCTCTGCTGAGGTTCCTTATATTTTGAGCTAAGCAGACCATGAACTCGTTCTTGCTAGCTGAGACCCAAAGGAGCCTGAAGATTGAGTCTATCAGCTTCCTCATAGTTTTCCTTTGAACTCCTTTACTGGTCAAAGTAGACAGAGTTAATTTTTTCTGCTTGTTACTGAAGAATCCTGAAAGACAGTTCATGAAATTGTGTACGCTTACCTGTATTTGCATACATGTATGTGAGTTTGACCCTGGAAGCACTGGATTTTCCTATGCAATCATACAACAAACATATAAAGCTTACTACATATATATATATTCTCTTCACTAGCATCTAGGCAACGGACACCTGGTGTAGTGCTATAGGATCAGCAGTGGACTGAGAACCACAAGGTCGGCAGTTCAAACCCACCAGCTACTTCTCGGAAACCCTATATGGAACTGACGCAATGGTACTTAACAACTACAGCAATCTAGGCAACTGAGCTGAGTATGTGTGGGTTTAAGTCAAGCTTACTAGGATAACCTCACTACATGTGCTTTTTAGTCTAAGCACAAAGTTGGCCGTTCAAACTCAACAGCTGCTCCACAGGAGAAAGATGAGGCTTCTGCTCCCGTAAAGATACACAACCTCAGGAACCTTATACAGGGTCAATGTGAGTCAAAACTACTCAATGGCAGAGGGTTTGGTTAGGTTTTGCTTTCAGCCCTCTCCCCGCCGAAAAACAACACAAAATCCACTGATACTCAGGCAAATCTGACTCAAAGCAATTCTAAATGAGAGTAGTACTGCTCCGTAGGGCTTCCGAGATGGTAACTCTTTATGGGAATAGACAACCTCATCTCTTCTCCATGGAGTGGCTGGTGGGTTTGAACCGCTGACCTTGCTGAAGATTTGAAGCAAGTCTGACATTCACCCTGTTTTTCCCTGGAACACCATCAGTGATCACACCTACTGAAATTTACCAGTGTGGCACTGTGGGTTAATGTGCAACATTGCAAAGCCATTTGAACTGCAAGGTCAGCAGTTCAAACTCACCAGCTGCTCCTTGGAAACCCTATACAGGGTCGCTATGGGTCAGAATCGACTCAAAGGCACTTAACAACAACAACAACTACTACCACCCAAAACACAAAAACAAACCATCCCTGTCAGGGTCTGCATCTCTAAGATTTCTTTGGTCATATCAACATTTGCATTAACCCCATTCAATGATGGAGTCCTGGTGTGGCGCTGTGGGTTAACGCACTGGATTGCAAAGCTAGTTGAACTGCAAGGTGGGTGGTTCAAGCTCACCAGGTGCTCCTCAGAAACCCTATACAGGGTTACTATGAGTCGGAACAGACTCAACAACACTTAACAACAATTAATACCGAGGGAGAGAAGCAGGTATGCTTATACCTACCTATGTAGTCAGCAATAGGACATACCATTCATGATTTTAGAGTGATTTACCCAAATTGACAATATGGGAAGACAAATTGGACACACTTGTCTTGGCTTCTTGCTTTTCTTCAGTCACTGAATAGAACCTGTCCACTCCTCCTTAATGTGGGTTTGAGACCTGGGTCCAGATGAGTAAGCCTGGCTTGCTCTGGAGTTGGGTCAGAAAACCTAACTTGGCTCTCCTGTTAAGTCATGACCTCAACTGTGCATATCTCAAAGAAAAGATGATCTTTGGTCTCCATCTTTATTCTTTGCTTTTTATCTCTCACCATATTTAGAAACCAGATGGGGAAAAAAAGAGTGCAATTTACTGGGGGCCTTCTTGAAGGTACCAGCCCACTGTTTCTCTAATTTTCCAGCTCTTCCTTCCACATGCTGAGTTCCAGGGTTTCCTATTGCTGGTTTCTGATTAGGACCCTTAGGAGTTGCCACATTCAGCAGATACTTTATAAACACAGCATCTGTAACACATTTTGATGCCTTGGCATCAAGTTTATCACTTTCTTTGACTTTATTCACATGTCAAAAACAAACACAATATTTCTGTCTTCCTTTTTTAATTTGATAGTGTTTTTCTCCAATACAATCTTATTTATCTTAGCTCTTCTGGTTTTTTATAATTATTAAGTTATGTTGGTGTGGCACTGTGTTTTAATTAATGCACTGGACTTCGAGGTCAGTTCGAACCGTAAGGTTGGTGGGTGGTTCAAGTTCACCAGCTGCTCCTCTGAAACCCTCTACAGCGTCACTATGAGTCAGAACTGACTTGATGGCACTTTAATAACAAGGCATGGGATCTCTTAGGGACAGACTGTCTTCCCTTCAAAGGGCTAAGATGCTTGGAGCATGGAATGATGGGGTAGGGTGGTGGGCAGGATCCAGGCTAAAGACCTACTTTGCATTTTGCCTGGGGTCACTGAAGCAGCTGGTGACTCACCAGCTCTTTCTTAGGGATTCTACTCTCGGACTTTTCTTTCTTACCCTTGATTTGTCTTTTCTTCCCAATCTGTTCATTCTCAATGGTTCCATTTTTATATATCAAAGAAGTTAGGCTTCAGGTTAGGGTACTACCTACTGGTGACTAGCTGGTTCATTCCTATCCACTGGCTGTTGCCTAATAGCAGAAACAATAATGATACAGTTGATTAAATTAGAAAGGCAAAATATCAGGGATTATATACTGCTGTTATTGTTGAGTGTTGTGGAGTTGGTTTCGACTTGCAGTGACCCTGAATAGAGTTTCCAAAGCTTTCACTCTTCTAAGGAGCAGAAAGTCTTATCTTTCTCCCCTGGAGTTATATATAGTAGCCAGGAAAAATAAAATGATTGCATTTATTATATCAAAAATATAATCAATAAAGAATCAAAAATGAAAACTTCTTTATAAGAGAACTATGAAATACTTTTAAGCGCTCCTGTTATGGCAGATTGGACATTCTGAGAAGGTGTAAACTCACAATATCCTGATACATAACATAGCCTTTGTACTAGGCTATTAACCAAGAGGTAAGCAGTTTAAGCCCACCCAGAGGAACCTTGAAAGAAGGGCCTACCAATCTGCTTTCAAAAAATCAGCCACTGAAAACCCTATGTTGTTGTTGTTTAGTGCTGTTGAGTCGGTTCTGACTCATAGCAACGCTGTGTAGGGCTTCTGAAGAGTGGCTAGTGAGTTTAAACTGCCAAGCTTGTGGTTCAAACCAACTTTTCAGTCCAGTGCTTATCCTACAGTGCCACACCAGAACTCCGTATAAGACACAGTTTTACTGTGACACAAAGGGGCTTACCATGAGTTAGAATCTACTCAACAGCATCTGGTTTTTAATTCAAAGCAAAGACTTTTGAACATTTGTTTTTAACTTTCAAAGTTGTCCATTTGTAGTGGTCAGCCTCCAAAGTGGCCCCCCATAATCTGACCTCCTGATATTCACATTTCCCACAATGCACCATGGTATGTCTATACAGCCACTAGAATTATAGCAGAAGTAATGGTATGTCTCTTCTAAAGTTTTTTAAAGATGGCAGCTGCTTCCACTTTGGTCTCTTACTCTCTCTCCTCTCTCTCTGGGTCTCTCATCATGTGGTCTAGGGGAAGCAAGTGGTCATGTCCTGATGTCCCTAGAGAGCGGCTTATACACCAAGTAATGAAGTCAACCATCTGAGGCACAACTGGGTCAGTGGTGGAAGTAGAATCTCCAGTTGTCAGATGTCTGCATGGCGGTAGCTTGACTACAAGTGATAGAATACCTAGAACCACCACCAGCAAGCTGCTGCCAGGTTCCTGACTCTTAGCAACTGTGTTAGATAATAAATCTTGTTGCTAAATTTGGGGGTAATTTGTTATACAGCAATAGGTGACTGAAACATCATTGTTTCTCTCTCTCTTTTTTAATGCTATGTACTCTATAATACAAACAGAACTCCTTAAAAGGTTGCATCTCCTGAAAGGTCAAATCCACTTTTAAAGCAAAGGATTATCTAATAATTAATGCCTTAAATGTCACAAAATTATGGGTAACTCTAGAAGCATGCAACATTTCATTCTCTTATACATGAGGTGGCCATGAGAGTGGGAGTAGACTCGATGGCAAATAACACTTGCCTTGGAGCACACCATTGCTACAGTAGACATGTAGCAAGTACTGACAGAATGAGAGAAGGCAAGATTAAGTCTGGGATTCTGGGATAGTTTCCAAGGTTCCTTCCTTCTGGACGATTTATGGTTCTGATGGAAATCTTAGAAGATGACTGAAATACTTAGAATAAAGAGTAATCCCCTTTCTTCCTGTCTTACATTGTTGTTGTTGTTAAGTGCCGTTGAGTCGGTTCCAACCCATAGTGACCTTCTATAGGGTTTCCTAGGAGCATCTGGTGAGCTTGAACCGCCGACCTTGTGGTTCAAACCGACTTTGCAGTCCAGCAAAGTGCCACACTAGGACATTACTGAAGTTAAACTGTTTTAAAAACCATGTGGAAAATGCAACGAGTATTTAAGTTACAGTGTGCAGACACAATCCATGAAGGGCAGGTGCCTGAGAAAAGTTAAGTTAATGTCCTTCTGCTCTTAGCTCTTAATACTGGTGAAGGGATGGGTTACAAAAGGTCTGGTGGTCCCCAGTGATGCTGGTCTTGGTATTGTTGCTTGCCTCAGAAGGTAAGAATCCCTGTGGAGTTAGAGGAGCAAGTTAAAAACACAGATTCCCATCCAAGCTTTACCCCTAGGATTCTAAGTCACTAAGCCAGTGGTTGGACCAGGAAATCCACATTCCTGCCAAGCTCCTGTGAGATGCTAATGACCAGCCAGGTTTGAAATCCATGGTTCTAGGCAATCTCCAGGGGCTGACTCAAGTCCTGTATGCTCACCATCCCCTTGCTGGCTGTAGGACCTGACCATGAACCTGCCCTTGATACTTCCTGGGGTTCCTTTGTGTCTAAGGACCAGCCTGGCTTTGGGATGGGTTTGCTCAGTTTCTGCTCCCCTATTTTCTTGGTTTGAGCATCTATTGATGTTTGGGAAATAAATTCCCTATTCCAACGCAGGTCGCAAAGAAGTTCATTCTCAGCTTAATTCTCATTGGCCCCCAAAGGAGAGGAGAGTTATACCATTTATTTTAAAATCATATTTTTAAGTTGAGTGTTCTTACCCCTTCTTTACCTCCTGGCCCCCACCCTTCCTGTCCCCCCCACTCCTCTAATCAACCTCACCCATCCAGGGTCAACAGATCTTGAAAGGCTTGTCTAAAGCACCCAATCCCCAGCTTCACTTGTCCACTCCCTTTGGTGAAGGTTGGGCAAATACACACATTGAGCTCTGTATGTTGGTGTTGTTTAACAAAAACAGTTGCTTATAAAAGACATTTAGACTCATACAACAAGATGAAAAGACAGAACAATGAATCCTCATAAACTCATCACTCAAACTCAATAATTATAAGAGACTTTGTCCTGTTTACTTTAATTCTTTTTTCACCCTTTGCTGAATTTTTTGAAAGCAAATTTCAGATAGCATGTCACTGTGCCTCCGCAAACTTCCATATGCTTCTCTTCAAAATGTGGAGATTCCTTACACAGACACCATGCCATTTATCATGCCCAGCAAAATCAATAAGAAAATAAATCTTTGGAGATGTGGCACTGTAGAATAAGCACTGGACTGCTAACCACATAAGGTCATTGATTCAAACCCACCAGCTGCTCCTCAGAAACCCTATACAGGGGCACTATGAGTCAGGACTGGCTCCACAGCACTGAAGGGCAAAACAATAATACCACGGGGCAATTTCTCCCATTGTCTTAAAAACATCTTTTTACAGCTAGTTGTCTAAATCACAAGGTGAACCAGATCTACATATTACATTTAGTTGTTTGTTTTTCAAGTCTATTTTAATCTAAATTTATCTCTCTGCCCCACCCCTGACACCTAATTTCTTTCCCCCATTCCATTAACTTGTTGCAGTAGCTAAATCAGTGTTCCCCCCATTCTAGATTTGTCTATTTGACTTTTAGGAGCATCATTCAACTTGTTTCTTATTTCTTTTATATCTTGTAATAAATGCTAGTCCTGATGTGGCACTATAGGATAAGCACTAGACAGCCTTGGAAACCCTGTGCAGGGTCACTATGAGTCAGAACCGACTCCATGGTACTTAACCACAACAAACTGGACTTCAAACCACAAAGTTGGTGGTTCAAACCCACCAGCTGTTCTTTGGAACGGACTCAAAGGCACTTAACAACAACAACTGGAGGCTTGATTACAGGCAACTTCATTTTTTCTTTTTTAAACATTTTATTGTGAATGGAGGGAAGATCATCAGTCCCGCCTTCAACAAGTCATAGACTTTGCTTCATTACAATGATTACAGTCCCCTCCATGTACCATCAGTCAACAGTATTTACCTCTACTCACTTTAGCTCTTGCACTCCTCCCTGCATTTCCCTGCTACCTTCATCTTTCCTCTGCCAACCTCCCTCTTGTTGTCACCCATGTTAACACATGTCCACCCTCTAGCCACCACGGTATTTAACAATAACAACCCTCTAGCCAGTGCACAGTTTTCCCTTCCCTCCCATCCTTGGTAAACCTCACCAGATGTTTGTTTTAGCAAGATCAACAGCATTGTTTTCGGCAGGCCCTCAAAGGTGATGGTGTAGTACAAAACATCTGGAGATCTACAGCATTTCAGTGTTCTCTGGTAGTGTATTGGTTACAAATTGGGCTGCTAACTTCGGGGTCAGTAGTTCAAAACTACCAGCTGTTCCACGGGAAAAGGATGAGGCTTTCTGCTCCCGTGGAGATTTGCAGCTTCAGAACCCCCTGTATGGGGTCTCTATGAGTCAGAACCGACTCCACAGCACATAACCACCACCACCAAAACTGATAGAATGCGTTTAGGTGCAGAAACATCAACAGTGTTGTGTCACCCAGTGCAGTAATTCATGGCCCTCATCCTGCACCGTATCTTATGGAATCTTTAGTAAATACTTAGAATCAATTTTAATCATAAAATAATATGGGACAGAATTGCCAATTTCTTAAATATAATATTTCTTAGATTATAATGTAGCGGTTGTGAGTTTGGCTGCTAACCTCAAAGTCAGCAATTTGAAACTACTAGCCGTTCCTTGGGAAAAAGATGAGGCTTTCTGCTCCTGTAAAGATTTACAGCCTCAGAAACCCTATATAGGGTCGCTATGAATCGGAACCGACTCCCTGGTACATAATCAACCAAACATATGAATACTAACAACAAAAATCTTTCCACATTGAATTACATTATTTTTTGTTGTTGTTAAGTGCCATCAAGTTGGTTCCGACTCATCACGAACCTGTAATGGTTTCTGAGGCTGTTAATCTTTGTGGGAGGAGAAAACCTCATCTTTGTCCCATAGAGCAGCTGGTGGGCTCACAGTCCAATGCTTATCTACAGAGCCAACACACTCCCCAGGAGCACAGTGGTGATGGTGGTGTACCATGGAGTCGGTTCTGACTCATAGCGACCCTACATAGGGTTTCTGAGGGAACAGAAAGCCTCATCTTTCTTTCATGGAATGGCTGGTAGTTTGAACTGCTAACCTTGAGGTTAGCAGCCCAGCTCAGAACCACTATGCTACTGGAGCTCCTTAAGAGCATACTAGGAGATTAGAAAATTAAATTAGAATTGAATTTTAGCCTTGTAGTTATATTGATATATGTAAGCTGAGCATAAGAAAAATGTCTTTGTTATAACTAACTACAGGGATATTTAAAAAATAAGTCAATAAATTTCTGTTGAGACACTTAATAAAATGTTATAATAATTTTGGTGTCACCCCACTGACAGTGTCATATGGTACATTCCATATCCCCACATACACTCCTAGTAACACCACTGTTTAGGTAATGACAACCCAGTAGCTCATTCTAACGTTAATCTAATTAGTTACCACCATCAATCCAACTGAACTGAAAGAGGGGTCTATACTGCCATACACACTATGACTACACATCTAGTCCACGGGTTACCATCTACCTGTAACAGCTCATTACACTGGTTTTCCTGGAACCCTCAAGGTAAACTTGGCTTCTACTAGAACTTCTTGTTGTTGTGGTTAGGTGCCACTGAGTTGGTACCAACTCATAGTGACCCTATGCACAACAGAACAAAACACTGCCTGGTCCTGGGCCAACCTCACAATCGTTGCTACCCTTCAGCCCATCACTGCCACCACTGTGCCAATCCATTTTGTTGGAGGTCTTCCTCTTTTTCGCCAACGCTTCACATTACCAAACATGATATCCTTCTCCTGGGACTGGTCCTTCCTGATGATATGTCTGAAGTATGTGAGATGAAGTTTGGCCATCCTGGCCTCTAAGGAGCACTCTGGCTGTACTTCTTCCAACATAGATTTATTTGTTCTTTTGGCAGTACATGGTACTTTGAATATTCTCTTCCAACACCATAACTCAAATGTATCAATTCTTCTACAGTCTTCTTATTCACTGTCCAAATTTCACATGCATATGATATAGTCTGATGATTTCCACATTCCACTGGGTCACCTCTCTTTGAAATGGGCACAACTATAGATCTCTTCTAGTCAGTTGGCCAGGTAGTTGTTTTTCAAATTTCGTGGCATAAATGTGAGAGTGTCTCCAGTGCTTCATCTGTTTGTTGAAAGATTTCAATTTGTATTCCCAGAGCCTTGTTCTTTGCCAATACCTTCAATGCACCTTGGACTTCTTTATTCAGTATCATTGGCTCTTGGATCATATGCTACCTCTTGAAATGGTTGAACACCATTTCTTTTTGGGTACAGTTACTCTGTGTACTCCTTCCATCTTCTTTTGATGCTTTCTGCATCATTCAATAATTTGCCCATAGAATCCTTCAATACTGCAAGTCAAGATTTGAAATTTTTTCTTCCATTCTCTCAGATTGAGATGCTGAATGTGTTCTTCCCTTTTGGTTTTCTAACTCCAGCTCTTTGCACATTTCATTATAATACTTGACTTTGTCTTCTCAAGCTGACCTTTGATATTTTCTGTTCAGCTCTTTTACCTCCTCACTTCTCCCATTTGTTTTAGCATATTTACACTCGAAAACAGGTTTCAGAGACTCATCTTATATTCATTTTGGTCTTTTTCTTCTTTCTGTCTTCTTAATGTCTTTTTGCTTTCTTCATGTATGATATTTTTGATGTCATCCCACAACTCCTCTGGCCTTCTGTCTTTAGAGTCGAATGCATCAAATCTGTTCTTCAGATGATTTCTAAATTCAGGTGGGATATAGTCAAGGTCATATTTTGGCTCTTGTGGACTCATTTTAATTTTCTTCAGCTTCAGCCTGAATTTGCATATGAGTGATTGATGGTCTGTTCCACAGTCTGCTTCTGGCCTTGTTTTGGCTAATGATATGGAGCTTTTACACTGTCTCTTTCCACAGATGTAGTCAATTTGATTTCTTTATGTTCCATCTGGTGAGGTCCATGTGTATCTTTTATGTTGTTTTAAAAATGTATTTGCAGTGAAGTTGTCATTGGTCTTGCAAAATTCCATCATGCGACCTCCAGTGTCATTTCTTTCACCAAGGTCAAGTTTATCCAACCACTGATCCTTCTTCTTTGTTTCTAACATTTGCATTCCAATTGTCGGTAATTATCAATACATATCGAGTGCATGTTTGAGCAATTTTCGACTGAGGAAATTGGTAACATTCTTCAATTTCATCATCACTGGCTTCAGTGGTTGGTGTGTAAATTCAAATAATAGTGGTATTAACTGGTCTTCCTGGTAGGTGTAGGGACATTATCCTAGTACACACAGTGTTATATTTCATGACAGAGCTTGATATGTCCTTTTTGATGATGAATGGGACACTATTTCTCTTCAATTTGTCATTGCTGGCATAGTAAACCATGTGATATGTCAGATTCAAAATGGTCAATACCAGTCCATTTCAGCTCACTAATGCCTAGGATATTGATGTTTATGCATTCCATTTCATTTTTGACAATTTCCAGTTTTTCTAGATTCATACTTTTTACATTCCATATTCTGATTATTAATGGATTTTTACAGCTGTTTCTCTTCATTTTGAGTTGTGCCCCATCAGCAAATGAAGATCCCAAGGGCTTTACTCCATTCACTTCATCACGGTCAACTCTGCTTTGAGGAGGCAGCTCTTCGCTAGTCATATTTTGAGTGCCTTCCAACCTGAGGGACACATCTTCCAGCACTGTATCTGACAATAATCTGGTGCTCTTCATCACGTTTCAATATTCAATATTCTGGTACTGATAGTCTTCCACTGCTATCCATAAGATTTTCAGTGGCTAAACATTCAGAAGTAGTCTATCTTTCCCTCTTCCTAGTCTGTTTTCATCTGGAAGCTCATCTGAAACCTGTCCACCATGACCCTGATGGCATGTTAAATACCCATGGCATAGCTTCTAGAATCACAGCAACATATAAGCTACCATAGTATGACAAACTGACAGATGAGGGGTGGACTAGAGCTTGTATCTCTGTAAAAATGGTGTGAAGAAAGCATCTGACCTCTTCTAACTTCATGAGTGGGATTGAGAATCACTATCAGCCCAAGGATGATTCCTATGAAGCAGCAGTCAGAAGTACCTTCTCTCTCAAGCTCTTTACTACTTCTGACACCAGCTTTCTCTCCCAGGGCACTCTCTACTGCTCTGCTGGCTTCAGTAGTTCATTTCAGTGGTCACAGAACACACAGACAAATCTTATGATTATGGGGTCTATTAGAGAAGTAAGCGGTTGTACAATTCTTCAGTCAGGGCAGCGTTTTTTCTCAACCATGCTGTCAGGCAGTACTCTCCCTGGTCCTCAGTCTCTCAGCCCTCAGGTCTCTTGGGCCAGGCTGCTCAGGTAAGGGTTACAAAGCTCTTTAGTGCCACTAATAAATGCCCTCAGGGGAACCTCAGTCTGTAATAATGGCATACTACTTAGGGGGCCAGTCCTAGCCTCAGAAGCTTTCTTCGTACAATGCCTCTTCCAGCTACTACATTGTTTCACATACAACGCTGCCTGCAGCTCTGAAACTGGAGATGGAAAGAGTACAGTGAAAGCCTGAAGGCCATTGGATGTCTCACTTCCTGGGCCTGGAAACCCACCTCATCATCTTGATCAGTCTTCTGGTTCTGTTGCTGTCTCTATGTTACAGTTCTGTTTCCTAGGCCTGGGAGCTTCTCAGTGCGGGACTCCAGGTCCAAAGGACACATTCCACTCACTCCCATCTCTTCTTGGTCATATTGGTCCACTTCTGGAATGTCTTATCTTAAGCCTGGTAAAACTGACCAATCCCCTCATAAATGTTCCATACAAGAATGTCAATATCCTTATTTGTATTATTAGTGAGCTGTTCTATCCCCTTGATGGGTCACCAGCACCTTATGTGCATAGTCCCACCCAGTCATTTGTTGGGAGTTACGAAGACTACAGCTAAAAGGACCATATTAAGTAATTCACTGTATCACAATCTCCAAGCCTTAGACAAGTGCTTATCAAACTTTAATGTGCATATAAATCTTGTTAAATGCAGATTGAATTCAGGAGGCCAGGGTGGAACTCAAGATTCTGTCTTTCTAACATCTCCCACGTTGTTCCAATATTACTACCATGTAGCAAATTTCAGTAGCAAGGCCCCAGGAATCTGTAACATCTATCAGCCCAGCAGAAGTTGGAAGGAGTTATAGACCACTTGGAGAGATTTTCAAGATACTTTGATGATTTATGCAACTGACCCTAAGAATTAAAGAAGACATCTGAATCACACAACACTTTAGGGCTCTATTCCTGGTAAATTTGCATTTTTCCAAACCGTGGAACACTATTACTATTTGGGGGGACAGTCCTAGCCTCAGAAGCTTTCTTCATACAATGCCTCCTCCAGTCCCCTACATCACTTCACATGCAATGCGGCCTGCAGCTCTGAAACTGAAGATGGGAAAAGTACAGTGAAAACTGTACTACCCTCTGGTTGTCTCCAAAACATTGGTATACTAAAAGAGACATGGCCCAGAACATATCACAGAGACCTACCTGCTTTCTCAACAGTACCTGGAAAAGGTCAAGGCTTTCTGCCAAAGCCACCTGTGAAGACTTGGCACCACTTGTGCAGGGAAGGAAAACGACTGTACCAAGTCTAGGGTAGATTTTCAGAGCAAACCATCCATCCTCATCATCAAATGCTGATTCTTATGGTCCAAATCTCCTTTTGCTTTTATGGGCTTTCAGGCACTCATTTCTTCTTGGTTTAAGACTAGATCTGTCAATGAGTTTTAATATTTCCTTTTGACCCACTTAAGTATTGTTGTTGTTAAGTGCTGTTGAAACAGTTCTGACTCACAATGACCCTATTTAGTGGGATAAGCACTGGACTGCTATCTGCAATGTTGATGGTTCAAACCCACCAGCCACTCTTTGGAAACCCAATATAGGGTCACTATGAGTCAGGATCGACTTTATGGCATTTAACAAAACCATGTGTACTAAGGAATTGCTGAAGGATTCCAAATAGGGAAGGGGTAATGCCATGCGATTAGGTTCATTGGAATATGCTCTTTCAGATATTATCGAGAGCATCGTGAGGCATCAACAATGAGCACGCCTCATTAAAATGCTCAGAGAGGACATTCTGTTTTGCTGTAGCCCAGCCATGGTCTCTGGGTTCTCATTTTGGCATTTCCTTTGGGTAAATGTCATCTCTTGCTGGTTTATTTACAGTTCATTTACATCATCAAAGTAATTATACTGATTCCCAAAATACAGAGAGATGCTCTGGTGATTGATGAGATAGATGAAGAGTGAAATACATAGTTTATATAAGGATGAAAGTGAAGAGGGTGGTATTAATACAATACCTCACAAACACCTTGTCACTCTAGCCATGGACCCAATATGTATTATTTCCTTGAAGACTTTTCCTAAAGTATTCTTGTCTGTGACTTCTGTTATAGTAAAGGTGATTTAATTCTCTTACAATTCTCCACTTCCTTCTCACTCACATACCACCAGTATTTCCCAGTTGAACGTCATCATTGTTTTCAGTAAATTGTTACACAGTAACTCCAGTCCCTAGAGAAGGACATCATGCGTGACAAAGTAGAGAGTCAGCAAAAGAAAGAGGAAGACCCTCAACAAGATGGGTCGACACAGTGGCTGCAACTGTGGGCTCAAACATAGCAATGATTGTGAGGAAAGAGCATGACTGAGCAGTGTTTTGTTCTGTGGCTGAGTCAGAACTGACTCAATAGTTCCTAACAACAGCAACAATTCCATTACTATGATCAGATGAATAGTATCAACATATTATATAACATGATTCTACTCCCATTCTTGTATAATTCTTCATTTTTCACTGGAGCTTCTACATGTGTAGGTTTTGTTTTATTCAACCTTAATTTTTCTCTGTTGTTGGTAGGTGCTGTTCTGACCCATAGTGACCTTACGTGCTACAGAACGAAACACTGCCCGGTCCTGCTACGTTTCAGTCCAATGCTGCTACCACTGTGCCAACCCATCTTGTTCTTGCTACTTACTGCTGATAAGTTCCAGACCCTCAAAGAACCTCGCCATACAATTTCCGACAATGTTAAATTTAATCATTAATAGCTGGATTTTCCTCCCAGAGAACACTGTCTTAAAAAAGAGGCCGGTAACTTTCTAAGTCTGCTATGAAACCATTGTTTTCTGATTTCCTTGTATCTCTTCTGTTGGTTCTCCAGTTTTCTAAGTCTTAAGACTATCCCTTTCTTTGTATTCACCCATGGAGTATGTCTTTCACTATCTTTCTCAGAAAGTGTATATGTTTGAGACCTTACATTTCTGAAGTTGAATTATATTCTATGTTTATACGTTATTAATAATTGTCTACACATAGAATTCAGTCTTTAAAGGCATTTTTTCTAATGTCTTCAAGATGGTAGTGCTGTTCTCAAAAAGTCTACTATAATCTTGATCCTTTGTGTGTGAGCAGTTTTTGTTTGCTAATTGCATTTTATTTTTATTCTTTAGAAAGTCACCCTTGAAATGTATTGAATATTATCTCAGTTTAACTCAATTTAGTAATTCACGGTGCTGAATTGAAGTGCTAGTTCCTAATAATTTGAAGACTTATAGTACTTAGGTTTTCATAATTGTATTTTATTTTTTTCCTAATAATTTTTTCCTCATTCTCTTTTTATGAAATAACCATTGGTCACACATTAGACCTCCTTGAACAATCCTACACTTTTCTTATGTTTTCTCTTTTATTGTCCATTTTGCCATTTTTTGTTCTATTTTCTGGGAGATTTCTGAGCTTCTTTCTTCAAATCTTCTACCAAAATTTTTTGTATTTTCAATGTCCATAAGCTCTTTTGATTATGATGATTTGTTTTCATGCTTTTAAATAGTATACTGCTCTTGATTAATGGCTATCTTCTCAAATATTAAATTTAAAACTGTTACCCAGTATCTGTCTGATGTTTTCCTCAAAATCACCCCTTTAATCATTTGTTCTTGTCTTAGCACTTCATTTTGGAAGTTTTTCTCAGCTGTGGTGATCCCTGACCTCATATTTATATTTAAGAGTCTGACATAAAAAAGCATACAAGAAGTTCTGTGTGGGAGAATATTTGGAGTGACCAGAGGGCTTTGTTAAAAGGTGATATGGTGGAAATCCTTTATTTCTTTTTTCTGTCTTTCCTTTTTATCAGGAATACCCAAATATTAGTATTTATAGCTATTTTCTTTAGAAACCTTATAATTTATTCAAAGCAATTTCCTCGGATCTATCTTAAGGGAAAGGAGCTCTGGTAACGTAGTAGTAGTTATGAATCAGGCTGTCAACCTCAAGATCGGCAGTTCGATACTACCAGCTGTTCCGTG
>NW_006408519.1:765958-789383 GCF_000296735.1 Chrysochloris asiatica
ACATACTGTCAGGAAGGACCATTCACTGGAGAAAGATATCATGTTTGGTAAGGTGGAGGGTCAGAGAAAAAGAGTAAGACCCCCAACGAGATGGATTGGCCAAGTGGCAGCATCTATGGACTCAAGCGTGGCAACAGTAGTGAGGTTGGCCCAGGATCGGGCAGTGTTTTGTTCTGCTGTGCATAAGATCACTATGGGTCGGTAACGACTCGATGGCACCTAACAACAACAACAAAGATTTGCAGTCTTGGAAACCCTGTGCAGGGTCACTATGAGTTGGAGCCGACTCCACGGTACTTAACAATAGCAATGTTAAGGGAGGGATCCAAATTAGTGACACTATAAGCTTGACTCCTGGCTTACTAAACTGGGTGGAGGAGGATACAAGATGATATCTCAGTGATTAGCACATGACCTTTCGCTTACCAAATCCACTTCTGAGGAGGAGTCACTTCCAATTCAGAAGAACCCTGTAAGATGGACTAGAACTGCCCCACAGGGTTTCTCAGGTGTGAATCTATATGGAGGTAGACCATCACATCTTTCCCTCAGAGCGGCTGGTGGAGTCAACTACCAACCTGTCACTTAGCCACTGTGTCACCAGAGCTTCTGGCCCTTTGCTTCTCTCATTACTACTGATGGTTTGCCTGATAGCCCCAAACCTGAAGTCCTCATAGTTCATTTTGACCAAAATATACCAAGTCTCCTGCCCGCATGGCAGAGAAAAGGGAACTTGATTGTGCTGAGTGGAGATGGAAACCTAGGGTCTAACAGCTTTATATCAAGATTTCACATCAATATCCCAGATCAGCCCTCCCAGTCACTCCCATCTTCCATGATAACTGGAAATATTATTTTCTAAGCCTTTAGGAGGTTTTACAGGTTAAGTGGAGTCCTGATGTGGTGCTTTAGGATAATGCACTGTACTAAAAGGTTTGTTTGAACCACAAGGTCGGTGGTTCAAATTCACCAGCCACTCCTCAGAAACCCTAAATAGTATCATTGAGTCAAACCAACCCCATGGTACTTAATAACAAGTTAAGTAGGTTTGATCCTTGGTGTCTGCAGATGCATAGGTTCATCTTTCTTAACTCTGGGAAATCAGTTTCCTACTCCTTATGTCATTTTTCCAATTTTGTAATTATCTTTAATCTTGTCTCCTCTCTGATTCTTCTTCCAATGGGGTCTCAGGAAGGAGTACTGAAGACATACTTTCAACGCACCATGCTTTATTAACAGAACCATGCTTCCTATTGAAGAATTACATAGAATGAAGAAACATTATCCTGAAGGAAATATGCAAACCTGGCTGCTGACTAATTCCACACTAGCGGTTTAAGATCCTTCATGAAATCAGCATCTATGAAAAACAGAAATGACCCTAAACTTCATGAGGACTATCATTTGATGCTCAATTAAGTTATACTTGTACATCCCCATGTTGATTTCAAATTCAGTTACCCAGGTACATTTCATTTTCATTCTTTGCAAGATTCCTTCTTGTGGATAATAACCAACTGAAAAATTAATTGTTTTCACAGTGGAAAGCAATCTAGAAGTTCCCACTGGTCACTGGCTCCACAGTGGATTTAGTGACAGGTCTGCTAGAGTGGCCCTGTTTATGAGAACATGTAATGACAGGAGGAGGAACAGATAGTCTTGATGGACTAGACCTGTATTCCTTTAAAACTTGATTTTTTTTGTTCAGATGCCACAGAAGTAGCCTCCTTTCCCCAAAGTTACACCATTAAAGATTCACTACAATAAAATGATAAATTTCATTTGATAAACAGTACAATAAATGGACTCCTGGTGTGGTGTTATAAGATCAACACTGGACTGCTAATCCAAGGTTGGCAGTTCAAACCTCCAGCCACTCTTTGGAAACATTCTACAGGGTCGCTACGAGTAGGAACTGATTCCACGGAACTAAATAACAACATTATAAATGAAAACTTAGCACAAAATTATTATTATTTTTTTTTAAACTTTATTGTTGTTGTCAAGTGTTATCGAGTCATTTCAATTCTTAGCTACCCTGTGTAGGGTTTTTGATCTAGTAAGTTTGAACTGCTGACCTTGTGGTTAGCAGTCCAATGCTTGTCCTATAGTGCCATACCTAGCCACCACAATAGAAGCTAAAGAACACTATTAAAATGATAGTAGAAATAAGCAATACAATTTAGTTCAAACTTCAAGCTCATAAATAAAATAGATATTTTATTCTAAAAACAGTATTCCCCAAACTTTTGGGTATTAGAATATCTTGCTACTAGCTCTCATATGAACCTTTATTTTGTTGCTGCCCTCTAAAATTTGACCAGCAAACTCTAAATTGTGCTAAAACTCTAAATTGTGTTAAAACTTCTTTCACAGATTCAGTGCTCATTTTTTGATGCAGTAACTGTTCCAATCAAGGGCAGTGACCAGACAGTACACAATCAATCACTAGGCTGAGAAAGTAATAATGCACATAGGTGAAAATCTGTTAAAATATCCTATGATTGAGGAAAGTTGTTGGGAAATTCCAAGTTCAACAGACTTTGCTGTTGTTTTTGTTAAGGTTCTGTATAGGATCATAAGGAACCTGTATAGGATTTAAATCTTTTTGGAAGTAGAAAGCCTCAGCATACTTCGTTGTTGTTTGTTGTTAAGTGCCATCAAGTCAGTTCCAACTCATATGGACCCTGTTTAAGGTTTCTGAGAAGTGGCTGGAGAGTTTGAACTGCTGACCTTGTGGTTCAAACCAACCTTGAGGTCGAGTGCTTATGCTACAGGGCCATACCAGGACTCCAGTATACTTTACAATGATGATATTCCTTGGCTAAGGACGTGCTACTTCCTCTAGTCAGAACACTGCATCCCCCTGATTTTCAAACTCCAGAGTGCATCAGAATCACCTGGAAGGCTTGTAACAAACACAAACTGCTGCCCTTCTCTCCTCAGTTTCTCAGTAGGTCTGGGGTTATGTCGCAAATTTGTATTTCTAACAAGTTCCCAAGTGAAATGATGCTTTTGGTTCAGGGACCTACTTTGAAAATCACAGCTGTACTTAGTTGTTTGTGGAAAAGATGTTTGAAGAGAGAACAGTATATTTTCATAATGGGTGTCACAAAAATTATCATATTAATTTGCAGCTCTTCAGCTAAAAAAAAAACACAACAAAACAACCAAATGATTGGGCGATGGGAAATGATTTCATGTTTAACAATTTAAAACTGTTTATGTAAGCCTTCCATTTCATTAATCTAGCCAAT
Source organism: Chrysochloris asiatica (assembly GCF_000296735.1). Classification (NCBI taxonomy): domain Eukaryota; kingdom Metazoa; phylum Chordata; class Mammalia; order Afrosoricida; family Chrysochloridae; genus Chrysochloris; species Chrysochloris asiatica. The sequence continues at coordinate 769,216 of NW_006408519.1, forward strand.
CAACATAGCAATAAGTAGTTAGCCAATCAAAGGAACACAAAGTTATCTTATAAAAGGTGAATTGTTAAGAAAGAAATCTTTATCATCTTAGACAATAAAAGGAAAGGTTTAGCCACAAATGCTGGTTTCATTTATGTAAATAAATTTGGTACTGATTGGATACTTGTTTATCTTCATTCTTTCTTCAGATTCCACTAAAATGATAGTTATATTGTTAAGTGCCATCAAGTCGGCTCTGACTCATGGAGACCCCGTGTACAACAGAATGAAACACTGCCTAGTCCTGAGCCCCCCTCACAATTATTGGTACATTTGAGCCCATTGCTGCTGCCACTGTGCCAATCCATTTCATTGGGGATCTTCCTCTTTTTTTTTTTTGGTGACCCTAAATCATAGTAAAAGTCCATAAAAGAATAAATCCACAGGGGCAAAGAGGATGGGGGAATGGTCATCAGCAAAGGATATAAAGGATATTTTTATCACTTGTTTTAGTGGAATATAATTGAGTTTTCCTTCCTGGGTAGGTTACCACAGACTCCGGATTTCTCAGGTTTTACTATATTTCACCACAATTCTGAAAGATGGGGTAGATGGAAGAATGGAAACTGATCTGCCAGAACAGTAAGAAGACATACTCTAATATGGTCACGAAGGCTGATAGGGAAAGATCCCATTTACCTTACCGAACTGCAGAGTGGCTTTGGCCTCAGAAATAGCCAGAAGGAGAAGCCAAGAGTCTCCAGGATCCCAAAGGGCACAGAAATGGTAAAGGACTGAGAGCTGAGGGCTGTGAGAAAGTTGGCACTTGGAGTTGTTAGAACTTCTGGCCCACCACCTGACTCCATGCAGCCCGGCGAGTGGACCTCCATCCAGTAGGAGTAACAGGAAAGAGGTTAGACTCAGGAACACCTGACACAAAGAAGTGTAGGAGTTAAGGCACCAACAGGAAAGCAACAAAAGTGGAAGACTACATACCTGCCAATGAGTCCCTCATGAACTTCCTCTGAACTGCTCCCAGGATATTGGCAGCTGGGTGAATGCCCTATTAGGCAGGAGACTGGGGCCTATTTCTCTTGAGACACTGAAGTGCCCTACAGAAAAGACTTCCAGCTTCTCACATTAGTGGGATCCTCCTATGAAATGACAAGCCTTCTCTCTTTATTACCACCCAGCAAGTGTACCAGTAAGCAAGCACATGTCCCCCACCTCCATACACAGAGCTTCTAGTAAGATTTTTATGATCTCACACTGAAGTATGAATGGAGGGTGAACTGTCTACAGACATTTGAAGTGAGCCTCCACCATCATAAGAATAAAACAAATACATGGAGGGAGGGTGGGGAAGGAAACCAGAGAATGTAGAAATGAGGCAGGAAGTAGAAGAAAATCCCATAGTAAATATCCTCAACAGATAGAAGAAAGGATTACAAACATAACATAATCAGAGAAGGCTAGTTTTTAAAAAGACAGAAAAGATGGAATGAGTTACAACAAGAGCTAAAATAAAAACTCCAGTAGAAAGTAAAGTAAGGAAATATCCCCCAGAATAGAACAAAAAATAAGGACATGTTCAACAGGAAAGAAAGGTTAGTTTAGGAGATCCAACATCCAACTGATAAGAGTTAAAAAAAACAAAACAGTAGAGTGAACAATAATTAAGAACTTTCTATTATCTGTCACTAAGTGGCTCAAATATATTAGTGAGATAATTACTATTATCATTCCCATTTTATAGATGAGAAAACTGAGGCATAGCCAGACGAAGTGACTTGTCCAATGTCACATAGTAGAAGCAAGATTTGAATTCTAGCAATCTGGCTCCAGAGCTTTTATGGTCATAACTACTCTGCTAAGATTGTTGTTGGTGCAGTTGGTGCAGTTGGTGCTGTCATGGCAACACTGTGCACAACGGAACAGACTACTACTGTAGGGTCCTAGGCCATCCCTACGATTAGTTGTAGATGGGGCTGTTGAGATCCATTCTCTGGCTGTTTTATTGGAATTAGAACACCAGGCCTTTCTTCATAATCTACTTTAGTCTGGAAACTGCCAAAATCTGTTCAGCATCATTACAACACCCTTCCCACCTCTGACAGATGTAGGAGGTGCACTGGTCAGAAATCAAGCTCTTGTCTCCTGCAAGGCAAGAATTCTGCCATTGAGCCCATCCATGGCTCATGCCTCCCCCAACAGGGGAGCAATTACAGAAGAAATATTTCAAGAACATCTCCCTAGACACAGGCCCCATATTAAAGAGTCCATTGAGTAAGCAATGAATAAAAGACCTATAAACAGAGGCACTTAACTATGAAATTTCAGAATAAATACTAGAGTTAAAAAGATACTTCTACAAGTTTCTTGAGAGCAAAATTCCAGGTCACAAAGGAATAGGAATAATCAGGAAGACATTAAGATTCTCAACAACAACATGAGAAGCTAGAAAATAAAAGAACAGTTTCCACATAAAATTGCGAATGAAAAATTTTTAGTTAGAATTCTACACTTGGTTAAACTCTCAATCAAATGTCAGGGTCAAGTAAGACATTTCAAGCATGTAAGGATTCAAAGTTTTACCCTCATCTACCCTTTCTGGGGAGTCCTGGTGTGGGTTAATGTGCTGGCCTGCTAAACACAATGCAGCAGCTTAGACCTACTAGCTGCTCCTTGAAAACCTTATACAGGCCAACTATGAGTCAGAACCGATTTGACAGCACTTAACAACAACCCTTTCTGAGGAGTCCTGGTTTGGTGCTGTAGGATAAGCACTGGACTGCTAACCATAAGTTCAGCAGTTCAGATTGACCAACAGCTTCTTGGAAACACTATACAGGGTCACTATTGGTTAGAACTGATTCAATAGCACATATCAACAGCCCTTCCTGGGGCTGCTATTGGAGCAAGTGTTGTGGAATAAGAGACAGTAATTCAAGAAAGCAGCATGGGACAGATACAGGAAACATGAAATGTGTTGCTTTACAAAGGAGGTTGGGAAGGTAGGGAGAAGAGAGGTAGGTACTCTATGATCTTAAAATGTATCATCTTTAAAACTGCACGGCATGGTGTTTATATTGTCTTAAGAAGAAATAGTAATACAATTTTGAAACTCATTTTTTGAGAGTGTAAACAGGGAACAACCAAACCTTAAACCTCATAATGTCATTTTCAAGAAATATCTGATCCATGAAGATTAAAATAAAAGTTATATCAGTTTAGGTAGGCGTTAGCATTAGCTTGAAATAAAATATGTCAAATTTGCCATGTCTTCTACTTTAGTCATCTTTTTAGTTGGAGTCCTGGTGTGGTGCTGTGGGTTAATGCACTGGACTGCAAAGTCGGTTTGAACCGCAAGGTTGGCGGTTCAAACTCACCAGTAGCTCCTTGGAAACTCTACAGAGTCGCTATGGGTGGGAACCGATCATCAGCAATTAACAACAATAACAATGCTGCTGTAACAGAAATAACACAAGTAGGTGATTTTACAAACAAAAATGTATTTTCTCACAGTTAAGGAGGCTGAAAGTCCAAATTCAGGGTGCCAGTTCTAGGGGAAAGTTTTGTCTCTCTGTTGACGCTGAAGAAACGTCCTTGTCTCTTTTCAACTTCTGCTGCTACCCAATCTTCATGCGCTTGGCATCTCTCTTCCCCATTTCTATTTCCTAGCTTTCATTTAATCTCTTTTGTATCTCAAAAGACGTTGACTCAAGATACATCCTACAAGAATCCTGTCTCATTAACCCATTCCCAAATGGGATTATAACCACAGGCAACACACATTTTGGGGTGTGGGGATACAGTTCAATCCCTAACTCTTTACTTATTTAATTCCATAATCCATATGTGCGGGCTAAATTCCTGTCAGAATTTTTACAAAGACTTCATTCACTCTTTGGTCCGTAGCAAAAGACACCTTTGTTAAATTATATTGTTCCCAACCAGGAGAAACAGAACCACAAGTGTCAGTTTCGTCCTGAATCGTTTCCGTAGCAACCATATTAACTTGGAAGGATAAAACACCTTTGTAGTAACTGCTTCTATTGAATTACAATGTAAATGTTATGTCTGCCTGGAAACATCAAAGGACAACAGGTTTAAGGAAAGAGCTCAGTAGCGATTTATAGTTCTGGAATCCCAGGCTGCCCAGGGGAAACGAAGAGAGTCGCTAGGGCCATTTTAGTATCTAACTCAACCAGATCTCCTCAACCATCAAAACTACGCCACTCCCTACCAGCTAAATTCAATAAAGGATGTTCATCGATTTGAAAAGCTATAATTTCCCTGGTATCTTTTACACATCAAGAGACGAAAAAGTGTTTGTTGTGATATAAGAATGTTAAAAATGAAATTACGCAATAGAGACGGCAATCTGGGTTTCTTGTCCCTTCTGCGCACAAAGTAACTTTAGTCCACTCTTCGGCCATTCTCAAACAGTTCTTGCAACTTGGGTATAAAATAAATGCCTGGTTGGTTGTGTTGCGCCTTTGACTCCGGTTGGCTCTTGACAGAGTTCAGTCCTCTTTCTTCCTTCCGTTCGACCTACAATCTCTAATGCTTGCAGGTGTCCCTTTTTCCTCCTCTTCCTCCAGCCTCCCCGCCCCCACGCGGCTTCGGGGAAGAAAGGAAACGTAGCTCGAAGTCTCCTCGAAGCCCTGACCCTCGGCTCCCACAGGCTGCCGCAAAGCTGCTGCGTATCGCCGCTCCACTCAGGTAAACTTCTGAGTGAGTTACCTGCACTTGGAGAAGGGCCTTACCTGAGCGCGCCTCTGCCAATGGCAGCTCACCTGAGGGAGCGCCACAGCCAATCACCGCGCAGCTCGTCCCTAGGGCTTGTACCCTGTAGTGAAAGAATTCAGCTCCTAGCGAGAAAGTTACCTGTGGCCGCCCAAGTCCGCCACTTTCTGCTCTGTGTCTGCCCATTGCCACGATCCAGGAGGACTCCGCGCCGCCCGGCCGCCTCCGAGCTCGGGCCCCCATGTAAGGGGCCCCCCCTTATCCCACCTTTCCGGCTAGGTGAGGGCGCAAGCGGGCGAGCGAGTGAGAGTGGTGAGGGGGGACGGAAAAGCAGAATTACCTGTAGCTCTTGTTCTGCCATCTCGGGCTCTCTCACACACCTTCACCTGCACAGACTTGAAAGTCCAGTTTCACCAGAGGCTGAGGCTCCAGGAAAAGGGGAGCGAGTTCATTGGATCAAACATGTCACAAGAGTCGGACAAGTAAGTGGATCACACGCGCCGGCTGCTGCTACTACCACTTTGGGCTGATGGCAACTGGTTTGTTATGTTTTTTTTTTTTTTTTTTTAATTTCTAGTTTTGGTGTATCCAGACTTTTCCGGATTATGTTTCTACCCTGATCAAGGGGAGAAACCCTACAAGACTGTGAATGTTTAATCCCCTCCTCTGGGCCTTGATAGTAAAGTTGTTTCCCCTACCCCCACCCCCCCTTTCCCTCTTCCTCACCTCCCTGTATGCATACTTGGATGTTGACACAAGTTTGGGGAGATGGGAGTGGGAGGCCTATATTATTCCCCCTCCTCTCCCTTAGTTGCACCCTCCGCTTCAGGCTTCTAGGGCCATTTGGAAAGTTCGCCTGACTTCCTTCGATCTGTCTGCCAGGACCGTTGGAAAAGCGGGTCTTGATAGCTTTTGTGTGAGCGCAACAAAGAGCTTTTATACTGAAGCAGAAACGGCCATTTTCCCGCACTTGGGCCGGCCCGAGTGCGTGTGCGCGTCCGCGTGTGCGCCCCCGACGGGAGGCCGTGGGACGCGGAGGGCCGTGGGGCACGTCCACCCCAGTCCGTCTCCCGCGCCTTTCTGCCCGCCCCCCGCGTGTGACCGTCTGGCGCAGGTGCCCCGGGCCTTGAGGAAATGGGGGGAACTGATTTGAAGTCCCAATTTTGCGCCTTTGCAGGACGCAAAGGGGCACCTGAAATTTATGAATTTACCCTTGAGTTCCAACGGCGCCTGCACTTGCTCCCCTCTCCCCCCTCAAGACCACCATCCCTCCGCGGCCCGGACGCCCCGGCGCTCCACGCTGGAGCCACCACTTAAGGCCAGCGGAACTGCGCCGTCCCGCCGGGCCTCCTCTGGGGGCCCAGGTGGCGGGTCCCGGGTTTCTGCGCCTCTGAGGGCTCGCGGGGAAGCTCGTCTTTCCCGCCCCGACGGGAACTTCAGGCTTGCGGGGAGCAGCGGCCCACGAGGCCTTCAGACCCTGTCGCGTTCCGGCAGCCTCCCAGCGGGCCTGGCCCCCGCCCACGGGTCGGCTTTGTGCTGGCGGGGGGGAGGTGGGGCCGAGGGCGGGAGCCCGAGGGAGTCGGAGGTGGGACTGGTGGCGACACTCCCTTCCCCCCTTCTCTGGGGCGCGTCCCGGCCTGGGAACTGGCTGCGTCCGATTGGGAGTGCGTAGGGGCCGCCTTTTTGCTTTCCCTAGTGTTATGGCCACCTCAAGGAGACCTTTCTGAAGGTGTCTTCTCTAGGACAAGGGTTAGATACCGGGAGGCCGCGAGCCGCCGTCGCCTTTCCAGCAGAAGCAGCCCGAGACGCCTCCCAAAAAAAACAAGGGACTCTGCGGGAGGGAATGGGAAAGCCCAGGGACCTGTCCAGGGGTGGAGGGGAAGGACCATCTTCAAAGTAAAGCCGCTGGTGAGGTAGGCAAATTTAAGAACACAGGCTTAAAAAAAAAACAAAAAACTACTGATTATTAAGACCACTTTAACCACCAATGCAAAATTAACTTTGTCTACACATGGGGGTGAAGAACTTGTATAACAAACACTGGGGAGGGCAGAGATGGGGAGTTTGGGGGTAGGGATGATGGTATGAGAATAGCCCACTCCCCTTTCTCTTCTCCCTTTCTCTTAAACCAAGGAAACACTACCTGAGTTAGAAAATTTAAGTAAGCCAAATAGATTACAGCAGGGTTGTTTTGTGTGTGTATGTTTTGTTTAGATGGTTTAGAAGGTTGCAGATCTAGTGACTATCAGACAAGATTTACTACAATTCCTTAACCACACCACACAACATTTGGTTTAACTGGTTAGTAACTGTGATACAATGTGACTTAGACAAATTCAGAGTAAAAGAAACAATCTAATTTAAATAGGTTATACTCTGCACCAGTGTTGTTGTTAAGTGCTGTCGAGTAGATTCCGACCCATAGGACCGCTGCATAGGGTTTCCGAAGCTGTAAATCTTTATGGAAGCAGAAAGTCTCATCTTTCTCCTGCAGAACTTCTGGTAGTTTCAAACTACTGTCACTGAGATTAGCAGCCCGGAAAATATGTTGGAAGCATAGCAATCTGGTTTCACTGTGGTGCGTTACCTGATTTTGGGGGGTAGTAACTTTAGTTGGATTTAATGAAAGGAGTTTATATATAGCCATGGGTTGCTAGATTAAAAATTTGTATCCTGGGAAAGCAATGTAACAATATCACAAAAGGACATACCATAGCCTATGTGCCTTGAGGGTTGAGAAATGCTTGAAATTGACAAATGACTTTTGGATCATTTTTGTGAATTCTAGCCTACTTTTCTTGATGTTGTAATCGATGTGTGGCAGGGGTGGGTCCATGTTTTAGGAACCTAAAATGTATGCATTGTGTGTGTTGGGTGGGGTCAAGGTGGTAGCTGTAAGTAAAAGAGTTGGAGAGTACCATACTGAGCAAGTGAGAGGCCTTGACATTTACAAATGAGTTTTATCAACTTCATTCCAAATCCTCCTCAGGGGTTGGCCTGTATTTTCTGGAAATAACCTAAAAGAATACACATAGAATGTTTTTTTTGTAAAACCCATTAACGTTTAGATAATCTTTTGAATGACATAAAATATTTCCAGTTAGCAAGTCTGGCTTAAAATAGCATCATCTTGTTTTTACTGTTGTGGACTATTCAGAATTGAAGCTTTCTGTTTTTAAGTTCTGCAATGTTGATGTTATTACTTATTCATACAAAGTATTGTTAAGACATTTTATATTTGTACATATTTTAAAAGGTCTCTGCTCCCTGCTCTTAAATTTCATGAAGATTTGCAATCTGTCAACAAGCATGTGCATTCATGCTAGCAAGAAACTAATAATCCCTTCTGTAAACCTTCATTCAATTCACAGTAAAATTTAAAAAAACAAACTCTTAAACTTACTGTCAAAACATGTGAAATATATTCAGAGTGTGTATGAATGTAATGTATATACATACACATGCTATTGTTGTTAAGGGCTGTTGAGTCAGTTCCAACTCATAGTGACCCTGTGTAGGATTTCTGAGGAGCAGCTGGTGAGTTTTAACTGTAGACCTTGCAATTCAAAAGACCTTTGGGTCCACTGTTTATCCTACAGCGCCATACCAGACCTCTACACATATACATTGTATATTCAATGTATGTCCACCTTATCTATATATAAAATATTTTATTTGACACAGCCATTTTTCATTCATTAGCTAAATATAATTGATTTTGGGTTACCTAGTATGAGTAGTCCTAGTGTGGTTGGGTAAGATAAGCACTGGATTGATAACCTCAAAGTTGGCAGTTCAAACCTACCACCTGCTCCTTGGAAACCCTATACAGGGTTGCTAAGAGTCAGAATTTACTTGATGGCTTAATAAGCACAACAGTATGAGGGTTAGTAAAACAAACATTGCAAGAAAATCCTGCTGTTATTATTGTTAGATACTGCTGAGTGGGTTCTGACACAGAGCAACCCTATGTACAATGGAATGGAACACTGCCTGGTCCTGCGCTATCCTCACAGCTCTTGATAGGTTTGAGCCTGTTGTTGTAGCCACTGTGTTAGTCCATTTCATGGAGTCTTCCGCTTTTTTCTTGACCCCCCCACTTTACCAAAGCATGATGTCCTTCTCCAGCGACTGGTCCTTCCTGACAACATGCCCAAGTACAAAAGATGAAGTCTCTCCATCCTCACTTCTAAAGAGCAATCTGGACATACTTCTTACAAAACAGATTTGTTCTTCTGGCAGAATTCAATATACATTGCCAATGCAATAATTCACCTGCATTATGAATAAGGTGTTCCTTATTCATGTTCCAGCTTTCACATGCATATGCGGTGACTCCTCAAAGTGATGTCTTTGCTCTTGAACACTTCAAAGAGAGAAGTCTGTTGATTTTTTGACTGCTGCCTCCATGAGTGTTCTATGACATAATCATGTAAACCTTTTTTTGTTGTTGTTGTTGTTAAACGTTTTACGATTTTGCATGGGGTCAGTATGAGGTGGCACCGATTTGATGGCGCCCACCTAACAGTTTGATTTGGTAGCAATACTTTTTTTTTTTTCTTAAATGTTTTATTGTGAATTATGTGATAGTTTACATGGGAGAACATTAGTTTTACATTCATTCTATCTGTATATCGTCTCATTGCCATGATTACAATCCCCTCCATGCAATCCTTCCCCCGTACCCCCCAGGTCTTCAGCACAAAGTCACTCTCCCTCTCTGGATCTAAAGTCTCCAGCTGCTCCATCGCTCCACATCATCATCTCTGCCTCCATTTCAGCCATCACTGCTTCTCTGGGTAGGGTCCTGCTCTCTGCTCTTCTCCCTTGATGGTCCTAGGGACCTCCGCTCCTAGACTGAAAAGTTAATCACTCCCCTCCTTGCTATAAAACATCTACCTTTACATTTCCGACCCTTACAATCAGTCCTGATAACAATTATTCACTATAGTATTACAAGAGACCTGTCTGTATTTCATTGCATCAGCGCCGCCTAGTTAGATTGAATACTACTCACTGGAGATTCTTCCTTCCTCCAGGCCCTCTGGATCTAGGTTCCCTCTTGAAAGCTTGTAAGCCAGTCACTTCTTGCCTTTGTAGTCCCCCGCCCCCCATTTTGGGTAGCCGGTGTCCAAATTGCCCATCCCTATCTACTCTGTGTGTGGAGGGGGTGGGAATGATTCTTGCTGTAATTGTATAAACCTTTGTTAAACAAAAATATCGTAGATAGCTTTATTAAACAAAAATCACAAAATGTGTAGCTACTGTTTCTTGACATATTTTCCATATAGGTCTATATACTTCTGAAGACAGTGTTTTCATTTAACACTGAACTGATAACCCCAAGGTTGGAAGTTCAAACCCACTTCAGAAACCCTATACAGAGCCTCTCTGATTCATAACTGACTCAACAACACTTAACAATAGCAACAACAATAGCCCTTCCTTGAAGGATTCTGCAACGTTCATTTTACACTCTATCAAAACCAGTAGTTTTGGCGTCCTTGAGTGATTCAGATCCTATTCCTTTTAAATGTTCATTGAGTTTGGGGAACAAAAAGAAGTCTGAAGGGGCGAGACCAGAGCTTTAGAGTAGATGGAGTGAGGTTTCCTAATGAGATTTTTCTAGGAGAACTCTTCCTACCCTCAAAGAATGAGCAGGTGTATTGGTAGATGTCTTTCTTTCCTCCTCAATGCAGTTTTCAATTTTTTAAAAAACTTCATAAGAAGCCCCATGATTGTCCTGTTCAGTATCCTTGTAGAAAATCGATCAAGATGACCCCTTTGGAGTCCCCCAAACCAGTCACCGTACTCTGAGCTGATCTCTCTGCCTTAAATTTTAACTAGTCCAGCAGAAGCCACTGTTTTGATTGAACCTTTTTTTTGAAGGTACCCAAATAAGGCTATGACAAGTGTGTTACTGTGAAATTTTGTCTGCAGCCATCCACTGATCGCAGAGACGTGTTGAAACACATTTTGTTTGGAATAAACCCATACATGTATGAACTGGGACCCCAATAGCAATACTTGTAAACTTTTCCTCATTTCATCACATTCAACAGGCCTAGTGGACTATGGCCTCAAGGGGCTTATACTTTAATGGAAGACAAGGCAAGAGCAGACATAATTTTAATTAAGCCAATCAACAACCACTATGCAAGCTCACCAGCTTCTCCTCGGAAACAGGGTCGCTATGGGTCGGAACCGACTTGACAGCACTTAACAACAACAACAACTCTCTACCAATGAACGGTTATCTTTTGGAGTCCTGGTGTGGCACTGTGGGCTAATGCGTCAGACTGCAAAGTCGTTTGAACTACAAGGTTGGTGGTTCAAGCTCACCAACTGCTCGTTGGAATCGATTTGAGGGCACTTAACAACAAGAAGAAGCACTAAAAAGTGAATACAATGACGTATTTATCAAGTCATGTAATATCAGCCTATCACTGCCCCCAGTTTTGCCTGGAATACTTGTTTTTAGTCATTCTATGTGTTTTATCTCAAGGAGCCCTACCATTCTAGAAAAGAAACAAAAAATGCCCAGAGCATTGATACCCCATGTGGATAACTTCTCAAATGATCCAGTTACTGTACATTTAAATCAGTCTCCACTCTTTAATTTCATAAATGAATTTGTTTGTTTCTATTTGATTATATAAGATAGATAATTTTAAGGTCACAAATGTTAAGAATTCCTCATACCTTCCTTGCTACCTATAAATCTCACTGCTATCAAAATGATTCTGACTCATAGCCACCCTATATAGGGTTTCTGAGACTTCAATCTTTAGCTCCTGAAAATATCCATTACTTTATTCAACTAATACAAAGGGCCTTAAAAATTTTGGAAAAAAATTTATTATCTTTTAATTCAGTTTTTCCATCAAGCGTAGAGGTTACAAATTGGGCTGTAAACCTTAAGGTCAGCAGTTCTAAACTACCAGCTGTTCTGTGGGAGAGATGAGGCTTTCTGCTCCCATAAAGATTTACAGCCTCGGAAACCCTGTATAGGGTCGCTATGAGTCGGAACCGACTCCACGGTACATAGCCACCACCACGACCACTCCAGGCAGGTAAAAGAGCAAGTACAAAGACCCAGAGATGGGAGCTCACTTACTCACTTATCATTTTAACGGAAAGGAATTCTGTGGAGTAAATCAGAGAGATGTTTTTGTTAAGTGCCGTCAAGTCGGTTCCAAATCATTTGTTGTTAGGTGTCATCGAGTTGGTACTGACTCATAGTGACCCTATGCACAACAGAACAGAATACTGTCCCGTGTGAGGCCAACCCCACAATCCGTTGCTAAACCTGAGTCCATCACTGCTGCCACTGTGTCAGTCCATCTCATTGGGGGGTCTTCCTCTTTTTTGCCATCTCTCCACTTTACCAAACATGATATCCTTCTCCAGTGACTGGTTCCTCTTGACAATATGTCCCAAGTATGAGAGATGAAGTCTGGCCATTCTGGCAGTTCAAACGACTTTGCCATCTGATGCATTAACCCACAGTGCCACACCAGTACTCCTTGCTCAACATACATATTGAATAAGTCTGGCTGCACTTCTTCCAACACAGATCTGTTTGTTCTTTTGGCAGTCCATGGCACTTTCAATATTCTCCTCCAACACCATAACTCAAATGCATCAGTTCTTCTACAGTCTTCCTTATTCACTGTTCAACTTTCACATGCATATGAGGTTATTGAAAATATCATGGCTTGGATCAGGCACACCTTAGTCCTCAAATTGACACCTTTGCTCTTGAACACTTTACAGAGGTCTTCTGCAGCAGATTTACCTAATGCAATATGTCATTTGACTTCTTGACTGGTGCTTCCATGAGTATTGATGGTTGATCAGAGCAAAATGAAGTCTTCAATTTTTTCTCCATTGACATGGATGTTGTTTATTAGTTCAATTGTGAGTATTTTTGTTTTCTTTACATTGAGATGCAACCCATACTGAAGGCTGTGCTCTTTGATTTTCATCAGTAAGTTAAGTCCTCTTCACTTTCAGCAAGCAAGGTTGTATCATCTGCATATCACAGGTTGTTAATGAGTTTTCCTCCAACCCTGATGCCACATTTTTCTTCATGTAATTCAGCTTCTCAGATTATTTGCTCAACATTGTTGTTAAGTGCCGTCGTGTTGATTCTGACCCCTAGCAACCCAGTATAGGAGCTGGTGAGCTTGAACTACCGACCTTGCAGTTCAAACGACTTTGCCATCTGATGCATTAACCCACAGTGCCACACCAGTACTCCTTGCTCAACATACATATTGAATAAGTTTGGTGAAAGAATCATAGTGACCCTGTATAGAGTTTCTGAAGAGTGGCAGATGAGTTTGAATTGCCAACCTTGTGATTAGCAGTCCAGTGCTTATCTTATAGCACCACACCGGGAGTTTAAAAAATCAGAGAGATAGAGAGCTCTGATAGAGACAGTGGTTGTTGCGAGTGGTTGTCAAGTTGGCCCCCAATTTTTGGTGACACCATGCACAACAGAAGGAGGTACTACTGCCCAGTCCTGGGCCATGGTCAGGATTGGTTTTGGATTGGACAATTGTGAGCCTTAGAGCTTTCACTGACTGTTTTCTGGCAGTAGATCTCCAGACTGTTAATCCTAGTCCATCTTAGTCTGAAAATTTCCGTTGAAACCTGTTCAGCATCATATCTACACATAAGTACCCACTGAGGGACAGGTGGTGGCTGTACATGAGGTGCACTGGCCAGAAAGTGAACCTAATTTCTCAAGGTCAGTGGTTCAAACTCACCAGCTGCTCCTTGGAAACCCTATACAGGGACGCTATGGGTCAGAACCAACTCGATGGCACTTAACACCTTATCCTATATTGCCACACCAGGGCTCTCAAATAAACTTAACCCAGACTTTGCATAATCAAAACCAGACAAAACTATACTTGTAAATAAATGGTCCTAGCATTCAAAATCAGTGAGTAAAGAATCAGGAACCCTGGTGGTGCAATGATTAAGCATTCAGCTGCTAACCAAAAGGTCAGCAGTTCAAACCCACCAGTAACTGTGGAAGAAAAGACCTAGGAACCCTATACAACAGCTCTACTCTGTACTGTAGGATTGCCATGAGGTGGAATTAGTTTGACAGCGTACAACAACGAATACCACTAGTTCTGTCTCTTTCCTTGAGTACCAATGCTTACATTCTCTTCTCTACTGTGGATTAAACCATGCATGTTCCTTAATTGAAAGGTATAAAATAAATGCAGATAGTAGACACCCTCTGGGAATTAGAACTGAATTGAAGGTTGTAAGTACAGATAGTGTTTGTTCTGTAACTCCCACCTTCCTTAAACTCTTAATCCTCTCCTCACAGATCTGTTTGCCTTTCCTCTCTTCCTCTTGCCCTTGTTCAATTTTTACCAGCTGGTATCTGTCAGACAACACTGACTTGTCAGCTGTATTTGGAAGAGAGTTACTACAAACAATATGTTTTGATTACTTTCCTATCTTCAATGAAGTAAATGAGTATACAGGTGAAGTTTACCTATCTAAGAAAAACCAAAATGCTAGACAACATGATAATCTGGATTTATAAAATAGGTCGAAGATAATTGTGTGTGCTTACCAATAGGAATCTCCATAGGAATCTTTCAGATCATTACTTCCCAAACTTGTCTGATGGTAAACATCTCACCTAAGGCACTTGCTAAGACAGCAGATCCCTGGGCTCCACCCCGTAGTTATTGATTCTGTTGCTTCAGGAGAGGGGCGAGGTAATCTGCATTTACACAAATGTCCTAGGTATGTTTATGATTATATGGGTTATGGAAATACTGCTTTCAATGTGTACTTAACATAATAACTTATATGCATAACATAGTAAGTTCATTTCAGGTGCTTAGAATAAGCATTGGGCTGTTAACTGCAATGTCACCAGTTCACTCCCACCAGCTGCTTTGTGGGAGAAAGAGAAGGCTTTGTGCCCCAGTAAAGATTGACAGCTATAGACCCTATACTGGTGTTGCTCTGAGTTGGAATTGACTCACTGACAGTGGGTTTGGGCTTAGTTTTGACCTAGTGTCAAAAAACTGGAACCTGTGAAGTTTTATTTTACGTTGTGCTACATCTGGATGAGCAGCAGGTTCCTGGTTGTCACTACTAGTTTGCATTCAGCTACTAACTCACCAGCTGCTCCTTGGAAACCCCATACAGGTTCGCTATGAGTCAGAACTGACTCGATGGCACTTAAGACCAACAATTAATCTAGAGAGTCCTGGTGTGATGCTGTAGGATAAGCACTGGAGTGCAAGGTCGGCTTGAAATGCAAGGTTGATTGTTCAATCTCACAGCTGCTTTCTCAGAAAATCTATACAGGGTTGTTCTGAGTCCAAACCGACTTGATGGCACTTAATAACAACACTACTGGTTGGTTCAAACCCAACCAGTGGTGCCATGGAAGAAAAACCTGGCAGTCAGCGTCCATGGATATCACAGCCCTGAAGGCCCTATAGAGCGGTTCTACTCTGTAACATGGGGGGTCACCATGAGGTGTACTTGAGTAGGTGGTAGTAGGTTTGACTGTGGTTTGAATGAGTAACTGCTGATACAATTTAAACTCAGGTGTAAGAGTTTCTAGGCCTTCTCTTTAAAGTTATTTGCTTCCAGGTTTCTGCTGAACTTCCCCTTCTAGAAGAATAGGGTTTTGTTTTTGTTTTTTTAAAGTTTTTATTGTAAATTGAGTGATAGTTTATATGGGGCAACATCAATTTTATACTCATCCTATTGTATTTATTTTATTGCAATGATTACAATCCTGAATAGGGTCCTTTTGATAGATTGTATGTTTCCAGAGCTGCTAATGCCCTGATTTAGAGTGATGTCACCCATATGGGTCTCTGCCAGGTGTGTAGCCAAAGGTCAAGCTCAGGTTTCAAACTGGATTCCATTCCCTAGGGAGCTGAGTTGGAGTTAGAAGACCAACTTCGTCCCTCTACAGTTTCATTCACATTATAACTTAAAATGAGTGTTCACATTTCTAGGGACCCCGTTTTCATTGGATTTAGATTTCCTTTATGTGGCACAAAGTCAAAGATAAAGAATTCCGATTCGTTGCTGGTCGTTTGTGAAGTGATTTGATGGTGTGGAGGCTGTAGTTTTATTTCTAGGGCTAATGGTCACTTTAAGAATTGTCCTGAAAGCAATGCTGCTAGGCTTTCTGTTGACCTATAATTAGGTCCTGCTTTAAACTGACTTCAGTGATCAGGCCACCCAAATGGGCTTAGTGACATCTGATTTCAGGAGGATTAGAAGTCAGAGCTGCAGCAATCAGTGAATAATATCTAGCAATGTCTACTAGACTCTGTAAAAGGAGAAAGAGAATTTAGACAAGTAATCAGGTGAGTCAAAGATATAGACAAACATTTCAACAACCCCAAGAAGTGAATAAAATCATACTTTCATGTTAGGCTTTTAAATGTGCTTTTTAAGAAATCTTAAATAATTTAGACAACTGCTTTAGTTCCTTCCTATTCATAGCTTTGGTTTAACTAGGCTTCATTTGTGGCTAAAAAATGAACAATTTGGTTAAATAATACTTCCCTACCTCACTTCTTCCTTAGTCTGAACTAACATTTTTTTCTCCTTTCCTCTTTTTCTTTCCTCTCTCTCTCTTCTTTCCATAGTTCAGCTGTCTCCTTTCATCTTCCCTGATTTTTTCCCTCCCGCCTTAACCCACCCACAGACACTGAATTAATTCCACTTATAGTACTTGGTGAAATTGACACATGCACAGCTTCCATGCTAGAGATAAATGTGAATGTGATTTGAGGTGTCCTGTTAGTCAGTGAACGGTGCCTCATTCTTCTAGCATTTACAGCCTTAGCATTCCTTCCATGGTATCTATAGTTAAGATGATGACAGTAAGTGATGTTGCCTTATCTAATTTAAACCAAAGGAGCCCTGATAGTACTTTAGGATAAGCATGGGACTGACTCCAGGGTCTGCTCTGAGAGGAGAGAGATGAGGCTTTCTGCTCCCGTAAACATATACAGCTCGGAAACCCTATACAGGGTTGCTATGAGTCGGAACCAACGCCATGGTAATCGATTTGGTTTAGGGTTTGAGTTAAATGTTTAGGGTCACTGTTGGTACATTGAGCTGCTAACGGCAGGGACAGAGGTTTCAAACCCACCAGCCACTCTGGAAGAAAGATGAAGCTATCTGCTTCCATAAAGATTTACAATTTCGGAGAAGTAAACACTGGACTACTAGCCAGTTCTGTGGGAGAAAAATGAGGCTTTCTGAGCCTGTAAAGATTTGCAGCCTCAGAAATCCTGTATAGGCTTGCTATGAGTTGAAATAGATTCTGTGGCACTGGGTTTAGATTTGGTTTTTGAGTTTATTTTAAATTTATTTTTAAAGTTCTTAGTATAAGGGAAGCCCTTACCCTAAACTAACTGGAACCCTCATTCATGGTCAAGGGCTTTTAACCTTTATTTCTTTTCAACAGGCAGGAAACTCCTGCTCAACTGTAAAAACTAGGCCCAAGCTGAAACTGGGGAGGGATAGGCTTGGCACCATTGTCCAGGAAGAATTCCTTAGCGAGCAGTGACAGGCTCCATAGGCATTTTTGCTTTGGCCCAGGAAGACTAGTGTGTTGCTTAGTAATAACAACATATATCTAAGAGTTTGGTAGACAGTTTCACTGGTCTTAATTGTTGTTGTTGTTGTTAAGTGCCGTTGAGTCAGTTCAAACCCACCAGCCGCTCCTCAGAAACCCTACGCAGAGTTACTATGAGTTGGCACCGACTTGACAGCACTTTAACAACAATCTTTTAAGGACGCCGACTGCCACAGTGTTCTTCTTCAGAGGAGCTTGTGGTTTGTGGCAGCTGGGTCTCTGGGTTAGCAGCGTACCATTTAACCACTGCACCACCAGCGTTCCTTTCTTATTTGTTGTTGTTGCTAGGTACCATCGAGTCAGTTTTGACTCATAGCGATCCTGAACAGGGTTTCCAAGGAGTGGCTGGTTGGTTTGAACTGCTGACCTTGTATTTAGCAGTCCAGTGCTTATCCTACAGCATCACATCAAGATTCCTTATCTATTGTTGTTGTTAAATGCCATCAAGTTGGTTTCGACTCATAGCGACCCTGCATAGGGTTTCCAAGGAGTGGCTGGTGGGTTTGAACTGCCAACCTTGAGATAGCAGTCCAGTACTTATCCTACAGCTCCACACCAGGTTAAGGTTTTTGAATTTACATGCATAT
The DNA here is from genome assembly GCF_000296735.1 of Chrysochloris asiatica. NCBI lineage: Eukaryota > Metazoa > Chordata > Mammalia > Afrosoricida > Chrysochloridae > Chrysochloris > Chrysochloris asiatica. Next base: position 787,189 of record NW_006408519.1, read on the forward strand.
AGGGGGTGTAAGGGGTGGGGGTCCTGGTGTGGCGCTGTGGGTTAATGCGCCAGACTGCAAAGCTGTTTGAACTGCAAGGTTGGTGGTTCAAGCTCACCAGCTGCACTTAACAATAACAGGGGGTGGGGGTGGGAGTGGAGAATGGTGAATGTGAGGGATGTGACTTAGAAGAGGGGGAAAGGTTGGAGTGAAGGGGAGAAGGCTGGAGAAAGGAAAGGAAGAGAACTGTAGGAAGTTGTTCATTGGCCACGGTTGAAGTCTTGAGTTCTAGCATTTTCTCAGCAGAGCAGAGTCCAATTCCATCCTGCACAGCTGAGTTCCATTGAGGGGGGTGGGGAGGGTAATGGACATCCAGGGAATTAGTTCTGTTTTTAACTCAAAGCCTAGACTCCTGGAGCTAGAAAAAGTTTGGGGCAACAAGTTTAGGATTTGCATCTAAATGTTTGGTTTGAAGGGAAGAGTGCTTACTATTCCTGTGTTCAGGGTTATAAATAGAAGTTGAAAATCTGTAAGTTCTGATTAGTTTGAAAAGCAAAACCAAACCCAACAACTTTATTTTTTGTAGGGAGGTTGTTGGGCATATTCACTCCTTAAAACATGAAAATGAACATACAAATGAGCTGTTTAAGATTCTGACAGCACTGCTGGGAGTTAAAATGAACTTTCCTGCCCGTACTCACCCACATCATTGCTCTTCGTTCTCAGTTCAGTGAGCCCCTTAAAGTAACTGCTTTCTGTACTTAAATCTAACTTTTCAAAGAAACAAGGAACACAAGTAACTTTGACCTCTTTTCCTGTATTGCCAATAAGCTAATTAGCATAAGATCAGAGGGCTCAAGCTCCTTCGGTTATTTTTCATCTGTAAAATGAAGTTGGACAAAGTGACCTCTGAGAATAATCACCCGAATCGGGCTGCTAACCTCAAGGTCAGCAGTTTGAAACTACCAGCTATTCCACGGGAGAAAGATGAGGCTTTCTACTCCCCGTAAAGATTTACAGCCTCGGCAGCCCCGTGCAGGGTCTCTATGAATCAGAACCGACTCCACAGCACTCAACAATAACAATGTTCTGTGGGTCTGACTTTCTCCCTCCAAAGGGGTCTGGACTGCTGGTGTTCCCAGGAGTGATGGGGTGTAGAGGTACCTCCACTCCTGCTGCTCTGCACCCCTCGGCCCCAATAAAAGCAGAGACATGGGGATCGGACCGAGGTGACAGACAGGAGGAATTCAGAGGGCCACATGGAATTCAGAAGGGCAACTAGGCAGTGAAATCAGTGGTCTGTTCACAGAAGATGCCACAGCCTCAGGGAGCTGGTAGAGTACCAGCAAATCAGATGAATAGGACTGGCAGGTGTCTGAGAACTGGCTTCCCAGAGAAAGCCTGCTAAGTGGTCTGCTCCAGACAGCCCCATGGAGTGAGAGTGAGAGTGAGAAAATGTCAGAAAGGATGGTCATTCAATGAAGTTTAATAAGCTAAAAGGGTCTTCCTTCCCCACTTCTTCCTTTTGTTTCTCCTCCTTTCTCTTCCTCATCTCCTTATTCTCTTCCTCTTCTTTGCCTTTGCCTTTTCCGCCCTACCTTTTTTCTTCCTCCTTCTCTTCCGTTCTTCTTTTAATAAAATATGATGTAATTCAGGAACACCCACTGTCAAACAACACAGTTTCATAAATGTTCAGAAAAGATCGTCAATAATGTCAATCTAAGAATAGCTGTTAGTACCTGCAGTTGCGCTTCAATTTTAAGGCAACATATTCTTTCACACAGGGTTGCCATGAGTTGGAATCAATTTGATGGCAAATGAAGTGGTTATTATTTCACTTCAGGGCATATAAGAATCATTCATTTAGGCCAGGAATAAAAACATCCTTTTTGGTATCCTATTGTGTTACAGACTTTAAAAGTCTCTGAAGTCCATTTTCTCTGAAGTCAGTACTGGAACCAGGACAAAATGGACTGGAGCCCGTGGGAGGTTTTCATGTTGGATGAATTTTCAGTTGGTTACAAGACCCTTTAAATACATTGGTGCTCCCTCTGCAGACCATAATTTTTTTTGAAGTCTTGGTGCCTACTTTTAAAAGCATGTTTATCTAACATATTTTCAAAAGCATTCTTAAAAAAGGAAAAATAGAGTATGGTCAAAGAATGTCAAATAGAGTATGGTCAAATAGAGTATGGCCTCAATAGAGTATGGTCAAA
>NW_006408519.1:789493-803910 GCF_000296735.1 Chrysochloris asiatica
AATAGAGTATGGTCAAATAGAGTATGGCCTCAATAGAGTATGGTCAAAGAATATGCATAGATAAGTCACAAAATCTATACAAGTGATTAATAAACATGAAAAGTATGTAGCTTTATTAATAATCCAAGAAATACCAAGTATATAACAGGGATGCTGAAGATTCATAAAACTGGTTTTAGGTACAACATTTCTATGTTGTTGTTGTTAAGTGCTGTTGAGTCGGTTCTGACCCATAGCAACCCTGAACAGGGTCTCCGAGGGTGTAAATCTTTACGGGAACAGAAAGCCTTATCTTTCTTCTGCTGAGCAGCTGAGAGTTTCGTAACCACTATGCTACCAGAGCTCCTTACAACATTTCTATGGAGGCATGTAAATTGTTATAAACTTTCTAGAAGGAAGTTAAGAGTGCCTTGACTGTTTAAAAGGTTAAATGCTTGACTGCTAATGGGAAGGTGTGTAGCCACTCAGGCTCCTCAGAAAAAAGACCTGGTGATCTACTTCCCCAAAACCAATGAATGAAAGTTCTGTGGAGCACAGATCTTCTCTGACACACATGGAATCGCCATGCATCGGAGTTGGTAACTGGTACTGCTATAAAGCAGTTTGGTAAGACTAATTAAAATGGGCCTACCCATTGACATTTGCATTCCAGTTATAAGGAAATCCTCACAGATGTGAACTGCAGCATCCTTTTTGAAAATGAAAAACCCTATCTCCCTGACTGTAGAGCATTGGTTTAGCAATCACAGCCTAAGGAGATGGTAGAATGATAGGCAAGACTTACACATCACGCCATATAAAACATTAAATGTTTTAATTTAAAATAACTTAAATAGTTTTCAATATGAGAGATTGTTCATGTTGAATTGTATTGGCATGTTAAAGGCATAGGAAATAGAGTATACAATAAAAACTGATTCAAAAGGCTAACAGTTTGCTGTCTGCATGGAGACGTTATAGGTACTTTTGTCTCTGTGTTTTCCTAGTTTACTAAAAAGAGCTTGTGCTGCTTTTTAAAATTAATTTTTATTAAATTAAGGAAACATTTAATTGGTTATGTCTTAAAATAGTCATCCTGCTCGGAGGCATTTAAAATAGCATGCACATACGCGAAATAAAATGGAAGCCCCTTCCAGCTTGCCTCTTCTGGTTACAGTAGCTCTGACCCCGGAAGAAATACCTGCGCCTCTCTTTTCTGAAGCTGGAGGTCACGCTCGGCAGGATCCCCTGCCATAGACTTCACCAATCTATAGATTTATTGGGTTTGTATCTCAATGGCCCTGACTCCCTGGATTTGTGTAAATCCAATTATTGATTCCAAATATTTCTACAAATAGAGCATGCAGATGTAAGAGTTTTCAATCTTTGCGGAGAATGACTAAGAACTTGAGAAACTCAAGTTTATTATACTTCTAGGATGAATGTGCCTGTACAGTTTCCCTTGGGAAAATCTCTGTAGACAAGGCTGCCTTCCAGGCATCTCAGACCCCACCTGAGTGTGCTTGGGGAGAGAGGCTGTGGGTTGGATTTAGTTGTACATTATTTTATATTACCTATTTTGAGAAACAGAACCCGGGATATGCCCTTGTGTAAAATAAGAAAAGTAGTTGTAAGCAAGGCTGAGGTTATATATTATTTTTTAATACCAATTTATTTTTTCCATAACGTTGACTTGCTTCTCCCTGGAGGGATGAGCACATGAGTCATGTAAGTGCTTCTGCAAGCCAGTACATAATCACCCAGGCGCGGGCTTGGGACTTGGGGCTGCCAGGGAAGCGCTATGAGATTGCATCACTGGATTTACTGAAGGCGTGTTTTATGGAGGCTTTGTCACAAATGTGAAATGATTTGCTTATCGTCAGATCCAAGGAGCATCCACAGCAGAGAACAAAAAGTACAGGATGTGAACCTGGTGGAAATTGGCCCCACGACATCACTGAAGTTGCCAAACTTATGTCAGGGGGTTTAAAAAAAAAAAAAAAAAAAAAGAAAAAAAGGTGGGGGGAGATAATGAATTTTGTGAAATGTGAGCAAACCCAAAAAAAATTGGCTGGAGGAATTAACAGAGTTTGTGAAATAGAAACTAGTTAAGTGCTGTTGGAGCGGCTGGTGAGTTTGAACTGCCGACCTTGTGGTTCAACTGACCTTGCAGGCCCGTGCTTTATCCTACAGCGCCACAGTAGGTATACGTTTTTAATTGTATGTTCAAAAGTAAAACTTCTGATGGCTTCACTACTTGCCACCTTCTCCATATTTTCTTCTCATGGTACAGAAAGTCATCAGATCTTAAATACTTTATCTTACATTTTCAGTTTTTAAAAAATCTTAATTGTGTGTTTAAAGTTTAAATAAAGGCACAGGTCCTTATGTAGTATGGGGAAGGAAGTAAGGAAGAGCTTGTTGCTAAATGTCAAGTTGGTTCTACTTATATTGACCTAAATAAGATTTCCAGTGGAACCATTGATGTGGAGTCGGTTCTGACCCATAGCGACCCTGTATAGGGTTTCCAAGGAGTGGCTGGTGAGCTTGAACTGTGACCTTGAGGTTCAAACTTTGCAGTCCAGGGTATTAACCCCCAGTGCCACACCAGGATCACTTCTAAATCCCTAAAGTTGAAATGATAAAGTTGAACCGATATAAGTTTTACCTATTTTTGTGATGTAGTGTTTCTCATGCCACACCATATTTTTGCCCTCTTCCTTTTTCCTATACAATAAAATGCCACATGGCTGAGACCCAGGACACATTTAATGACCAGTTGCAACTTTTCCACTGTAGCAGACCCACACATGCTTGGCCAGGTGAACAGAATTGAACAGAAATGTGAGGTGGAGGAAACATAATGTTCAGAACTTCTAGGACTATTCAGGTTTCATTGCTGCTGTACCAAATATTCCTGGGCTAAGGCAGAAATGGAAAAATGCTCCTTTGAGTAGTTTGTTATTGTGTTGGGTATTGATGGGTATTTTGTAAATCACTGTTTTGAAGCAGTTTAAATTGTTGTGGTTTTCAATCCTGTCACCCAAGCTGACTTGTTAATTGATTTTCTTGTCTTTAATTTTTATTGTGAATTGGGTGAAGGTTTACAGAGTAAATCAGTTTTCCATTTAACTGTTTATTTGTATTGTGTTTCTTCTCATTGATTGTAACCCCTACAATGCAGCATCACTTATCCCACTTCCTCCCTGTCCTTCCTATTTCCAGTTCTTTTTTCCTAACCCTTTTGAACTTTGTCCTTGGGTAAATGCTGCCCTTTTGATCTCAAATGGTTGATTATTTAAGGTGTGCATACTTTTCTCTATTATTGTTCCCCGTATAGACCTGTCTGTTGTTTAGCTGAAAATTGAGCCGAGTTCATTTCCAGATGTGAAGGGTGACTAAGGGTCATAGCCTCAGAAGTTCCGCCAGTCTCTGTCCTATCAGTCAGCTTGGTGGTGTTTTTTTTTTATTGTGAATTGAGTGAAGGTTTACAGAACAGATAATTAGTATTTGTTTTGTATTCAGTAAATCATACACTTCATTTCATTTTAATGGTTGCAATTCCCTCAGTGTAACCTCACTTATCCTGCTTCCTCCCTGTGGTTCTTACTTCTCTTCTTCCTCCTTTCTGACTTTTGTCCTCAGGCACACGCTTCCCTTTAGATCTTGAATGGCTGACCATTCTATGGTGTGCACAATCACTAGTATTGTCCTCTCCTGTTTACCTATTACTTAGTTGAAAATTGAGCCCCAAGGGTGAGTTTAGTTTCAGACCTGAAGGATGACCAAGGTTCATCATCTCGGGTTCCTCCAGTCTCTTTTTGACCAATAAACATGGTCTTATTTTAAAAAATGCTTTTGAGTTTTGTTCCACATTGCCCCCCACTCTGTCCAGGACCTCTGGAGTCCTGTGGTGCTGTGGGTTAATGAGTCAGACTGCAAAGCCATTTGAACTGCAAAGTTGGCGGTTCAAGCTCACCAGCTGCTCTTTGGAAACCCTATACAGGGTCGTTATGAGTCAGAATGTGATCCATTCCAGAGCAGTTGATAGTGGTAGCCAGGCACCATCTAGTTCTTCAGGGCTCAGAGTCGTAGAGATTAATGTTCACATAGTTCATTAGTGCATTGGACTAATGGTTTTTATGAGTCTCCAATTTTCTTTATTCTTCTTTCCTCTGGAAAGGAAGAGACCACAATAGTGTACCTTAGATGACTGCACACAAGCGTTCAAGACCCTAGTCACTACTCACTAACATCAAATGTACACTGTTGTCCTGGTGGACTCTGTTACCCAGGCTGGCTTTTATTGCGACTGTTCTCTGGTAGAATTTTGCATGTACAGTGTTTTCTTTTAAAATAAGCATTTCTCGGGGTATCTTTTCCCAATTATGAAGAGAAATTATGCTCATGAAGAAAAACTGGAAACAAGAAAAAAGTATATGGAAGAAAAATCACTTATAGTTCCAGCATTTGGCTAACACCTCCTTAAGTATTTCTTACAGTTTCTTATATGTGCAGGATTGTGATCCTTTTAACCTCATGTATATCATTCTGCGTTCTCAACTTAATGGTATATTATTGACATTTTATCAGTCCGTTAAGTATTCTACATGATTTTAAATAGTTATATAGATAGTGGTCAAAGGTGATCTCTACCACCTCCTATTTTGTATATATGTTATTTGTTTTTTCGTTATGATAGTCTTATTTATAATAAGCTTTTGTATTTCTGGTTATTACTTTAGAACAGGTTGATGGAAGTATAAGAACAGAAAGCTCACTGCTGTTACGTCAGTTCCAATGCCTGGCAGCCCTGTGTGTCCTCAGTAGAACTGCTCCCTCGGGTTAACTTTTGAAGTCTTTTTGTGATCAGTTCACCACGTCTTTCTTTCATGGTGCCACTGGGTGGGTCAGAGCTGTCAGTTTTTATGTTAATAGCTAAGCACAAACCCTTTGTACTACTTACTCAGAGACCTTTTGGAACATTTTTTTTTTATGAAGCAATTTATGTTTTCTTCTACATTGTTTGAAAGTGTCTTTCTCACATCATCTTACCAGTAAATAAGAATTATAGTTCTTTTGTCAATTTAAAAGGCAGAAAGATCAAATATATTTGTTTTAATTTGTAATGCATTGACAATTCATGATGTTAAACTTTTCCTCATATTTTTATTGGTAATTTGCATTTGTTGTTGTGCCTTGTATACTGGAGGAGGGAACTTGGCTGAGGGGTACAAAGGGCTGAGGATCCAACTGTATTTCCCTCAGGTATCTACTCAGGGGTTGTTGCTATTGTTAAGCACCTTGAGTCTGTTCTGACTCATAGTGACTTTGTATAGGGTTTCCTAGGAGCAGCTAGTGAGTTTGATTCACTGATCTTGGGGCTCAAACCACCTTGTGGTTCAGTGCTTATCTTACAGCACCACTCAGGGGTTGTTAAGTACCATTTAGTCGGTTCTGACCCGTTTTGTTGTTGTTAAGTGCCTTGGAGTTGGTTCCAACTCATAGCGACCCTGTACAGGGTTTCCGAGGCTGTAAATCTTTACGGGAGCAGAAAGCCTCATTTTCTCCTATGGAACAGCTGGTAGTTTCGAACTGCTGACCTTGAGGTTCACAGCCCGATTGGTAATCACTACGCTACCGGAACTCCTTACCTGTAGCGACCCTTTATAGGGTTTTCAAGGAGCAGCTGGTGTGCTTGAACAGAGGACTTTGCATTAACCCACAGCGCCACACCAGGACTCCCTTCAAGTGGAGGGGTATGTTTTAATATCTGTACAAATGTACCGCGTGGGTTGTCAGTTGTTTTTGTTGTTGCTAAGTGCTGTCCAGTCGGTTCCGACTCATAGCAACCCTGTATAGGGTTTCCGTGGAGCTACTGGTGAACTTGAACCGCGGACCTTGAGGCTCAGACCGACATTGCAGTCCAGCGCACCATACCAGGACTCCAGTTGTCAGTGTCCTGTTCTGTTTTTCACTCACTTAAAAAAAGGTTGAGTAGGTTCTGACTCACAGCGACCCTGTATCCGGTTTTCTGGGAGCGACTGGTGAGTTTAAACAACCAACATTGAAGTTCACACTGACCTTGTGGTCCCATGTTTATCCTATAGCCCCAAACCAGGAGGGATGATCATATTTTTATATTTTATTATTGATTTCTGAAAGCTCTTTACAAAACAAAACTAAACAAAACACCCAAACCCACTTCTGTGGAGTTCGTTCCAAATCAAAGCTATCCCATGGGAATAGCTGGTAGTTTCAAACTGCTGACTGTGAGATTAGCAGCCCAATTCGTAACCACTACGCTATCAGAGCTCCTTAAAGCTACCCCATAGGAGAGAGTAAACCTGCTACAATATGGAGCGAGACTCAGAGATCAATACTATTAACATTTTGACATCTACATTTTACCCTGTTTTCTTTGCATGTACATTTACATACTTTACACATAGAGATGAGTTATTTGCATATTGTTTAGAAACTTGAAAAAAAATGTACTGCCTGCTGCAGACATTGTTGTCTTGTGGAACGGCTAGCAGTTAAACACTTTAAGCACTGTGCCACTAGGGCTTCAGAAGTTCTTTTGTTGTTAAGTGCCTTAGAGTTATTTACAACTTATAGCAACCTTCCATAGGGTTTCCAAGGAGCGGCTGGTGGTTTTGAACTGCTGAACTTGTGGTTTGAAAGTTCTTTATACACCTAAAATTATTTATTAACCCTTTGGTCAAAATTCTGGCTTTTAATTTCTTGATTTAAAAAGTGTCCAGAGCTTTTAATTTTTAATTAAAATACATGGTTCTTTTGTGTGTGAGAGTATTTTTATTAAGATCAAGCTTTATGGATTTAAAGACATTTTAGCCCATTAGTTTTTTTACTTTATTTTAGTCTCTCTCTCTTTTTTTTTTTTTTTTTTGGTTTTGGTTTTGAGATCTAAATTTATTTGTGCATTTCTTCCATTTAAACTATTCTTTGATGTCATCTTTAGTCTGAGTTTTTTTGCCATAGTCTGTAAACAACTACACAACTGCAACCAACCACTTCACAGGATTACCCCTGCCAATTTTGCCTAGGCTATACCAACAGTTCCGTTGGAGAAAGATGAGGCTTTCTGCTTCCGTAAAAATTTGCAGCCTTGGAAACCCTGTGCAGGGTTGCTATGAGTCGGAATAGACTCCACGGTACTTAACAACAACACAACACCAACATAGTGGGTTCTGAGCTGGGCTACTAACCTCGGAGTTAGTTGTTTCATTCTACCAGTCACTCTGCGGGAGAAAGATGAGACTTTTTGCTCCTGTGAAGATTTATAACCTCAGAAACCCTCTACAGGGTTGCTATGAGTTGGGACTTACTTAGTGATACATAGTCATCACCACCACGCATACTTCAGCGAGTACCGGCATCACGCTGTAGGATAAACACTGGATTGCTAACCACATGGACTGGAAACCTATCAGGCACTCTTCAGAAACCCTCTACAGGGTCACTATGAATTGGAACCAACTCAATGGCACTTAACAACAAGACCACCCACACTCCAGAGTCCTGGTGGGCTACTGTTGCATAAACTTTGGACTGGTAACTGCAAGGTTGGCAGTTCAAACACACCAGTCACTCATGGAAACCCTATATAGGGTCGATATGAGTTGGGACTGACTCAATGGCACAAAACAACAGCAACAACAACCCAACTTCCAAGGAGCCTTGATGGCATAGTGAGTTAAGGGCTGGACTGCTAACAGCAAGGTAGGTGATTCAAACCCACCAGTCACTGGCTCCATGGGAGAAAGATGAGGCTGTCTGGTCCCATAAAGAAACACTACAAAGCGTTTCCACTCTTTTATGTTGTTGTTAAATGACATCAAGTTGGCTCTGACTCACATAACCCTGTATAGGGTTTCCAAGGAATGGCTGGTGAATTTGAACTGCTGAACTTCTGGTTCAAATCGACGTTGTGGTGCAGTGCTTTGTCTATCCCACAGCGCCTCCACATCAGGGCTATACAATCACTATTAGAATTGACTGAAGGTAGTTGATTTGCTTTGGTTTTACCCTTCCTACATCCGGTTGTATTTTGTTTCATTGCAATGATTACAATCCCCTCCATGCGTCATCATTCAACAGCATTTGCTTCCATTCTCTCTGTTTTTGTCCCCTAGCATCTTGTTGTCAACCTTAATCAGGTTGAGTTGATGTTACTTACAGAGGTCCATGACCAACTTGACATACAACATAGGCTGTATGTCAGTTGGAGGTGAGCTTGGTGCTAGTCTGAGGCATCTTTGCTAAATTTACGTTTTAGATTATTGTTGATGAGGAAGGTCTTCAGTGCGTCTTGTAGAACAGCGTTAATGCCCTTACATATTCAATAGCAGTGACTCCCTCAGCCTTGGCTGGGGGTCAGGTGTGGAGCTTTATCTTGAATGCATTTTGGTCTTCACCTCTGTACAGCTCCACGGTAACATCATAGTCTTATTTTTATTGAAAAGGCTTTTTAAAAGCAAACATTAATTCATACATAATTATACAAATGACAGAAAATAGCAATGATTTTCAAAAGTAACCATTCAAGAGATACTGTTCATATTTCAACATGTGTATTTTTGTTCTCTTTTCCATGCATGTACATACAAATATGGAGTCCTGGTGTGGCGCTGTGGGTTAATGTGCCAGACTGCAAAGCCATATGAACTGCAAGGTCAGAGGATCAAGCTCATCAGCTGCTCCTCGGAAACTCTATACAGGGTCGCTATGGGTCGGAATTGACGCGACGGCACTTAACAACAACAACCTACAAATATACTACATGCACATACATAAGAGTGTTTAGTAACTTTAAAAAATTACCTATTTATCACCGACAGCTTTTCATAACGCTATTTTTATGATCCCATAGTTTTACATTGAATGAAAATATTTGAAATAACTAAACCTTTTTGTCTTTGTTGTACATGTAGAGTTTTCCTCATTTGTGAAAATATTAAAGTCAATACCTCAATGAATATCCATATAGGTAATTATTCACTGTAGTCATTTCTTTTAAATACCTTCTAATGAGTAGGATTTCCTGGTTAAAAGGTATGCACTCAAAAAAAGATGTTTGGGTCATATTTCCAAATTACTATCTGGTTACTTTTTCCTAATTAACGCTCCCACCAACAGTGTATCTGCTAGTGTTGGATTCCACATTCCTTCCCCAACAATGCTATTATCCTCTTTTTAGTCTTTGCCAATTCCATAGGCTATAAAGTATAAAGGATAACTTGTTTTGAATTGCTTTTCTTTCCAGCTACTCAAATTATATTTGATATTTCAGGCAAACTCTATGGGTTTCCCCCATCTCACAAAGTTATTTTGGTATCTTAAAAGGTCTTCGGAGGTTTTGTAGAGTTCAGCTCTTTAGAGTTTATTGTCAGTAAAGTTTGTTAGAGGGTTGAGACATGATCTCTTCTCTCAATCTAAAGTATTGGGTCTGAGAACAGTTCTTAATTCACAGCCACCGACTGCAAAGTCAATTTGAATCATGAGGTGGGAGGTTCAAGCTCACCAGCTGCTCTTCAGTAACCCCATATAGGGTTGCTATGAGTCAGAACCAACTCACTGGCACTTAACAGCAACAACAATCCTTTGCTAATGATGGCGCCCGGATGGTGTAACAGCAGCTAACGGAGTGCTTGGTGGTTTGAACTCATCCTGTGGCTCTGCTGTAGAGTTTCTGAAACAGTTAATTTTTACAGAAGCAGATATTCTTTTTCTAAAGGAACCACCTTGTGGTTAGCAGCCCAGCGCCCAATCTACAGTGTCACCAGGGGTCTTGTCCATAAAGATTTTAGCGAAGAAAACTCTATGGGGCAGTTCTACCCTCTCACATGGCATTGTTATGAGCTGAAAATGGACTCAGGGACACCCAACAACAATATCCTTTGCCAGTGAAAGCACTGATTCAGGTCAGCATTCAGTTTCCCCAATTCTGGGGTGGCACTGTTGGGTAAGCACTGGCCTGCTAACCACAGGCTGGCGGTTGAAACCCACCAGCCACTCCTTGAACACACTGTACAGGGTTGCTATGCGTCAGAATAACAACAAAGACCATGGAGCCCCGATAACATAGTGGTTAAAGCTCTTGGCTGCTAACCAAAAGGTCAGTGTGGGTTTAAATCTACTAGCTCTGTGAGAGAGAATAGCAGTTTTCTTCTGTAAAGGTTTACAACCTTGGAAACCTAATGGGGCAGTTCTACTCTGCTCTACATTGTTGTTGTTAAGTGCTGTTGAGGTGGTTCTGACTCATAGTGACCCTGTATAGGGGTTCCAAGGAGCTGCTGGTAGGTTTTAAGTGCTGCTCTTGTGGTGTGCAGTCTAACGCTTATTCTCCAGCACCACACAAGGACCCCCGCCATAGGTCTTACAAAATCCTCCAGCATCATTTCTGTCACCAAGGTTGTATTTTACAATTACTGATCCTTCCTCTTTTATTACAACTTTTGCGTTCCAATCACCAGTATCTATCAATGCATCTTGATTGCATGTGTGATCATTTCAGACTGAAAAGTTGACAGAATTCTGTAATTTTCATCATCACTGGCTTTAACGTTGCTTAAATTTGACTAGTAGTGCTATTAACTAATAGGCATAGGATATTATCCTATCACAGACAGTGTTGTACTTCAAGACAGATCTTGAAGTGATCTTTTTGATAATGAATACTCCATTCCTTTTCAGTTTGTTGTTCCCAGCATAGTAAATCATACGATTATCAGATTCAAACGGCCAATACCAGTCCATTTCAGCTCACTAATACCCAGGATGGAGTCCTGGTGTGGCACTATAGGCTAAGCACTGAACTGCAAACCTTTTAGTTCAAATCCACCAACTGCTCCTTGGAAACACTATGGATTGGAACCAATTGGAAGGCCCAATGACATCAATGCCTAGGATATTGATTTCTGTGTGTTCCATTTAATTTTTGACAACTTTTCAATTGTCTTAGATTTATGCTTCGTATATTCCATGTTCTGATTATTAATGGATATTTGCAGCTGTTTCTCCTCATTCTGGGGTGTGACCCATTAGTAAATGAAGATCTTAAAAGCTTTACTCCATCCATGTCATTAAAGTCAACTCTACTTTGGAGTCCTGGTGTGGTGCTATAGGATAAACGCAGGACCACAAGGTCTGTTTGAACAGAAAGGTCAATAATGGTTCAATCCACCAACCACTCCTCAGAAACACTATACAGGGTTGCTATGTGTCGGAACCAACTCAAACGGCACTTAACAACAACTTTGAGGAGGTAGTTGTTCTCCAGTCATAATTTGAGTGCCTTTCAACCTGAGGGACTCTTCTTTGGGCACTATCTCAGGTAATGTTCTGCTGCTATACATAAGGTTTTCATTCAGAAGTGATACACTTCTTAGTCTGGAAGGTCCACTGAAACCTGTCCACCATGGGTGACCATGCTGGTATTGAAAATACTAGTGGCATAGCATTTAGGTTTTAGCATCCCAGAAACCCACAAGCCACCACAGTACAACAAATTGAGAGACGAGTGGTTGGGATGGTGAATGAGTTCAGGATGAAAGCCTCCGGACAGCCATTATGGGGATATCATTCTACCTTATTGGTCTGTAGGCCAGGCACAGAGTTAGGCAGCATGCTGAATGGGGAGACAATACAGGGGAAATGGACACTGCTAGTTTCTGGTTTAAGATTAATGTTAGGAAAACATGTAATTTAGAAAAAAAAAAAATGCAAGTGTACAATTACCTTTTATTCTTCAGGTAATTTGTTGTTGTTAAGTGCCCTCGAGTTGGTTCCAACTCATAGCAACCTTGTATATAGGGTTTCCGAAGAGCAGGTGGTGGGCTTGAACCTTGTGGTTAGCAGTCCAGTGCTTACCCTACAGTGTAACACCAGGTAATTGGCTGTGGGTAATGTGGAAGTAGGTCCAGAAGAAGACAAGATTCTACTAGTCTTCCAATTTTCTGTTTTATGTAGATAAAAACTGGCCACTATTCATTTCTCGGGTTTGGTCAGCATTTCACCCATTCATTTTTGGGGCCTATTATTAGTGGTTAAGAAACACTTCAGTTGTTTATCTAAGTAGGCCCCAGTCATGGGTGCTGTGGTTTCAGTCTATTCAGGTCATGGCTGATAAGCAAGGTTGTTGTTGGTAAATGACATTGAGTCAGTTCCGACTCATATTGACCCTATAAGGATCAGCTGGTGGGTTTGAACGGTCAACCTCATGGTTCAAAGCCCAGTGCTGATCCTAGTTACTGTTAAGTGCCATCGAGTCGATTCCAACCCATAGCTACCCTATATAGGGTTTCCAAGGAGCAGCTGGTGAGCTTGAACCACCGACGTTGCAGTTCAAATGACTTTGCAGTCTGATGCATTAGTCCACAGCGCCACACCAGGGCTTGTCTGGTCCTAGTTGTTGTTGTTGTTGTTATTATGTGCTGCGGAGTCGGTTCCGACTCATAGCGACCCTGTACAGGGTTTCTGAGGCTGTAAATCGTAATGGGAGCAGAAAGCCTCATCTTTTTCCCGTGGAACAGCTGGTAGTTTCAAACTGCTGAGCCTGAGATTCGCAGCCCGATTCGTAAGCACTACACTACCAGAGCTCCTTAGGGTTATTTAAAATAGATTGACTTCTCAAAGATATATCTCCAGGGCCCTCCTTGACTTGTCAAATGTCATCGAGTAAGTTCTGATTCATCTTCACAGGACAGAAGCAGGCAGAAAGCTTCATCTTTCTCCATGGAGCCTCAGGCGGGCTCGAAATGTGGACTTTGTGGTTTACGGTCCCAGTGCTTATCATATGGAATCATCATACTAGAACCTTAGAATTAAACCTTATATTGAAATCTCTGTGGGAACGAATGGTTAAAACATCTCTTTGTGTTTTCTGTCATATGCATGTTGCTTATAACTGTAAAAGTAACGTTTATGGAAACTGGTGATTTATGGTAGTCATTTGACAGTTTTCTAAATATTAAAACATCTAGGACAATTAGGACTTAAAAAAAAAGATATTTCGGTGTTGGTGGCAATAGAGCCAAGTGCATTAATCTGGGACCAATTATCTGGGCTGTGAGTTATTGAGGCCATTTTCTTCAATCAACCTCTTCTGGTTAACCTTCTAGATATATAATTTATTTTTTCTAGAGATCTAGCTGGGAGGGCATCAAAAGCAAAATTCAACTTAATGAGTTTGGCTACTGATTAAGGGAAAAAGTATTTCATACCAGAAGAAGTTTGAACTCATTATCTTAAATACATTCTTAGATTATCTAGGATTTTATGCAATCCATGCTATACACCTTCTCTGTTTTTTTTCAGATGATCTTGAAGCTGTACATTTAAGGATTGCTTGATTGGTAATCTATTGTTTGGAAACTACAAATAATGGCTTTTTTCTCATTAAAACTACAGTTGTTGTAAAGTGCTATTGAGTATTATGTATTATGTAGATGAAAAACATACATATATCTTAACCTTTCCAACCTACCTTTGACGTAAGCATTTGTCATAATTTTAGTGAAGTGTTTATAAATATATTAATATGCTTACTATCTTTTCCTTACATTTCAGTTACATGTAGGTTACTAGCATATTTTTTACTATTATAAAATCATACTTTTAATGAGTAAAAATTCTCAGCATAAAATCTTCAATATTTTTAGATTACTTTTCCAGGATAAATTTATAGAGTACTTATAAAGTACATATAAACATAAAAATTACATGTTTTCATGTTTTTTTACTTATTAAAAAAAAGTTTATTAAGCACTTACAAATATAAAAATTACATGTTTCATGACAGAAGTAGGTTTAAATTTAGAGACAAAACTTATATCCCTTTTATAATTTCCTTTCTCCTACCTTGCTGGTGTGGTGCTGTAGGATAAACGCTGGACCACAAAATCTGTTTGAACCACAAGGTCGGCAATTCAAACACACCAGCCTCTTGGAAAACCTGTACAAGGTAGCTATGAGTCAAAACCAACTGGACAGCATTTAACAACAAAAACAACACTATGGTGGTATGAAAGTTAAAGTACTTGGCTGCTAATCAGATCTGTGGTTCAAACCTACCAGCTGATCACCAGGAGAAAGATGTGGCTGTCTGCTTTCATAAAGATTCTTGTTGTTGTTAAGTGATGTTGAGTCGGTGCTGAGGACTGATAGTGACCTTGTATAGGGTTTCCAAGGAGCAGCTGGTGAGCTTGAATCAAACCAACCTTTCAGTCCAGCTAATTAACCCACAGTGCCACACACCAGGACTCTGCCACACACACACACTCACACACACTCTCTTTCTCCCTCTCCTTTCTCTCTCACTCTTAGAGTTGTACATCAATGACTCATACACATTTTGTTTTGTTTTGTTTTTTAAAGCATTTTGGTTTTTATTCTGTTAATTCTTTTTTTTTTTA
>NW_006408519.1:805547-809169 GCF_000296735.1 Chrysochloris asiatica
ACATTCCAGCATCCTAACATGATAACCCCCCCATTCCAATCATGACTCAGTCCCTGTATCTCAGAGCCCTGCCGTTCCAAGGTTGTGTATATATTTTACCTTATCTCTGTCCTACACATTTTGTTTTATCTCACTGATTAGAATCCCCTCAATGGAGCATCACTTATTCTACTTCCTTTCTGTGCTTTCATTCCTCTTTTTTCCTAATTCTTCTGAATTTTGTCCTTGGGAAAATGCCACCATTTAGATTTCCAATGAGTAACCTCCCTACTGTTACTGTTTCCTTTGTAGACTGTCGATTGTTTGGCTTCAAATTGAGCTGTGTGGGCAAGCTCTTTTCCAGATCTGAAGGGTGACTAAGGGCCACCTTCTCAGGGATTCCACCAGTCTCTGTCTGTCTGACCTATAAGCTTGGTCTTTTTTGATTTTGAGTTTTGTGTTTTGTTTTACATTTTTCTCCCATTCTATCCAGCACTTTCCAATGTGATACCTTTCAGAGAAGTTGGTAGTGGTAGCCAGGCACCATCTAGTTCTTTTGATCTCAGGGTCATGGAAAATGATGTTCACAAGGACTGATTGTTTCCAGTATATTATATTTTCATCACTCTTCTTTGCTCTAGGGAGAGAGAGAGTGAGAGAGAGTAATATTTGCACCTTAGATGGCCACCTTAGAAGCTTTGGATCTCAGTTGCTACTCACCAGAGTATGATGTAGAACACTCTCTCTGTGGACTATATTATGCATTTGGCTTCAGTGTCCGTCTCAACTGTGGTCCTGAGCTCCCAAGCTCAGGGACTCATTCATTCAAAGTATTCGGTCATGTCTAAGAAGTTTTCATAGCTATATCCATGAATGTGGTATGCTCCACCACGTTCATGGATATATTTGCAAAAAAGGCAAATACTCATGTACAAATATCCTCTGTAGAATCTATTTATGTTTGTGTGTATACGCCCACTTTTCCTTCCACACCCATTCAGCCCTATTGCAGGATTTTGTAGACAATAATGTTTACGTCTGTTGCCTTTAACGCTTGTGTTCCTCCCAGTGTATTCCTTTGCCTCCATCTTTTTTTTTTTTTTGCCAACCTCCTTTTTATTGTATATTACTTTTACCCAAGTTGACACGTGTCTATCCTCTAGTTCCAGTGTGTTGCTGCGGGTTAATGTGCTGTACTGCAAGGTCAGTTTGAACAGCAAGGTTGGCAGTTCAAACTCACCAGCTACTCCTGGGAATCCCTACACAGGGTCACTATGAGTTGAAACTGACCCAAGGATACTTAACAACTACAACAACCCTCTAAGCAATAATTTCCTCTCCTTTCCCCTCCCAGCCCTGGTAACCATCAAAGAATGTTTCTTTTAGTGTGAAAACCTTTACCTGATGTTTCCCAGTAGTGGTCTTATAAATATTTGCCCTTTTGATATTGATTAAATTCACTCAGCATGTTGTCCTCTAGGCTCATCAATGTTATGAAATGTTTTACAGATTCATCATTACTTTTTAACCTTGCAAGTTATTCCATTGTGTGTCTGTACCAAAGTTTGTTAATTCATTCTTCCACTGATAGAAATTTAGGTTGTTTCCATGTTTTTACTATTGTGAATAGTGCTGAGATGAACATGGGTGTACAAACATTCTATGTTATTAATTATTCTATATTAGCAATATAAAACCACCTCAGTTTTTCAAGGTTGCACAGTATTTCCTGGTATAAATTATGTATACCAAAATTAGTTTTGATGACATTTGGGTTGTTTACAATTTTTACATATATTAGTAATTCAGTAGGTAATATCTTTATGTGTTATTTTGCACATCCATATAAATATGTGTATGTTTATACTTATATGTTGTTATTGATAAGTGCTGTTGAGTCAGTTCCCACTCATAGTGACTCTGTGTAGGGTTTCTGAGGAGTGACTGGTGGATTTGAACCGCCAACCTTACAGTTCACACTGACCTTACGTTATAGTCCTTATCCTACAGCGCCATATACACATCCATATATACATTGATTCAGATATACATGTCTGTGTATATGTGTATATATTTACTGGACACGTGAGACGTTACAGAATATATTTATAAAAGTAAAACTTCTGTGGCAAAAGCTGTCTATATTTAAACCTTCCATGGATTGTTTTTCAAAAATGCTGTCTTACTATAGAGGAGCCGTGATAGTATAATGGACTGTGAGCTGGACTGCTCCCTGAAAGGTCAACCTCCAGCCGCTCCGTGGGAGAAAGATGAGACTTTCTGCTCCTGTAAAGACTTACAGCCTAGAAAACCCTATACAGGGTTGCTATGATCCAGAACTGACTCTACAGTAAGTAACAATAACAAAAACATCTTACTATAATCTTAACATATATAGTGTAATTAATAATATTCAAATATTCCCATTTCTGTATACGATCATGACACTGGTCTTTAAAAATTTTACTAAAATCCCAAATGCTGTGTCAATACCATTTCTGAATAATACATACATGTTTCTCCCACTAATTTGAAATCAAACTTGATAGTACATCCACTTCTCACTTATCAACATGGTTAGTTTCCAGAGATCTGCTAGTTATGGGAAAATTGGCACTGACAAATTTTCGGCAAAAATGAAGAATGACTACATCATTACGTAGCTGCCAAATTACTTTACTACACAAGTGCCAAACCACTGAGCGTCAATAATCCTGGCAACTTGATGTTGTTGTTGTTGTTGTCAGGTGCCATCGAGTCGGAACCGACTCATAGCGACCCCATGCACAGCAGAACGAAACAATGCTCGATCCTGGGCCAACCTCACCACCGCTGCCACCCCCGAGTCCATCAGTGATGCCACCTGGCGATCCATCTCGTTGGGGGTCTTCCTCTTTTTCTCTGACCCTCCACCCTACCCAGCATGACATCCTTCTCCACTGATTGTTTCCTCCGGACTACATGTCCAAAGTAGGAGAGACGAAGCTTAGCCATCCTGGCCTCCAAGGAGCACTCTGGCTGCACTTCTTCCAAAACAGATCTATTGGTTCTTTTGGCAGTCCATGGCACCCTCAGTATTCTCCTCCAACACCACAACTCAAAGGCATCAATTCTTCTACGATCTTCCTTATTCACTGTCCAGCTTTTGCATCCATATAAGGCTATTGAAAATACAATGGCCTGGGTCAGGTGCACCCTAGTCAGCCAGCGTTACTCTTGCCTTATACCTCAGCATTTGTTGTTGCCGGATATACATTATTAATACACAAAATACTTGGGTAGTAGATTTCTTACTATTGCTGTTAATGTAGAATTCTGGATAATGAGATAGTTGGTAAGTGCGGATTTACAGTCCTGCTGTGGTTCTGTAGGATAAGCTGTGGGCTGCTAACTGCAAGATTGATGGTTTCAACCCACCAGCCACTCCCCAGAAACCCTCACAGTATGGCTGTGAGTTGTTGGAACTGACTCGACGGCATTTACCAATATCAACAGGTGTATATTCAATTCCTATATAAATGTGGTCCTGTTTCTTAACTGTTTACTCCATTCCATTGATCTATTTATCCCTTGTAACTATTTTATTTACTTATTTAACTTTGTAAAGGAGCTCTGGTAGCGTAGTGGTTACGAATCAGGCTGC
>NW_006408519.1:809592-812345 GCF_000296735.1 Chrysochloris asiatica
GGGTGGGAGGAAAAAGGAGAATGCAGTACATTTTATGGATAAAATTTAGATTGAATTAACATCATATTAATGCGGTGCTTTCCTATTTAAGAATAGAGCATATTTCCTTCATTCATTTAAATCTTTGATTATCCTCAGTATCTTTTTAAAGTTTCCATATGGATCTTGCACTTGTATTGCTAAGTTTATTTATAGCTGTGTTCTTTTGTTGCTACAACAGTGTCTTTCCTATTTACAGGGGGATACATTCAAAGACCCCCAGTGGATGCCTGAAACCCAGATAGTACCAGCCTCTTTCTATATACTATGTTTTCTCATATACATATAGATGTCAGATACCCTGCAAGCCCTGGGCAGACAGCACTAACCCATCCGATGCTGGCAAGGTGTGGCACAGCTGCTCACCCAATGTGTTTTCCAGACTTGTGCCCTTTGGAGGAGAAAGCTGGCTCCAAGACAAAAGGAGATGGCATGAGATTTCATCATGCGACTCAAAACAACACAGAGTCTTATTGTGGTGCTATAGGATAAACCCTGGACTCCTAACCATAAGGTTGTCAGTTCAAACCCACCAGCTATACCTTGGAAACTTATATAGGGTCTTATTAGTCAGAACTGACTTGAGGCTACTTAAAAATAACAACTCAAAACAGCATGCAATTTAAATAATATATTTTCAGATTGTGGTTGACCATGGATAAATGAAACTGAGGAGAGCGAAACCCCAGATAAAGAGGGCCCACTGTTTTTGAAATGGAGTCATTCCTTTCTTTATAGGTTTTAACTGTTTTTTTCTTTTTTTTCATACATCGTATGTTATTTTGTCTCCAGCTACATTATTTCATTTTCTCATTTGTAAAAGGAGTCTTGTGTGGCACTGTAGGATAAGCACTAGACTGCTAACCAAAAGGCTGGCCGTTGGAAACCCTGTAAAGAGTTGCTATGAGTTGGAACCGACTCAACGGCACTTAACAATAACTAACAATCCTCAGTGTCAGTATCTGTAGGCTTTTACTTTGGGGCCAATGATTGTCTTCAGAAAAGGACCCTGTGGTTTTAAGTATGTTGTTGTTAGGTGCCATCCCCTATGTACAACAGAACAAAACAATGGCCCGGTCCTGGGCCAACCTCACAATTGTTGCCACACTTGAGCTCATTGATACTGCCACATGGCCAGTTCATCATGTTGGGTGGTCTTCCTCTTTTTCTCTGACCCTCCACCTTACCAAACATGATATCCTCTCCAGTGACTGGTCCCTTCTGACAATATGTCCAACATATGAGAGACGAAGTCTGGCCATCCTGGCCTTCAAGGAGCACTCTGGCTGTACTTCTTCCAACACAGATCTGTTTGTTCTTTTGGCAACCCATGGCACTTTCGATATTCTCCTCTAACACCATAATTCAAATGCATCAATTCTTCTACAGTCTTCCTTATTCACTGTCCATGCATATGAGGTTATTGAAAATACCGTGGCTTGGGTCAGGTGCACCTTAATCCACAAGCTGACGTCTTTGCTCTTCAACACTTTAAAAAGGTCTTGTGCAGCAGATTTGCCTAGTGCAATACATTGTTTGATTTCTTGGCTGCTGCTTCCATGAGTGTTGATGGTTGATCCAAGAAAAATGAAGTCTTTGACAACTTCAATCTTCATTGATACAAATGTTGTTTATTGGACCAGTGGTAATGATTTTTGTTTTCTTAACATTGAGATGCAATCCATATCGAAGGCTATGGTCTTTGATCTTCATCTGTAAATATTTTAAGTCCTCTTCACTTTCAGCAAGCAAGATTGTATCATCTGCATAGTATAGGTTGTTAATGAGTATTCCTCCAATCTTGATGCCATGTTTTTCCTCATATAACCTAGCTTCTGAGATTGTTTGCTCAGCATACAAGTTTATAAGTATGGTGAAAGAATACAAGCCTGTCACACCCCTTTCCTAATTTTAAACCATTTAGTGTTCCCATGTACTATTCGAACAACTACCTCTCTTGGTCTATGTTCAGGTACCTCATGAGCACAATTATGTGTTCTGGAATACTCATACTTCTCAATGTTGTCCATAGCTTGTCATGATCCACACAATCAAAGGCCTTTGCGTAGTCAATAAAGCACAGGTAAACATCTTTTTGGTATTCTGTGCTTTCAGTCAAGATCCATCAGTGATCAGCAATGTTATTCTTTGTTCCATGTCCTCTTCTGAATCCGGGTTGAACCTCTGGAAGTTCTCTGTCAATGTATGCTTGGAGCTGTTTCTGTATTACTTTTAGTAAAACTTTACTCATGTGGGATATCAAAGAGATTGTCCAATGATTTCTGCATTCCGTTGGGTCACCTCTCTTTGGAATGGGCACAAATAAGGAACTCTTCAATCAGTTGAACAGATAGTTGTCTTACAAATTTCTTGGTATGAATGAGTGTCTGCAGCGCCACCTCTCTTTGTTGAAAGATTTTAAGTATGGGATAGTATTTTGGGAATTGGTGGTGTTAGGGAAGACTCAGTTTGTTATGTTGTCTTTTAGTCTCTTGATTTTCAGTCTAAGGAGTTACTTTCTCTCTCTATTGTGTCTAGGGAGCCCTGGTGGCACTATAGGATAAACATGGTACTTACTACTAACCATGAGGGTGGAAGTTCAAACTTGCATTTCTACTCCCATAATGATTTGTAGCTTCAGAAACCCTATATGGGGTCACTATAAGGAGCTTTGGTAGCATTGTTGTTGTTGTTGTTGTCAGGTGCCATCGAGT
>NW_006408519.1:813258-815306 GCF_000296735.1 Chrysochloris asiatica
GAACAACTGCTTCTTGGTCTAGGTACAGATTTCTTAGAAGTACAATTAAGTGTTCTGGAATACTCATACTTCTTAATGGTAACATAGTGGTTATGAATTAGGCTGCTAATCTCACGGTCAGCAGTTCAAAACTACCACCTATTTCATGGGAAAACAATGAGGCTTTCTGCTCCCGTAAAGATTTACAGCCTCTGAAACCCTGTACAGGGTCGCTATGAGTCAGAACCGACTTCACGGCACATAACAACAACATAAGTCAGAATTAACAGCAATGATTTTTTTTGTGTGACTACAGTGTCGAATGCTCCCCAAATCCAGGGTCTTTTGGTTTAACATTACCAGAGTTAACTTTCTATTCATGCTACATGTGAGGGGTAGATGCCTGCCTACTCTGGGTGGGAAAAGAGATGGGGGAGGGAAGGGTAGATGTTTACTCTTTATGGACTGGAATAGCAAGTGTTCCTGTTTTCAGCCACTCCCTAATCTGATGCTCCAAGACTCCTCGTTATTGTTGTTGCTAAGTTGAGTCGGTTCTGACCCATAGTGACCCTGTGAAGGGTTTCCGAGGAGCGGCCAGTGAGCTGGAACCACTGACCTCGTGGTTTAAACCGACTTTGCAGTCCAGCACATTAGCCCACAGCGCAGCGCCACACCAACAATCCTATTGCCTCCCAGTTCCTGAAATTTTCATGGCTCTCTTGGTGGTTCTAATTGACTTCCTTCTTGCATATATCCCCTAACATGTGTTTATTTTTCCACTTGGCTGGATCAGTTCCCACTTTCTCCAAATTTACATCTCCCTGCAGATTGAGTGAAATATTTGATACATTCCGTCTCGTCTTTTAATGCTGTGACCTCTTCAAATATCATCTCAGTGAGTTTCAGATAATGTGTTCAACCTGCCATATTTTACCAAAAGTCTCTCAGTACTGTGCCTTTGAAGACTTTTTCCCTTTTCATTGTTTGTTTTCTCCCTCTGGGAGGTTGATCACGCCTGTATTTGTTCTTTGTCTGTCTCTGCTGTTATGTGAGGACTCTTACCTCTCCCTTTCCCTTCTGCATTCACTGGAATCGTCCCAAGCCTTTGCTTTATCAGTGATTTCTCCTCTTTTCAGTTCTCTTGCTATTATGCTCCTGTTTCCAATTTATTTCTTTGTCCTACTAATGCTGTTGTTTTGATCCTCCGCAATTTCCATTTTTGTGTTCTGTTGTGTTGGCAACTTTGCACTTTTGTTTTATTGAATTCATGTTCTTAATATATTTTATAGTGTAAAGCAATTTCTGTGAATTTTATTCTTTGGGGGAGGGGGAGTTATTCATCTTTCTTTTGCATGTTTTGTTCTTTCAATATCTGATTGCTTTTTGGCCCTGCTACTTACTTGCTGTTTGCTTTCATCTTGCTCATGCTTGAGATGGTCTGTGAAAACCTCCTTTTGTTATGATATAGCATGACTACATTATTTCTGAACTTTCTACCCTCAGCATGCCTTTTCAAGGTCAGCTTGAAGACTGGGTATTTGAAGATCTCTGTACTTGCCTTGTGTAGCCAGTACAGTACTGAATTCCTTCTTCATCCACGGGGAGACATCCTCTTTCTGTGGGGGGATGCCTTTGTGTTTCAGGTCAGTCCCCTCTGTAACCATGGAGTATTGGGACCCTGGCTACAGTTCTTGTAAAGCTGTGCACTTTTGTAGCCCCACCTCTCTTTTTAACAGGCTTAGCACATGTGTGGCCAGTATCTACTTGAATTGAGTGAGGTTAGGAAGGAGAGGTTCTTGTCATACAGCGATGAGAGAAGGTAGATCAGGAGAAGCAGCCTGGGTTCACTGACACTTGGTTCACCCTGACCATGTCAAACAGGAGAATCAGCATGTCCGTAGCTTGCTAAACGTTCTCAAACTTCAACCTCAACATAGTCTTTTTTTAAATTTAAAAAAAATTTAACCCATGTCTACCCCGTGATCTTGTGCTTTGTTCACAGTATAGCATCCTGAACTTTTCTCTGTATCTTCCCTCATGGTATGATGGTGGTGGTTATGTGCCATGGC
>NW_006408519.1:815611-822078 GCF_000296735.1 Chrysochloris asiatica
CTTTCTACTCCCGTAAAGATTTACACCCTTGGAAACCCTGTACAGGGTCGCTATGGGTCGGAACCGACTCGACGGCACTTAACAACAACAACAATACCATGAGGGTATACCATGAGGGTATAGATACCCACAGATTCTCTTGCTCCTAATTACTACTTACTATGTGAAGCACTGTAGGAGGAGCACTGGACTGTGACTCACAAGGACGGCAGTTCAAACCTACAAACCGCTATGAATCGGAATTGACTCGACTACACTTAACAACAACAACAATAAGTCTGTTTGTGGTTATTCCCATTATAAATTCATTAATCTGAGGAAGGGGACCCACTGCCATGGCACCCAGGAGTGTCACTTGGTGGAACTCCACCTGAATGAATTCTTGTCTCACCTGTGTGTTTGATCCCAAGAACTTCCAGGCTACAGGATCCTGGTCCTCACTGTTCCTGCCAGTTCCTCCCTGATAGTCACTGATACAACGTTGTATCTTTCTGTCTTCCAATTGGAGTTTGGGATTAGAGTCCATCCAGAGATGCCTCAGAAGATAGGGATTTCCTTCTGAAAACTCAGCCATTGAAACCCCTATGGCATGAAATAACATGTGTATGAATTGTTGAATGGAAAATTGACTTCCTTTGTAAACTTTTACCCAAATCACAATAAAAAGTAAAAAAAAAAAAAAGGAAAAGAAAACACTATGGCACAGTTCTACTCTGACACACATGGAGTTGTCATGAGTCAGAAATGACTCACAGAGACAGATTGGTATCTCCTAATCAGTATCTCTTCAATCAGAATGACTCATTCTTAGCCAATAACTCTCTGAGGTGAATATCATTCTCCTTATGCCTCCTCTTTGCTTCCAGAAGAGAGAGATCCCAGGTTCTTCTCACCTCTGCTATGGTTTGGTGATGGTGGCAATGACTTCTCTAGATGGCCTTTTCTAAGCTGTTTTTTAACCATTTGGGAGCTTCTCTCCAAATTGGGAGGAGATTAGTAAGAATTTTCCATGTTATCAATAGAACTTCTGTGTCCTGTGCTACTCTGTGTGAGACATACTGGCACCGAGACATTCTGTTCTTTCCTTTGGTCCCACCTTTTGGGATGCATGGCTGGAGGTTGTGTGTGCCCTTTACTTGTGAAATTGCTGCTGAAAATTTTTTGACTTGAAAAATATATATATTTAGCTATTTTTGTCCATTTTTGTTAACCTTAAGGGAGAACGATTTTTGTGATGCAGTCTTTAACATGAAGTCTTTACATGGTTTTTAATTTATAGCAAAGTTATAAATTTTGACATATAAATATATGCTGTGGAGTTGGTTCCAACTCATAGTAACCCTGTATAGGCTTTCTGATGCTGTAAATCTGTACAGGAGCAGAAAGCCTCATCTTTCTCCTGCAGAACAACTGGTAGATTTGAACTGCTGACCTTGCAGTTAGCAGCCCAACTCATAACCCACTATGCTACTAGAGCTCCAAATGTGTGTATGTATATATATATATGGAGTCCTGGTGTGGCGCTGTGGGCTAATGCGTCAGACTGCAAATCATTTGAACCGCAAGGTCGGTGGTTCAAGCTCATCAGCTGCTCCTTGGAAACCCTATACAGGGTCTTTATGGGTTGGAATCAACTCGATGGCACTTAACAACAACAACAATAGATAAATATATATGTATATATATATTTAATATTTGAGTGAATTGAGTGAAGATTTACAGAGCAGGTCATCAATTTTACATTCAAGAAATCATCCACTTTGTTTCATCTCAATGGTTGCAGTCCCTTCCGTGTAACTCACTACCCCACTTAACTCCCTGTGGTTCTTGTTTTCATTCCTCCTGCTCTCCCATCCTTCTGAACTTTGTCCTTAGGGAAATGCTGCCTAACATCTGATATCAGATGTTTGGCCATTCTGTGGTGTGCATACCTTATTAGTGTTGTTGTTCTCCTTATGGTGGTGGCTGTGTGAGGTGGAGTTGGTTCCGATCCATAGCGACCCTGTACAGGGTTTCTGAGGCTGTAAATCTTTACGGGAGCAGAACACATCCTCTTTTTCCCATGGAACAGCTGGTAGTTTTGAACTGCTGACCTTGCAGTTCGCAGCCCGATTCGTAACCACTACACCACCAGAGCACTTTGTTCTCCCTGTGTACCTATTTAATTAATGCTTGGCTGACAATTGAGCCACTGCAGTGAGTTCAGTTCCAGACCTGAAGGGTGACCAGTGATCAAAGTCTCTGGGTTCCACTAGTCTCTAGCTGACCAATAAGTTTGGTCCTACTTTTTATGATTTTGAGTTTTATTCCACATTTTCTTTCACTCTATCCAGGATCTTCTAATGTGATCCCTTTCGGAACAGTTGGTAATGGTAACCAGGCACCATGTAGTCCATCTGGTCTCAGGGTCATGGAGACTGATGTTCCAAGTATTTTCAATTTTATAACTTTTCATTCCTATGGAGAAGGAGGCATCTTCATTGTTTGTATACTTAATTGTTTTCCTTAAAGATTAAAGATTTATCTACACAGTCTGGCATTTAATGTAATGTTCTCAGGTAAGGGTCTAATTTAAATGAAAAAAACGTAGAAATGAAATAAATCACTCAATTATCCCAACATCACTTATTGAAACAGAAGTATTTTAATTCTCCTATTTTACTTTCTTTCTTCTTTCTCTCCTTCTTTTGGAATTACTTTATTTATAAGTATATAACTTTACCATATATACATACATACCATGTTGTTATTAGGTGCTGTCAAGTTAGTTCTGACTCACAGTGATCCTATGAACAACAGAACAAAACACTGCCTGGGCCTGTGCCATCCTTATGATTGTTCCTGTGTTTGAGCCCATTCTAGCTTCCATCTCCTTTTTTAGGTATTCCAATCAGTTATAGGCTGAAAATGGATTTATAAGCTTTCTATGGTGAAATTTCTGGCTATTCCTTTCTCTCTCACTCAAGTGTCTATTTTACAATGGTAGGCAAGGGAAACCAAGATTCGAAAGACAGCCAAGCATCTTAACATTATTTCCCCTCTTTTACCCATTCCAACCATGCCTCAATCCCTGTATCCCAGAGGCCTGTTTTTCCAAGGTTATGCATACATCATTTACCTCTGTCCTACTTAGACCATGCAAACCTGTGTAACTGTTCTCCCATTCCTCTCCCCCTTCTTGTGTATTGCCCTCCCCCTACCCAGCACCCAAGCTATCCTGTGTCTATTCCCTACGCTGTGATCCACTGTCTCCTCCTTTCCCTCATCCCATGCCATACACCCTGGTAACCAGCAAAGATTTTCTTTTTCTCCCTTTTTAGTGTGGGTTCTTTTTCTTAATCTTTTACAATAATGGTCCTATGCAGTATTTCTCCTTTTGTGACTAATTTCACTCAGCATATTGTCTTCAAGTTTCATCTGTGTTATTCGGTGGCTTACAGCTTCCTTGTTGTTCTTCAAGGTAGCATAATATTCCATTTATACCATTATGCCACAGTTTGCTTATCCATTTTCCATTGATGGGCACTTAGGCTGTCTCCATCTTTTTGCTATTGTAAATAGTGTTGCTATGAACATTGGTGTGCATATATCTACTCATATTATGGCTCATATTTCTTGTAGGTAAATACCACAATTGCAGGATCATAAGGTATTTCTATTTCCAACCTTCTGAGGAAGCGCCATACTGCTTTCCAGAGTGGTTGGACCATGTTGCAATGCCACCAGCAATGTAGGAGGGTCCCAGTCTCTCTGCATCCTCACTAGCATTTATTGTATTCAACTTTTTTGATTTTTGCTGTGATTGCTGGTGTGAGAGTCAACATACTTTTAAAACAACCATCTCCCATTACCTCTTAGGTTTTTCATTTGAGAGGTAGCATATGATCAAGAGCCAATGACACTGTAGGAAGACGCCCAAGGTGCATTGAACGCATTGGCAAAGAACAAGGCACCAGGAACTGATGGAATACAAATTGAAATATTTCAACAGACTGATGCAGCACTAGATGCACTCATTCATTTATGCCAAGAAATTTACAAGATAGCTACCTGGCCAATTAATTAGAAGAGATCCATATTTATACTAATTCCAAAGAGAGGTGATCCAATGGAATGCAGAAATCTTTCACCAATATCATTAATATTGCATGCAAGTAAAATTTTGCTAATGATTATACGAAAATGGCTACAACCATACATTGACAAAGAAATTCCAGAGGTTCAAGCTGATTTCAGAAGAGAATATGGAACAAGGGATAGCATTGCTGACGTCAGATGAATCTTGGTTGGAAGCAGAGAATACCAGAATACCAAAAAGATGTTTGCTTGTCCTTTATTGACTACGCAAAGATTTTGATGGTGTGTATCATGATAAACTATAGACACCACTGTGAAGAATGGTTATTCCAAAACACTCAATCGTGCTCACAAGGAACCTGTACATAGACCAAGAGACATTTGTTCTAACAGAGCAAGGGAATGCTGAATGGTTTAAAATTAGGAAAGGTGTGCACAAGGGTTGTATTCTTTCACCATATAATGTGTATTCTGAGTAAATAATCCAAGAACAGGGATTACATGAAGAAAAATGTGGCATCAGGATTGGAGGAAGATTCATTAACAATGCAGGTTATACAACCTTACTTTCTGAAAACTAAGAGAACTTAAAATGCTGAGGGAGATCAAAGACTACAGTCTTCAGTATGGGTTGCACCTCAATGTAAAGAAAACAAAAATCTTCACCACTGGACCAATAAAAAACATCCATATAAATGGAGAAAAGATTGAAGCTGTCAAAGACTACATTTTGCTCACATCAACTCATAGAAGCAGCAGCCAAGAAATCAAGCGACATATTGCGTTAGGCAAATCTGTTTTACAAGACCTCTTTAGAGTGTTGAAGAGCAAAGATGTCAGTTTGAGGACTAAGGTATGCCTGACCAAGCCATGGTATTTTCAATAACCTCATATGCATGTGAAGTTGGAGAAGGAATAAGGAAGACCACAGAAGAATTGATGCATTTGAGTTACGGTGTTCGAGGAGAATATTAAAAGTACCATGGATTGCTAAAAGAACAAACAGATCTATGTTGGAAGAAATACAGCCAGAATGCTTCTTGAAAGTCAGGATGACCAGCCTATGTTTTTCATACTTTGGACATATTATCAGGAGAGACCTGTCACTGGAGAAGGGTGTCTATCATATGTGGTAAAATGGAGAGTCGGAGAAAAAGAGGAAGACCTCTAACCAGATGGATTGGCACAGGGGCAGCAACAGTGTGAGGTTGGTGCAGGACAGGGCATTGTTACTTTCTGTTGTGCATAGTGTTGCTATGAGTCAGTACTGACTCTGTGGCACCTAACAGCAACACAACAATAACAACAATAACTTATTTGATCTGTTGCTTGGTATACAATTCTCATTCAAATTCCTTTTCTGTTCAGCCTTTAGCGATGCAGATGATTTTATGGGCAATCTGTTTTGTGTTCAGTTAAAAGTTACTCTTCCCCCCACCCCCACCCTAGTTTTCGGTTGAAAGTTACCTTTTCTACTTGATCTTTAATATAAGACTTTAATCAACTATGGATACTTGTCTTTCTCTTTAGTTTTATTTTTCCAATCCCTTTTAGGTTTTTTCATTCTGTAGATTCAAGTTTTTCTTCTGCTCGAGGTTTTCATCTATTATTTCTTTGATTCTTTCTTTCTTCCTTCTCATCCTCTTCATTGCTGTCTTCTGAAACTCTTGTTAGTTCACCACATACGTTCCTGAAAGCATTCCCTATACCTTTTAACTTCATTTCATAATTTCTTTTATTTTTCTCTTTAAAAATAAGGAAAACTCTTTAGTTTGTCCTTGTAGATCAAGAATTCATCTTTTTTATTATCTTTTCTATGCAGTCTTTAGATACAAACTTATTTTTACATTAACATTGTATATCTTATTTTCTTGTTCATTTCCATAGTAGCCTACATTTGCCTTGTAGATAGAATTTATTCTTTTAAAATACTTTCTGTAACTAGCATTACTTTCATTTCCTCATGAATCAGCTGCTTTGTTCATCTTGGGGCTTCTCTTTCTGCTATACTGTGATTCTTAATTCTCATGTTAAAAATGAAGAGTTAGTTGGACTGATCATCTTTCAAAGCTAGCAGGGATTTGTGTGCTACTAGCATGGAGTTCATTATTCCCTGGTTAGTCCACTCTCATTTAAGAGGACTGTCCATAGCCACTGAGGGTACCCTGAAGACTCCTTGGCCTAGACACAAGTGAGAATCAAGGGGACAATATGGGGGTTAAATGCATTTGAGGAGTTTGCTCCTTTGGTACCAGTTGTAGTAATAGAAACTTACTCCAAAAGAGCCGTGGTGGAGCAGTGATTATGTGTTCAGCTGCTAACTGGTGGTTTGAACCCACCAGCTGCTCCTGGGAGAAAGATGTGCCAATCTGCTTTATTATTATTATTAT
>NW_006408519.1:822664-857254 GCF_000296735.1 Chrysochloris asiatica
CAAGTTGCCCATCTCTGCCCATTCTGTGTGTGGAGGGGGTGGGAATGTTTCTTGCTGTGAGGATTTGTTCCTTCTTTTGAGTCACTGCATCCTTAGCTATAGGTCAAGTTCATCAGATTGTATCAGCTCACTCTTTTTTTTTTCCCCTCTTCTTTCTTCTCCTGGTTGAGCTCTGAGTGGCAATCTGCTTTTATAAAGATTACAGCCTTGGAAACCCAACTCTGGCCTGTAAGTTCACTATAAGTTGACATTGACTTGCTGGCAAAGGGCTTGGGTTTTTATTTTTGTTTTTAAAAGCTACCACAGGCATTTTACCAATTATTTTCCTGTATTCCTAGGGTACCTCGAAGGCAAACTCCTTCAGGGACTATTTTGTTCATAGACCCTGAAGACTCCAAGTTACAACTTTCTGGACTGAGTAGAAAATCGATTCCTCACTTACACACTGGCTCCTCCTGCACCACTCTTAGGTACAGACTTCTCAGCTCTAGTTCATCATTTACTCCCATCTCTTCTGTTAGCTGTGTTCCAGGATTGCACTAAAGTTCGTCTTCCACATTGTAAAGAAACATGATTACTTCTCTTACTTCAGGAAAATTGTTGGAGGAGAGCTAAACACACAAAATGGTCTTGAAATGGAAGTCAATCCTAAAGGCTTTTAAGGTGTTTTTGTGGTTTGGTTTTTATTGCTAGAGATTTGAATACTATATGTTGCTCAGAAAGAAATGAACTTCTCTATTTTTTTAAAGCTAATTTAGTTATAAAATGATTTCTTCTTATAAAAATTGTGTTTCCTGACTTTATATCACACGAGTTTTTTGGTAACTTTTTTCCGTGGGTTTTTTTTAACTTTTTATTGTAAATCAAGTGAAGGTTTACAGCTTTACAATCAACAAATCATATACTTTGTTTCATCTCAATGATTACAATGGCTTCCGTGCCAACACAGTTATCCGCTTTCCTCCTGCGATGCCCATTTAACTTCTACCCACCTTCCTATCCCTTCTCAACTGTGTCCTTAGGAAACTGTCGCCCTTTTGATTTTGAATGGATGACTGTGGTGAACATACTTTCTAGTGTAAACTTACCTACTGCTTGACTGAAAATTGGGCCACCAGGGTGAGTTCCTTTCCAGACCTGAAGGGTGGTTGAGGGCCGTAGCCTCAGGTTCCTGCAGCCTCATTCTGATCAGTAAACCCGGACTCTCTTTATTTTTAATAATTTTGAGTTCTGTATCTGGGACCCTCTAATGCAGGGGTAGGGAGCATCTAGCCTGTCGCCTATATGTTGTTTGTTGTGAAGTGCCGTCGAGTTGGTTCCGACCCATAGTGACCTTGTATAGGGTTTCCGAGGAGTTGCCTATATAAGGCCCTCGAAATCATTTGGTCTGGCCCTACCATGTGAACCTGACATCGCATTTGTTGTTGCTGTTAAGTGCCGTTGAGTTAATTTCAACTCATAGTGACCCTATATAGGGTTTCCAAGGAACAGTTGATTGGTTTGAACTGCCGACCTGTGGTCATCTCCAGTGCTGATCCTACAGTGCATACAAGGGGTCACGTTGTTAAGTGCCATCGAGTCAGTTCCGACCCGTAGTGACCCTGTATAAGGTTTCCAAGGAGCAGCTGGTGACCCTGAACTGCTGACCTTGCAATTCAAATGGCTTTGCAGTCTGGCGCATTAACAGTGCCATACCAGCACTCCAGGGGTCACATTAGGGGTGAGTTCATTAAACGTTTGACCAAATGCAGCAGGCTAATTTTAAATTTTATCATTTTGTGTATGGCCCATGATTGATGCTACAAATTTTGGGTGAAAAAAAGGTTCCCCACCTCTGGTGTAACATGTTCCATATCAGGGCAGTTAAGAAGCTCTGGTAGCATAGTGGTTACGAATCAGGCTGCAAACCTTCACGTCAGCAGTTCGAAACTATCAGCTGTTCTGTGGGGGAAAGATGAGGCTTTCTGCTTCTGCAAAGATTTACAGCCTCGGAAACCCTGTACAGGGTCACTATGAGTCAGAACCGACTTCACGACACACAACAACAATCAGGGCGGTTGATAGTGTAAGCCAGGCACCGTCTAGTTCTTTTGTTCTCAGAGTTCTGGAGACTGATGTTCACATACTCCATCTACCCATTAGACTAATAGATTTCACGCCGCATCAATTCTCATCACTCTTTTTCTTCCACACATAAAGAGACCAATAGCTGCACCTTAGAGGGCTGCTCATGAGCTTTCAAAATTTCAGACGCAACTCTCCAAAGTAGGATGCAGAACATTGTCTTTGTGGACTATACTATGCCAATCGACCGTGGTTTCTCCTGAGTCTGTAGTCCTGATTCCCCAGGCCCATCAACTCATTGCCTCAAGATGTTTCATTCTAGGAAATTTTCATGATTTTGCCCACTGTATGCTGCATATGAGTTCTGTTGTGGCACTGAGGGTTAATGTGTTGGACTGCAAAGTCTGTTTGAACCTCAAGGTCGGCAGTTCAAGCTCACCAGACACTCACTCCTTGGGAAACCCTATACAGGATTGTTATGGGTTGGAACTGACTTGATGGCACTTAACAACAACAGTGCTGTACCACATTCATGGTTGTATTTGCAGGAAAAGTAAATTCTCATGTACACATTTCTCTGTTAAGCTTTTAAATATCTGTGGGATATAAAAATATATACCTATTCCATTCTTCCTCTCTTACCCATTTTCAGTCTTCCACTGGACATTTTAAAACAGACTATCAATGAATAAGGAGGAGTTTCTGCCCCTTACTCCACTCAATTTATTTAAAAACTCTGTACTGCTTACTGTGTACCCTGTAGAATGTTCTGGTTCCTTGGAATTCTGCCAACAATTTGAACCCATTGTATAATCTCTCTTTTACTCTGAATTTGCCTGTCATTTTATTTACTTCAAGAGAGACATGTCATAGTGTCTCTTGCACCCTGCCCATTTCCTAGTTCCTCCTTTTCCAGTAAACTGTTTTTCAGTAATGAAGTAGATCACATTCAGGAATTGACGAAGATAAGTACACTTCAGAGCTCAGAATCTGGGACACAGTCCTTCTCTAACACTGACTATCCGTGTGACCCTGAGTAAGATACTTAGACTCTATTCTCAATTTTCTCATTTGTGTAAAGGCCATGATAACCAGGCTGGACTTTAAGGCTATTGTAAAGAGCAAATGAGTTGAACCACGGGAAGTGTTTAGAACACTAGTATATGGTGGGTGTCGACAAGTGTGTTGGTTTGTTGTTATTGAAGACTATTTGGAAACATGATAGAAGTCTAAAGAAGCAAGTAAGAATTCACCTATAGTCTTTGTTAACATTTTGGACTTTGGTGTACATGTACACATGTACACTAACCAATTTATGATACGGTGATTTCTAAAAATTCTCTCCATTTAAAATTATTTTCTTGTCCTTCTCCTTGAACTGTCTGTTGTGACATCTTTCCCCTTGTGATATCAGCACTGAAAGAACTAACATCACTGGCATTTAAATTGTAGCATTAACCCTGGCTAGAATGATTAGTTCATTAGGTTCCACTTGCAAGTCTTATGTGTAGGGCCTTCAAAAATTCATGGAAAATGCAATGAAAAGATAATGGATTTTTTTTCCCTGGAATGTTTTAAAACCCCCTTGTACTGTTAATGAAGAATATAAGATTTCAATAGAAAGAATTATTGACACTCCTTTGAACTCTGCTCCTGAAAGAATATGGTCTTTTCTTTCTTTCTCTCTTTTTTCTTGCTCCCCCCACCCATTTTCTCTCTCTTTTCTGTCTTTCTTTTCCCCTCTTTCTTGTTTGGAGGCTGATGCAATCACAAGTCAGTGATTAGCTACTGTGAGCATCGGTTACAAGAGGTCAAAGTGGTTGATGAAATACCCCAAGGACTCAAGAATTAAAGTTGGTAGGAGAATAGAATTAATATGATCTCATATAAAAGCAGTGTGTGTGCGTGTTTGTGTGTGTGAGTGTACTCAGGGATTGGGCTGGAATTGGTATTTCTAGAAGAAAGTCAATGGTAAAACTGGAGAGGAAGGGTTCTCAGGTCTTAGAGTGAAACCAGGAAGTTTGGGAATTTAAGAACGGTCAGAGAAAGTGGTACAGGAAGGACAAAGACCGGGCAAGGGAGAGCTGACTTTTTTTTTTTTTTTTAGTTAAATGTCACTTTCTTCGTGTATTTGGTGGATTGAACGACTGAATGACAGCTGTCTTTGCATAGTCAATATACTTTGTATAGAATATCCCTTGCAAAAATTAAATTATAGATCATGTACTAAATAATGCACAATCTGTAGGACTTCTTAGCAAAGGGAGTCCCTTTAGGACTCAAATAGGAAAAATTGGGAAGATTTGTTGCAATTTTGATTTAAGAACAGAATTTAGGCAGAGAGAAGCAACAGAACAGTTTAAATAAAGGCATGGAAGTAGGAATGAGTATATTTAGTGATGAAAATGGCTTCATTCCTGTGTTAAGCAAGTAGAAGGAAATACATTTTGAGACATAGAATAGGCACATAGGGACCCTATGCACAACAAAATGAAACTCTGCCCGGTCCTGCACCAACTCACAATTGCTGCCATGCTTGAACCCACTAATGTCACTATACCAGTTCATCTTGTTGGAGGTCTTTCTCCTTATCACTGACTGTAAATTTTACCAAGCATGATGTCCTCCAGGGTCTGGTCCTTCCCAAGAATATGTTCTTAAGAGCATTTTGGCTGTACTTCATCCAACACAGATTTATTTGTTCTTTTGACAGTCCATGGCACTTCTAGTATTTTCCTCCAACTCAATAACCAATTCTTCTACAGTCTTCTTTATTTATCATCCAACTCTCACATGCATATGACGTTATTGAATTACCTTGGGTCAGGTGCACCTTAGTTCTCAAGTTGACATCTTTGCTCTTCAACACTGTAAAGAGGTTTTGTGCAGCAGATTTGCCTAATGCAATATGTCGTTTGATTTCTTGACTGCTGCTTTCATGAGTGTGAAGAAGAACCATAAATGTGAAGCATAGGATTTTGTATTTGATGTTATAAGTATTAAAGAATCACAGTACACTCTCGAAACTTCTGTTCTATGAAGATAATTGCATAGAGCTTCAATGAGTTGATGAGGAGAAAGATGAAGGACAGAGAGACTAGTTGGAGGCATGAAAAGATGTAGCTGCAATGACTGAAGTGACTGATTCATATAAAGAAAAAGGGAAAATATTAGCTTATCACATATGCATCTTTTATACTGTGTTTTAAACACTAATTGTTTTCATTCCAACAAAAACGCTAGGAATCCAAGAATTGGACTTTGAGCAGGCGTAGACTCACTTCTAAAGAGAAGCAATACTTCTAACGATTATTTATTGAATCTGTATAATATACTAGGAACTTCATAGGTAGATCTCTGAGTCATTTCTCTAGAACAACTTTACCAGCTACATAAAATTGGGGTCCATACAAGTCAGGAAATAGATGCATAGGAAGGTTA
Organism: Chrysochloris asiatica; assembly: GCF_000296735.1. NCBI lineage: Eukaryota > Metazoa > Chordata > Mammalia > Afrosoricida > Chrysochloridae > Chrysochloris > Chrysochloris asiatica. The sequence goes on from NW_006408519.1 coordinate 828,170, forward strand.
ACTACTTCTCCAGAGTTAAACAGATAGTAAGTGGTACAGCCTGGAGTGCACCCAGGAAGTCTGGCTCCAAGAAGTCCTGGTAGTATTATGAATGATTAAGCACTGGGCTTCTAACCAAAAGGTTGAAGGTTCCAAACCACCAGCACCTCTGTGGGAGAAAGACCCAAGGATCTGCTTCAGTAAAGATTATTGCTGTTATTGGTAAGTGCTGTAAAGTCCAAGTAGCAGCTACTGGGTTTGAACAACAACCTGTCAGTTTAGCAGTCTAATGCTTATCTTGTAGCATCAGACCAGAACTCCTCAGCAAAGATTACAGCCAGTAAAGTTCTATGGACACTTCTACTCTGTCACATATGGTTGCTATGAGTCAGACTCGACTCAATATGACCTAACAACAAAAAGGCTGACTCCAGAGTCGAGTTTCAAACAAGTGTGAAGATTTGGCTCTGGGTGACTTAGGATGGGTGATGGTGAGGAGGCCCAATTGAGAAATAATTTCTTGAGTTTAAGTAGATGACAGGGCATGTAGGTAGAAATGCTGAACTGACTCTCAGGCATGCACACTTGTTAGTAAGTAATGTAGTGGTTTAATGAAAGCCATACGAATCATCAGTGGAGAGGAAAGAGCACAGACAAAGGAATCATCCAAGTTAGAGGAATGTGACAGGAAAGAAGAAGAGAAGGACCAGCTTTGTACAGTGTCCTAAAAGCCAGGCAAAGCAAGATTTTAGCAAAATAAGAAATGGTCAAGAAATCCAAGGAGAATAAGAACTGAGAATCCAAGAATTGGACTTTGAGCAGATGTAGACTCATTTCTTTCTTTCCTTCTTTTAATGTTTTTATTGTGAATTGAGTGATAGTTTACATGGGGGCACATAAGTTTGTTTCATTGCAATGATTACCATCCCCTGCATGCGTCATCATTCAACAGTATTGCTTCTATTCCTTCTGTTGTTGTTGTTGTTTTTTTGCTATGCACCAAAGCACTTAGGAATATACAATCATTCATACAGCCAAAGGGCACACCCTCCCCCCAGCCACCAGCAAACATCCCCTCTCCCTCCATGAGTCTAGAATCCTCAGCTGCTCCATCTTTCCATGTCATCATCTCTGCCTCCATCTTTGGCATTGCCACTTCTCTGGGTAGGGTCCCATACTTTGCTCCTGCTCTTCTCCTTGATGGTCCCAGGGTCCTCTATACTGGGACTGTAAGATCAACCAATCACCCTTTTTTGCTACAAAACTTCTGCCTTTATAGTTGGGACAATGCTATTAGTCATGATAACAATTACTCACTATTGAATCATGAGAGTCTTGTCCCCATCTCCTTTTACCAGACCTGTCTAAACAGGATGAAAACCACTCAGTGGAGATTTTACTTTCCCCCTCACACTCTGAATCTAAACTCCCTCTTGAAAACTTGTAAGCCAGTCACTTCATGCCTTTATAGTTCCCCTATTTTAAGTAGCCAATGTCTAGGTTCCCCATCCCTATCAACCCTGTATACAAATGGGATGGGAATGATCCTTGCTGTAAAGATTCTTTCCCTCTTGGTTGGTATTTTAAGCTACCACATCCATAAGTATAGGTCAAGTTCATCAGATTGTAGCAGTTTACACTTGTTTTGTTTAAAAAGAAAGAAAGAAAATAATAATCTACCTCTTTTCCTTTCTCTAGTCAGCTCTGAACATGCAGCCATTGAAGCTAGGTCCAATGGGCACTATCTGCAAGTTTGGGCACTCTTGTTCATATCCTCTCACTTCATGTCAACTGGATGCTTCACTCTCAGCTCTAGCCCTCTGTGGTCATGTCCTTTTCCATGGGCTCAGGAGATCCTAGGTGTAGACTCATTTCTAAAGAAAGGCTGTAAGCCTTCCATCCTTCTAAATATTCCTTTATATGTGGTTCAGAGTTCTGGCACCTTCCCCTGAGCCTGCTTGGTCCTGTATTCTGTGTTGTTGCTGATGGAGCTCCTCACTACACTTCCACCCAATCCACCAACTTGTTTGTTCTCTCTGAGTCATTTCTTTAGAACAACGGTGCCAGCTACATAGCATGATTCAATGGAGAAATGGAAGCTCACATCGAAGTAAAGTAACTCATCTAAACTCAAGAGTGGAAATTGAAACTTAGAGTTAACTCAGCCCTAATATCATCTTCCACTAGACTGAGATAAAACAAACACCCTTCTAGGAGTTATGAAAGGAATGAATGATGAGAAATTGGAAGTGATAGTTTGTGTAGAGACTTCACTGTTTTAGTTTTTGTTTTGTGGTTCTAAGTGTCCTTAATAAATGTATTTGTTTTTGGATTTTTTTTTTGCCTATCACTACATATTTTTTTAGGTGCCCATTGGCTCCATAGAATAAGCACTGGACTGTAAGCCACAAGGTTGGCAGTTCAAGCCCGCCAGCTGCTTTGTGGGAGAAAGATGAGGCTTTCTGCTCCCATAAAGATGTACAGCCTTGGAAACCCTATACAGGGTCACTATGAGTCCAAACGAACTCAAAACACAACAACAACATGTATTTTTAGAAGGTGAAGAACTTATGCACTAAGTTTCTTTGCTTCTCCCCAGCAAAGTACTCCCTGAATTGTTGTTAAGTGCCATCTAGTCAGTTCTGATTCACAGTGACTCTGTATAGGGTTTCCAAGGAGCAGCTTATGGGTTTGAACCACTGACCTTGTGGTTAGTGGTCCAGTGCTGATCCTAAGCCCTATACCAAGACTCCCTGCATTAGGCTCTTATTTATGCTCAAGAGGTGGCAGTAGTGACAGGTGCTCCCTGTCAGAATGATTTGTGGATTAATTGGTGAACATCTTAATCCAATGATTTTAAGATACTCCACGTCTCCCACTACTTCAGCTGATGATTCACCTCCCACTTTCCTCCCATCATTCACAAAAGGAAGTGGTGGATTAAAGGAAAAAAAAAAAAAGAATTATGTGTAATCTAACAAGACCTCAGCATTGTTGTGAATGCTCTGGAATTAACCTAAACCGTTTTTCAAAGAAGGGCTGAAGGATCAAGTTTGTGGTTATTTACAACTCTGCATTCAAGGCTACCTCGAATATAACATATCTAAAGCTACATAAAGGATATTTAGAAAACTAACCACATCAGAATACAAACTACTATTCCAAAAGAACAATGATGAATCTCAACTTCAAAAAGTGTTCCTGATTTTCTTAAAAGGAACCCTGTAAATTTTCTTTCTTTGCAAGTCCTACATTTGTGCTCAGTGTACCGGAGAGATTATTCTGTTTTTATTAAATCAAGCTTCATTCAACAAGGCTCTGTACTGGAAAGATTAAAATCAATAAAGAAAAACATGAAGTCATTACTAAGTTAAAGGAAAGAGCATAAAAACTCTCTTTGGTCACTGAAAATATTAAAAGAAATAGCCAGAAAAGTTGTGCTTTCTGAGAATGTATCATTCCATTGAACATGTAGAGGAAAGGTTGATGAATCTTCTCAATTTATGAGTGAAATTCTGTGCTGGGAACAGATGAAATCAACGATCCAGGAGACTCAGGAGGACAACACATGGACTGTAAGTAGGAAGACTCAAGGAAAAATCTCTCCAGTGAGTCAGAACATTGCTTAATATAAATCGGCAGTTGGCTTTTAGCCTTCGGCTTGGTGCTTCCTTTTAACATTTTGGAAATTAGCCAGAGCACTGAGCCCACCTGAATCCAGGTGCCATTGTGACACACCAAAACAGTGCAGCTGGTACCCACCTCATGCTGGCATGGCTTCCAGTCACGTGGTTCTGAACTCCCTGAGAACACAGTGGACACTGGGGGTGGATGAAGGTGGGAGCTGGCCACACTTCTGGTCACCAGGGGTGTGTCGGGGGAAAAGAAGAAATGCCACCTTTTCTATCACCCATGCAATTCTGCTTTGCCAGGCCTCCCTCTGCTGTCAAAGCTTCTCACAAGATGCTCTGGCCAGCCATTCACCAGCCAGTCTCCCTCTCGTGCCGTCCCTGCTTGGCCTCTCCTCCCAGCAAACACTCAGTCCATTCACCTTTCTACTAACCTTTCTTCTGAAGTTGAAGGTGGCAGAATTTTCAACTGTGTTGGTTTTGTTTTGTTTCTCATATCTTTGTTGTAGAAGGTCCATGTAGTGTGTCTACCATCTTGTTGAAAGTCCTCACAACAAAATGGTCTTCACCAAAAAAAAAAAAAAAAAAAAAATCTCCTATCTCCCAGTTTCAACATGGGCCACATTCTTACTATTCTTGTGCTCTTTTCAGACACTTCAATCTTCCTTGATCCACTGTTTTGTCTCCTAAGTCATTTGTTCTCAAGACACCTTCTTTCTCCTTCTCACTCCCACTGCCTTTGTCATAGCTGTGCTGTCTTCCGCACTGAAGACACTGGATGCGGATCCTTAGTTTTGTATCTGTCTTGCTCTCTGCTATAATCTCAGCACCTACACAACGCCTGGCACCTACTGGGAACTCAATAAATTCTATGGTATACTGTTGAATGAACAAGTTCAATGCTACTTTAATCCTCATTTTAAAATCAAAACATTACAAAAAAACTGATATATGCACTTTACAGGAACACAGAGCTCTACAAGTAAGCATAACACTTATTTTTTAGCACTGTGAAGTTTGTTGTTGTTCTTGTTAAGTGCCATTGAGTCGGTTCCGACCCATAGTGACCCTGTATAGGGTTTCCAAGGAGCAGCTGGTGAACTTGAACCACCGACCTTGCAGTTCAAATGGCTTTGCAGTCTGACGCATTAACCCACAGCGCCACAGCAGGACTCCACTGTGCAGTTTACAGATCCCTATTTTATTAGTTATTTCATTTGGTTCTCACCATCACAGAGGGCAGGCATTCTATCCATATTTAAGGCATGAAAAGCTGAAGCTAAGACATCTACCCAGCTCTTCACTGGGACTCAATGACAGGGCTTATGCTAGTTCATGGAGTCCTGGTGTGGTGCTGTGGGTTAATGAGCTGGACTGCAAAGTCAGTTTGAACCACAAGGTCAGTAGTTCAAACTCACCAGCTGCTCCTCGGAAATGCTGCCTCGTTAGTCTTTCTTTTCCCTGGTCATTTCCACCAAACCACTGGCATAAAGAATTTAACGTAGGGCCTAGGGGCCATCTAAAGAATGCTGGTGGCACAGTGGTTAAGCACTTGACTGTGAACTGAAGATTGATGGTTTGAGCTCACTAGCTGCTCTGCAGAAAGATAATAGCCGTTTGTTTCCATAAAGATTATAGCCTTAGAGACCCTGGGGGGCAGTTTTAGTCTCATGGTGCTGTGGGTTAATGCACTGGACTGCAAAGTTGGTTTGAACAGCAAGGTCGGAAGTTCAAGCTCACCAACTGCCCCTCAGAAATTCTATACAGGGTTGCTATGGGCCAGAACTGACTCAATGGCACTTAACAACAACAACAAATGTTTACTACCAGTCATAATCAACTTGATGGTAACAACAGGAGTGAGCATAAGGCCATCTAGTCTGGAATTCCATTGTGCTAAATACAGACTTCCCACTCCTTATGCCATACCAGCACATATAGGGCCCATGATAGACTTTTGTTAAGGTCTCTGTCACAAACTGAGCTGAGGGACTTATCTACTGTTTGGAAAGTCTTAGATGTGTTTCAGAAAAAGGAACCCCTTTTAGAGCTGAATGACCAAAAGAAGTCCCTTTTGATACCTGAATTTGTATTGGTTAGGATAGGTGATGCCTTTCTGGTCTGTATCATGTTATGATGTACAGACATGGGTGTTATTGAAATACAGTGTCTCTATTACATTTTGTTTCTATTTCATTGAACAAACAGGGCAGGGAGATGAGTGTCTGAAGGTTCTGCAGTCCCCTTTATTTCATAGCTGGAGTTTCCATGCAGGGAGCTGACAGCTGTCATGGCCCTTGTGTTGTTGTTGTTGTGTGCCAAAGAGTTAGTTCTGACTACAGTGACCTTTTATGCACAACAGAACGAAACACTGTCTGGTACTGTGCCATCTTCACAAAAATTATTAAGTTTGATCCCATTGCTGTTGCCACATGCTAATCAATCTCGTTGGGGCTCTTCCCTTTCCAGGGACTGTGCTCTCCTGATAACATGTCTAAAGTATGAGAGGCAAAGTCTCAGCACTCTGGCTTCTAAGGAGCATTCTGGCTGTACTTTTTCCAACACAAATGTGTTTTTTTTTTAGGAGTACTTGGTGCTTTTAATATTCTTCTCCAACACCATAACTAAAATGCATCAATTCTTCTATAGTCTTCCTTATTCATTGGCCAACTTTCACATGCATACGAGACTAGAAAATACCATAGCTTGGATCAGGTATTTTCAAACTGAAATCTTTGCTCTTATGCAGCAGATTTGCTTAATGCAGTACATCATTTGACTTCCTGACAGCTGTTTCCATGAGTGTTGATAGTGGATCCAAGTAAAAGGAAGTTTTGGACAGTCTCAGTCTTTTTTTCCATTTATCATGATGTTATCCATTGGTCCAATGGTGAGGATTTTTGTTTTCTCTACATTGACGTGCAACCCATACTGAAGATTGTAGTCTTTGATATTTATCAGTATTAAGTCTTTTTCATTTTTAGCAAGCAAGGTTGTATTATCTGCATATCGCAGGTCTTCCTCCAATCCTGATGCCACCTTCTTTTTCATATAATCCAGCTTCTCGAATTGTTTGCTCAGCACACGCACTGAATAAGTATGGTGAAAGAATTCAACTCTGTTGCACACCTTTCCTGATTCTGTTTCCAGTGTCCCTTTGTTCTGTTTGAATGGCTGCCTCTTAGTCTATGTACAATTTACTCATGAGCACAATTAAGTGTTCTGGGATACTCATTCTCCACAATGTTGTCTATAACTTGTCATGATCCACACAGTCAAAAGCCTTTGCATAGTTAATAAAGCACAGATAAACCTCTTTCTGGTATTCTGTGCTTTCAGCCAAGATCCATTTGACATCAGCAATGATAACCTTCATTCCACCTCTTCATCTGACTCTGGTTTGATCCTTTGGCAATTTCTTGTCAATGTACTGTTAAAGCCATTTTCTAATTATCCTTAGCAAAAATTTAACTTGCATGTGGTATCAATCATATCAATATTGTATGATATTGTCACCTCTCTTTGGAATGGACACAGATATGGATCTCTTCCAATCAGTTGGCCAGGTAGCTGTCTTCCAAATTTCTTGGCATAGATCAGTGAGTGCCTTTTAGTGCTGTATCAGTTTGTTGAAAGATTTCAGTTTGTATTCCATCAATTCTTGGAGCCATGTTTTTTTTTTTTTGCCAATGCCGTCAGTGCACCTTGGACTTTTTCTTTTAGTACCATTGGCTCTTGATCCTATGCTACCTCTTGAAATGCTTGAATATCAACCATTTATTTTTATTACAGTGACTTTGTGTATTCCATCTTCTTTTCAGAGTCCAGAGTGCTAACCATTACACGATGGAACTCCATCTTCTTTTGATGCTTTATATACCATTAAATATTTTGCCAGTAGAATCCTATAATATTCCAAGTTGAGGCTTGAATTTTTTCTTCAGTTTTTTCAGTTTGAGAAATGTTGAGTGTGTTCTTCCCTTTTGGTTTTCTAACTCTAGGTCTTTTGCACAGTTCATTGTAATACTTGACTTTGTCTTCTTGAGCGGGCCTTTGAAATTTCCTATTCAGCTCTATTACTGCCTCATTCTTTCATTTGCTTTAGCATCTCTTCCCTGGAGAGCAAGTTTCAGAGTCTCTTCTGACAACGATTATAGTCATTTCCTTCTTTCTTGTCTTCTTAATGGCCTTTTGCTTTCTTCCTATATGATGTTCTTGATGTCATCCCACAACTCTTCTCTTCTGGTCTTTGATCATTAGTGTGTAATGAATCAAAATCTGTTCCTGAGATGATCTCTAAATTCAGGTGTGATATGTTCAAGGTCAAATTTTGACTCTGTAGGCTTGTTTTAATTTTTTTCAACTTCAGTCCAAACTTGCATATGAGCAATTGGTGGTCTGTTGTACAGTCTGTCCCTGGATTAGTTTTGACTGACGATATGGAGCTTTTCCGTTGTCTCTTCCCACAGATGTAGTCAATTTGATTTCTGTGTATTCCATCTGGTGAGTTCCATATATATAATTGTCTTTTATGTTTAAAACAGCTATGTGCAATGAAGATGTCATAGGTCTTGCAAAATTGTATCATGTGATCTCTAGCATTGTTTCTGTCACCAAGTCCATGTATTCCAAGGACTGATCCTTCCTCTTTGTTTCCAACATTTGTGTTTCAAGCACCAGTAATTATCAGTACATCTTGATTGCATGTTTAATCAATCTCAGACTGAAGAAGTTGTTAGAATTCTTCATTTTCATCACCACTGGCTTTATTGTTTGGTATATACATTTGAATAATAGTGGTATTAACTGGTCTTCCTTTAAGGTATATGGATATTATCTTATCACAAACAGTGTTATACTTCAAGATAGATCTTGAAATGTTCTTTTTGATGAAGAATGTGATGCCACTCCTCTTCAGTTTGTCATTCCTGTCATAGTAAACCATATGATTGTCGTATTCAAAATGGCCAATACCAGTTCATTTCAGCTCATTAATGCATCACTTTTTATTTTTGGTAACTTCCAATTTTTCTAGAATCATGCTTCATATGTTCCATGTTCCATTTCTTAATGGAAGTTTACAGCTGTTTCTCCTCATTTTGAACTGTGCCCTATCAGCAAATATAGATCCTGAAAGCTTTACTCCATTTGTGTCATTAAAGGTCAACTCTACTTTGATGAAGCAACTCTCAGATGACTGAGGAAGAGGAGCTGCTTCCTCAAAGTAGAGTCTTCCCCAGATGAGGGGCTCATCTTCTGGTACTATTCCTGAAAACAGTCTACTGCTATTCATCTTGTTTCAGTATTTAATATTCTGGTGCTTTCTGAAAGTGTTCCACTGCTATTCCTAAAGTTTCCATAGCTAAACATTCAGAAGTAGTCTTCTCCTTCTTTGTCAGTCTTAGTCTGAAAACTCACCTGAAACCTGTCCACCATGATTGTCTCTGGCTAGCACTTAAAATACCGTTGGCATAGCTCCCAGCATCCCAGCAACATGCCAGCCACTACAGTATGACAGACTGACAGAGAAGTAGTGAGACCCATATGTATTTGAGTATCTATTCCATCCACCTTAAGAAATTGCCTTGTTTGTCAATTGCTGCTTTATCCACGGTTCATCAAGTTAAGATGGCTCAAGAGCTCCAACCCCTTCTCATCACTACTGAAAACTCTCCAGATAAATTCTTCATTCTCCATGATGATCTTCATAACCCAAAGTTCCTGAATGATTTAAATATAGTAGAGTCCCCTGGCAATACTGATGCTCACACCTACATAGTCTGTCTCATTACTGTGCCTTTATATTCTTATTACATAGCATATCTGTTTTATGTTTTGTTTGCAAATAATGTATATTGCCTTTTAAAATGAGATCTGGATTGGTCTATAATTTACTAGCAATTTCAAGCATAGATTAAACTAGATAAAATAGTTTTTAATGGTCATTAAAGTATTGATTACATTTAATGCATTACACATATTTTCAATTAGACCTCAGAGATCAAATGAAACTTGCTTTCTCACTGCATTCTAGTATTCAGTAATGAAAAATAATTCAATGATTTGGCTTCTAGAATGATTGGATATGGACAACCAAGTTTGAAGACAATGGATTAAAGACCATTATTTCTTCTTGTACATAATGAAGAAATAAATCAGTTGCTTTATTTATTCATTTATTTTTCCTTGCTCCTACAAGTACTTTTTTAAAAAGTTGTTTTCCTTCCAGTGCATGGAAAAAAGAGAAAGAGAGAAGAGAGCCATTTCCTTTTTTCCTCCCTTCTCCCTTTTTAAATGCCTTCCCAGTCACCCAAATTAGTATGTGATTACACTCTGTTGTTATTGTTTACTGCTGTTGCTTCAAAGGGACAGTGCCTTTATAAATGCAATTGTGACAGTTGCTTTAATTGTACATTTCCATTCCCTTTTCCCCAATTCTGTGAGAAGTACAGGTGATGGTGATTGTGTGCCATCGAGTCAGTTCTGACTCATAATGACTCTGTATAGGGATCCTATGAGTTGCTATGAGTCAGAACTGACTCCATGGCACATAGTCATCACCAACCACCACCATGGGGTTTCCAAGGCTGTAAATATTTACGGGAGCAGAAAGCCTCATCTTCTCCTCCAGAACCACTGGTTTTTCAAACTATTGACCGTGAGATGAGCAGCTTGACTCGTACCCACTATGGTACCAGAAAAGTACAGAGTCATTGCTTAGAACCATAGTAAGTCTGCATTAGTGGATAAAGGAAGACTTCTCTGATGAGGAACCTCACATTTCTTTTGCTTTCACAGTAATAAACGACTGGTGGCCTTAGTGCCCATGCCCAGTGACCCTCCATTCAACACCCGAAGAGCCTACACCAGTGAGGATGAAGCCTGGAAGTCGTATTTGGAGAACCCCCTGACTGCAGCCACGAAGGCAATGATGAGTATCAATGGTGATGAGGACAGTGCTGCGGCTCTTGGCCTGCTCTATGATTACTACAAGGTAGGCTCCATAGCCCCACCCCGCCCTCCTGGGTCCCCTAAGCCACACCCCCATGGTGGGAAAGCCTGACACACACAGTTGCCATTGATCTGATTGTGATCCTTGCTGACACTATAGTAGACCTGCTTCGTAAGGTTTTTGTGACTGCAATTTCTTTTCTCTTTGCAGATGTTATCCATAATTTTATTATGATTCATACAATTAAATATCATTTCATATTTAATAAATCAAAGCCAAATATTTTCCTGATATTTTATGCTTTCAGCAAAGATTCCTCTGATATCAGCAATGATCAACCTTCTACCTTCTCTCTGAATCCAATTTCCATTTCTAGCGTTCCCTGTCAATGTACTGCTATAATTGATTTTTAAAAAATATATGTTATAAATTTATTGACTTGGAGCACTAAAAGGTAATTTCGAGGTCATCTTGTCTAAACTTTGATATTATCAAGAGTGACTGTAATTTTTACAGAAGCAGATAGCCAGGCCTTTATTACATGGTGCTGCTGGATTTGTGTGAACTGTCAGTCTTTGGGCTAAGGAGTAGAACACAAACTCTTTGTACCACCTAGGAACTCTTGAAAAATAACAGGGCCTTCTAAAATCAGAGGGGACACAGTCTTCACACCAGGATAGAGAACTAATAATATTTCCACTCTTGCTATGGGATGCAGCCTTATTTGCCTGAGAATTCATCTGTTCTCATTGCCTTTCTACTTCCCCATCTATGGAAGCACAACTTCACTACCCACCTAGAGGAAGGTTTCATTTTTAGTAAATTATTTCTTGTGTTCTTTGGCAACCTAGTTAGCATCATATTACAAATGCTTCTTTGCTGCCAATTTGACTTTATGATTTTTGGCGAGTGAAAAATATTACATTGTGTGGCTATGCCATATTGTAATTAGTCATTATTTACTTGTTTGGCATTTAGGTTATTTCTAGATTTTTCAGTTTTGTAGGAAACATTCTAATGAATAGTAAAGTCTTACAACAAATGAATATAATTCACTTTAAAAAAAAGATTCTTGGATTGTGAATTGAGTGAAGGTTTAGAGAACAGATCATCAGTCCCACATCCAAGCAAATCCCACACTTTGTGTCATTACAATGATTGCAGTTACCTCCATGTACTATCAGTTCACAGTATCGACCTCTATTCACTTCAAGTCTTACACTCTTCCTGTGTCTCCTGCTACCTTCATCTTTCCTCTACCAATCTCCCTCTTGTTGTAGATTGCCTTCCCAAATTAACAAGTGTCCTGGTATGGCTCTGTAGGACTGGACTGCTAACCACAAGATTGGTGGTTCAAGTTCACCAGCTGTTCCTCAGAAACCCTATACAGGGTCACTTTGAGTTGCAAGCAACTCGATGGCACTTAACAACAATCCTCTCCCCAGTGAATAATTTCCCCTTTCCTCCTGCCCTGGGTAGCCATCATAGAATGTTTTTATTTTTTATTTTTATCAAGAACACCTTTTCTTAATTTTTAAAAATGGTGGTTGCACACAATATTTGCTGTTTTGTTGTTGACTAATTTCACTCAGTATAATGTCCTCCAGGATAATACATGTTGTGATGTGTTTAGCAGAGTCATCATTATTTTTCAGCATTGTATAGAATTCCAGTGTGTGTATGTATCAACATTGAACTGTTCTGTTGACAGGCATTTTGGCTGTCTCCATCTTTTTGCTATTGTGAGTGATGTTGTGATGAACATGGGTGTGCGTACATCTCTTGATGTCACCACTTTCAGTTCTTGAATATAATTCACTTTTAATAAAGGTACCTGCCTTGCAATACTTGTAAAATAGGAATATTTGAGGAAATCAAACAAAAAACAATAGTCTGTCTCAACTATAAAGCAATTATACCTGGTGGGACCTGCTGCCTTAGAACTGGTGAAGTGGACAAAGTCAGCAAGCGTTTACTGAGTGAGATTTAGTGCCTGCTTGGATTGTAGCCTCCTTTGGTGGATGCTAAGATTGACACAAAAGTGACAATGGCTATGTTGATTTTGCTAGTTGGGCAAACAGAATTGCAGTTTCAGAATAAGAACTAGACCTCTGCCTGCCTCCTGCCCACAGGAACAATTGTAGACAAAGTAACCCAACAGTTACTTTTTCTTTCTAGTGATCATTTGAATGATGGTATTAGAGAAGCTTATAGAAAGTACCATGAACTACCTGAAGAAAAAATTAGTCTGTGCTGGAAGAAGTTCAGCCAGAATTCTCCGTAGATGCACAATGATCAGACTTCATCTGTCACACTTTGTACGTGTTCTCAGGAGGGATCAGTTTCTGGAGGAGGACATCATGTTTGCTTAAGTGGAGGGTCAGCAAAAAAGACGAACACCCCCAATGAGATGGATTGGCACAGTAGCGGTAGCAATGGGCTCAAACATAACTACAATTGTGAGGATGGCATAGGACCAGGCAGTGTTTCCTTCTGTTGTGCATAGGCTGGCTATGAGTCAGAACCAACTTGACAGCATCTAACAACAACAACAATCTCTAGTCGGCTTCCTGTTTTCTCCCAACTTCCTTTTTCCTTATTTTCTTTTGGCTTCCTAATGAAAAAGAAAAGTATACTCGTATTTGGAAACAAAAATAATTAGCACTTTATGAAAACAACATACTTTATTTGCTGTAGTTCAGTGGATAATTGTTGTTAGGTGCGGTATAGTTCGTTTTTAGTTCATAGAGACCCCATGTGACAAGTACAAGCACCCCATAGGGTTTGCTTGATTATCATCTTTCTGGAACAGATCAGCAGCACTTTTTTTTCCCCCAAAAGAGACATTGGTGGGTTTGAACGGCTGGCCTTTTGGTTATCAGACAAGTGCTTAACCACTTCACTACTGGGTCCCTTTTATTGTTGTTAAGTGTCAATTCTGACTCATAGTGACCCTGTATAGGGTTTTTGAGGAGACTCTGGGGAGTTTGAATTGCTGACCTTGTTGTACAAACTGACCTTGCAGTCCAGTGCATTATCTGACAGTGCCATACCAGGATTCCTGCATGGATAATTAAGTATGAATAAATATGAGACCCTTGATATCAGAAAGTATTTTTTAACCTGTGTTTTACTATCTAAGCAGTCATTGACCAGGTGGATCCTAGAAAATGATGGATGATATTGTGAAGCATGGGGACTCCAGAGCACTTCATTGTACTCATGAGTACATAGACCAAGAGGCAGTCATTAGAACAGAACAAGTGGTTACTGAATGGTTTAAAATCAGGAAAGGTGTGGGTCAGTGCCTGGTACTTTATAATCACCTGGCTTTAGCTTCTTCGGGCACTAGGTTCCTTTCTGCTAACCAGGTACTACTGGAAACCAATTGGTTTGTTTGTCTGTTTGTCCATTTGTTCATCCATCCATCCATCCATCCATCCATCCATCCATCCATCCATCCAAGTACTCACTGATCACCTGACTTTCCTGAAATGGTCATAGATATTAGCAAGGTGGACTAGATATCCAAAGATGGACGGAACCTAGTTTTATGCCTCAGTGAGGCCAATCCAGGACCCAGTCCCATAACCGTATAGTCATAATACATTGAAGTAAGTGTTGTAAAAGGGGTGTACTCTAGGAATATTGCATAGGGTGTGACCACCTTCCAGAGAGTTCACAGAAACTTTCAAGTAGAAGTAATGCCTACTCTACTAGGAAGGCTGAGGAGGGCTTGTCAGGTGGACAGGCAGGTGGACGCATTTCAGACAAAAGGGAGCAGGAGGTGAAAGCACACGAGGTGTAAACAGTGGGTTGCACCCAGTGGAATCCAAGTAATCAATATTGCTGCACTGTGACGGGGAGGAGGGAGCTGGGACTGATCAGAAAGAGAGTGGATCTCTTTGAAGAGCCCTGCCAGGTCAGGTGGGTGGACTGGGCTTTATCCTCCAAAGGGGTGCCCAAAGCCTTGCCTTTTGCTGGGTAATGAATATTTATAAGCCATTGAAATTTTAAAAATCATCTTTTTATTTTAAGCTTGTACATATCCATGACAGAAAATGCAGAAAAGTTTAAAGGGGAAAATAAAATATACTGTAACCATTCCATCAAGGTTGGTTTGAATTGCAAGGTCGGTGGTTCAAACTCATCAGCCACTCCTCAGAAACCCAACACAGGGTCACTTTGGGTCTGAACTGACTTGATGGCACTTCGCAGCAACATTAACAATAACCATTCCATCATACCATTTGATATAATTTTCTCCAATACTGAAGAATTTTGAATATAGCCCTGAAAGATCAAAGAAATAATTTAATCATAATACAGCAGCAGCCATGGGTCGGAACCGACTCGATGGCACATAACAACAACAACAATAGCAGCAGCCACCGTGGAGCTGGGCTGGGGTCAGGGAGACAGACCAGTGAGTTGTCCCTGACATTAGTCCAGATGCTGAAGTAACAAAGTTCTTTCTGACGTAAGAATATGATGGCGATTACCTGGATCAATATTTGGGAGAGCTATTCCTAAGTCAAAGGAGCTCTGGTAGCGTAGTGGTTACGAATCGGGCTGCGAACCTCAAGGTCAGCAGTCAGAAACTACCAGCCGCTCCGCGGGAGAAAGATGAGGTGTTCTGCTCCGTAAGGATTTACACCCTCGGAAACCCTGTACAGGGTCACTATGGGTCGGAACCGACTCGACGGCACTCAACAACAACAACAACAATTCCTAAGTCAGGCACCACAACAGGCGCTAAGTAGAGACAAAGCAATAGGTTCAAGAAATAATTGAGTATTTGTTGAAGTAAAATTTGGAAAGTGGTTGTGTGTGTGAGAGTGTGTGAGAGAGAGGGAGAGAGAGTTGGTGGTGGGGAAGCCCAAATGTCTTTATCTGCATTCTCTTAGAGGAGGAAAACAAGCTACATGCTTGTATAAATACAAATAGAGAGATTCACTTCAAGGAAAGTCCTCACACATTTGTAGAGTCTAAATTCCAAATCTGTGGGTCAGTTGGCAGGTTGGAATCCTCTGCTATCTCATCAGCTTGTTGTTTTTGTCAAGTACTGTGGAGTTGGGGCTAGTAAATCCAAAATCTGGAGCTCAGGTGGAAGGACAGAGACTTCTGCAAGAAGAACCAAAGATCAGGCTACCAGAAGAGTACAAGATTGAGAGAGAGCGAGAAGGAGAGAGAGAGAGACCAAGTTTTACCAGAAGATCCATTTATGTGCTGGAAGCAGGCTACACTTTCAAGGAAACTCATCTTTCAACTGATTGGCTGATCACATCAGATCACATAATGGACATTACATTATGGACAGTCCAGTGTCTGCCAAACCCCTGAAAAGCATAGCCTAGCTAACACATAGCATCAGCCACTACACTTAACTAGGAACTAGATGTCAAAGATGATTTTCAAAGATGGGGAGTGTGGAAGGAAAGCAACTATGTGTTCACTATATGCTTTGTGAGATGTTCAGGCAAAGAGGTGTGATACACAGTAATGTGGGTCTCAAGAAAAGTCTGGTGATGTGCTTCTGAGAATCAGCCAGTGAAAGCCCTATGGATAATAATTGTCAGATTAGAAAACAACCATGGGCCTAGTGCAGGCTTGGGCAGCATGTCATTTCATTGTGTAGGGGCTGGGGGCTGACTCAATAGCAGCTCAGCTGACAACATTGACAATGTGGGTTCAGAACTCAAGTGAGGAGACTAAGTTGAGAGATTTCAGTTTCTCTAAGGACTACTCTTTGGGGAGCCAAAGATAAACATAGTTCTTCTTTTTTAAAAAATTTACTTAGATTGCAGGAACCCCAAAGGTTAATAGCCACCTTGGTTACATTGTGCTCCACACTATAGATGGAGCCTAGCTGTCTGCTCAAAGCTCAAATTGGGACATTTTGGTCGTAATAACATTCACTTCATGTAGTAGTTTGTTTTAAAATAGGCTTTTGTTGTGGTTTAAGTAGAGGTTTACACAACAGTATAGGTTCTCATCTAACAATTATTCAGTGACATTGGCTGCAATCTTCACAATTTGTGAACATTCTCAGTATTTCTGTTCTGGTTGTTCAATTTCTCTTAGTCTAGTTTCCCTGCCCTCTTATGTTCTTATCTTTGTTTTAAGGCTATTGTTAGAGCTTCCTTGTGTTTTTGAGAGAGGCTAATGTCTTTTAGTTATTGGAATCTCCATTTCCTATACCTCTTTGGTTTTGCATTTACCAGACCATTTTATTTAATTGATTAATTTTATTTAAAAAATTTTTTTTCTACTGTGAATTGAGTGCGTTTACATAGCAGATAAGTTTTCCATTCAACAATTCATAGCTGTTTTGTTCCATGTCATTGACTGTAATCCCCACAATGTGACATCACTTATCCCTCTTTCCTCCTGTTTTCCCATTTCCATTCTTCCACCTTTCCTAACTCTTAATGGCTTCCGAGTTTTGTCCTTTGGCAAATGCTGTCCATTTGGTCTCAAATGGTTGATTTTTCTAAGGAAGTCTGTGCCTCTCTAGTGCTGTTATTGATTTTAGAGCTCTGGTAGCGTAGTGGTTATGAATTGGACTGTGAACCTTAAGGTCAGCAGTCCGAAACTACCAGCCACTCCGTGGGAGAAAGTTGAGACTTTCTGCTCCCGTAAAGATTTACAGCTTAGGAAACCCTGTACAGTGTTGCTATGGGTTGGAACCGACTCGACGGCACTTAACAACAACAACAACAACAACAATAACTATTATATGGCTGAAATTGAAACCATAGAGCTGAGTTCAGTTCCAGGCCTGAAGGACGACAACCAGTTTCTCCAACCAGTAAGATTGACCTTTTTTTTTTAGATCATTTTGAGTTTTGTTCCACATTTTTCTTCTGCTGTATCTGAGACTTTCCAATGTTATCTTTTCTGGAGCATTTGGTAGACAGCCTGGCACCATCTGGTTCTGGTTTTAGGGTTGTGGAGACTGCGGTTCACACAGTCCAGTGGTTCACGGACTAATTGCTCCCATGCATCTTTAACTGTCTTCACTCTTCTTTACTCTGATTGGGGAGAGTCCAATAGCTGCATCTTACATATTACTCACAAGCTTTAAGATTCTAGTTGTTACTCACCAAAGTAGGAATGAGAACACTGTGTTTTTGTGGTACCAGGACATTTTAATCGATTCAGTCTTCCTTTCAGCAAGTATTTAATGAGGGCTTACTACATTTCAGGCTTAGGATATAGCCATGTACAAAATAGACACTCAGAGACTAGTGTTCTGGATATGGAAGTTTAAGATAAGACTCAAAGTTTGACTCATAGGAGTCTAGCTTGGAGAAGTCACAGGGAGAATGGGAAGAATGTGGGGAATGGGATGCATTTCAGGTAGAGAGGACTTTGTGTGATGGTTCTGCAGCAAGAAGAAGCATGCCATAGTTACAGATAAGGTATGGCTGAAGTGTGGTAAGCAAAGAGGGGTGTGGTCCAGGGTTAGGTAGGAGACATTGATGTCACTAAGTGCCATGACTCATGGTGTCATCCCCCCTCCCCTGTGCATCACAGAATGGAAGACAACCAAACAATACTGGGAGTAATGGCCTGGTCAAATTGACACCTATTTTGAGAGGACACAGTTCAATCCATGACACTAAGGATTGGTTGTGAGGGAAGAGGGTGAAGAATTGACAGACAAGGAGAACTCAGTTGTGCCGCAGCACACAGCTTGTTAAAGGAACCACAAATAAATAATGCACATGCCACTGGTTCAAGGCCCTTGCTTACCTGGCTTTTGCTCATCTTTGAGGTCACATTGCCACCTTGTTTCTTCAAGCTGACTGGGCCTTATTCTATAACAACCTGAAGATTTTCTCTATGTTGTACCCTGGTCTGGAAAGAATTCTTCATTCTTCATCCACCTGACAAATTCCTACTCCTCACAGGAGCTCTTTGAGGTTTTCAGAGCTCCCTTTGAGGCTACATTTTATCTCATATTACTTAGTATTGAAATTTTGTGACTATCTGTTATTGTTAGTAGATGGCAAGAATTATGTTTTATTCAGGTCATTTCTATATAGCACTTACAGTGTCTAGTTCATTGTAGGTCCTCAAAATCAATATATGAATGAAGGACTTACATTTGATTTATTTTTATTATAGACATACTTAAAAAAGAGTCCTGGTATGGCGCTGTGGGCTAATGCACTAGACTGTAAGGTCGGTGGTTCAAGCTCACCAGCCACTCCTTGGGAACCCTATACAAGGTCGCTATGAGTCAGAACTGACTCAAAGACACTTAAAAACAACAACAACAACAACATACTTATAAAGTACCAGGTACACTGTTGTTTTTTTGTGTGTTGTCATTTTAAAATTAGCTCACTTAATTCTATTAAAAGCCCTGTGAGTTACAGGACATCATTGTTCTCATTTTACAGTTGAGAAAACTGAGACATATTTGGTTAATGGTAGAGCGGAGAATCAAACCTAGGGAGTCAGGGTCTAGGACACGACTCTTAGTCACCCAGCTGGGTCTCCTCTAGAGTCCAGCTGACTGGACTAGCAGACAGGTCAGTGGAAATCAGGTTTGCTTAGAAAGTCCCAAAGAGGGTTACTTTTTAAAAATGTTTTATTGTGAATTATTTGATAATTTACATGAGAGAACTTTAGTTTTACATTCATTCTATCGTATATCATTTCATTGCCATGGTTCCAATCCCCTCCATGCATCATCAACCGACCAAACCCGCCCCCTACACTTCCCGTGCCCCCAGTCTTCAGCACACAGTCCCTCTCCCTCTCTGGATCCCAAATCCCCCGCTGCTTCATCACTCCACAACTGCACATCATCGTCTCTGCCTCTATCTCCAACCTCGCTGCTTCTCTGGATAGGGTCCCACTCTCAGCTCTTCTCCGTTGATGGTCCTAGAGACCAACGCTCCTAGACTGGAGAATTAATCACTCCCTTCCTTGATATAAAACGTGTACCTGTACATTTCTAACCCTCACAATCAGTCCTGATAACAATTATTCACTATTGTATCACAAGTGACCCATCTGCGTTTCATTTCATCAGCTCCACCTAGACAGATTGGATAGTACTCACTGGAGATTCTGCCTTCCTCCATGACCCCTGGCCCTAGGTCCAAAGAGGGTTACTTTTATAAATGCTCTTTCATTTCAAAATTGTGAAGGCGACATTTTGAGTGTAAAGGATTTTAGCCAGTAAGATCTGGAAATTGAACAAAAAGGAACAAAACCAAACAAAAAATAATTCAAGCAATGAACTAAATGCAAGCCTACTATCTATGTGTTTGAAACTATGGCAGAGAAATATAAACAGCTTCACGATGCAGGAGGGTCATTATGTAGATGATGATCAGAAACACAGTTGGTAAGAATGTCTCTTCTCACAAGTAGTACTTTTTTCGAATAATTTTTCAGGCAACATGTTGACATTACAGTTGTTGAGTTCCATGGATGGTACAAACAGTCATGGTGTTTTCAGTACAACTGAAAAGTTGGAGGCTTCAGTCTACCCAGATGCACCTGGGAAGAAAGGCCTGTTAATATACTTCTGAAAAATCAGTGATTAAAAACCTTGTGGAGCACAGTGCTGCTACTCAGACACACTTAGGGTCTCCATGAGTCAGCATTTACGTAATAGCAATTGGTATGATTCTTAAGACAAGTATGAAAGTGCATTTGAAGAAAAGCAGTGTAAGGCAGCCTATGAGCCCACCATCAGAGAGGAGCGTCTGTCTATGTTGCTTACTATGGTGTTTGTTAACTCCCTTTTTGTGGCGCAGTGTGTTACTGCGCCAGACAGCAAAGCCATTTGAATTGCAAGGTCAGTGGTTCAAGCGTACCAGCTGCTCCTCAGAAACCCTATCCAGGGTTGCTATGGGTCGGAACTGACTTGACTGCACTTCACAGCAACAACAACAAGTGCACAGATGTCCAGATTCTCTCTCTGCATGCATTGCTTCTTTTCCCCCACCCATTCCCAAGGAGGGGAGGACACAGGAGGTCGTCCAGGTGGGATGTGGCTCGGCAGAGTCTCCCAGGACAGCAGCATGCAGCAGAATCGTGGGTGCTCCTTGCCTGCTGTGGTCCTGTGGAGATTGCCAACTCTCTCTTTCTGGCCTCACTATCATTGTCATTCAGGCCCCTCACTTTTTTTTTTTTTTTTTTTTTTTAATGTTTTTATTGTGAATTGAGTGACAGTTTACATGAGAGAACGTCGGTTTTGCACTCAACCAGTCATATTTGGTTTCAGTGCAAAGATTTCAGTCCCCCCATGCACCACTGGTTAACAGTATTTGCCTCTATTCTCTCCCCACCCCCTTTTATGATGTACACAAAAACACTGCAGGAATATAGACTCATTTAAACAGTCAAATGGCACATCCTGCAAGCCAGCCTCCTTCCCTCTAGCACACAGCCTTTCTCTTTCTATGAGTCTAGAGTCCTCAGCTGCTTTATCTTTCCATATCATCACTTCTGCCTCCATTGCTGGTGTCGCTGCTTCTCTGGTTAGGATCCCACGTTCTGCTCATGCTCTTCTCTCTTGATGGTCCTAGCGTTCTCTGTTCCTGGAATGTAAGATTAACTACCGTCCTTTATTTCTTACACAACTTCTACCTCTACAATTATGACCGTCACAATTTGTCATGATAACAATTACTCACTGTTGAATCAAAATTGAATCCTATCCCCATTTCCTTTTACCAGACCCATCTAGAGAAGATGAAAACTCTTCAGTGAGGATTCTATCTTTCTCCGCACACTCTGAAACTAAACTCCCTCTTAAAAGCCACTTGGTGCCTTTATGGTCACTCCCCCATTTTAGGTAGCCAGTGTCTAAGTTGTCCATCCCTATCAACTCTGTGTACTGAGGGATTGGCTTGGTCTTTGATGTGAAGACTCCTTCCCACTCGGTTGGTATTAGCTACTATGTCCTTAAGTATAGGTCATGTTCATCAAATTGTAGCAATTTTCACTTGTTTCCTTTATCAAACTTCTTTATCTTCCTCTATTTGAGTTCTGATCATCAAGCCGTCCAAACTAAGTCCAATGGGTACTATCTGCAAGTTTGAGAATTGTTATTTACCTCCTCCCACTTCATATCAGCTGGACGCTTCACTCTCAGCTAGAGCCCTCCATGGCTACGTCAGTGTCCAGGGCAGGCCATTCACTTTTAACCATTTCTTGTCTCAAGAAAATCTGCCACCTTCTTCTACTGAACTTTCCATTTCAGTTTCTTTGTTGTTCTGGTGTCTAGTTCTGCATAGGGCTGCTGTTGCACATATGTAAGTCTGACTGATGGTTGGTGCTATTTTCAGGTTCCTCGAGACAAGAGGCTGCTGTCTGTAAGTAAAGCCAGTGACAATCAAGAAGACCAGGACAAAAGGTATGGTGTCATGTAAGGAATATGTCTGAACTCCAAAATCACTCTTTTGCTATGTTATTTATTTATTTAATTTTAATGATAACAGTATTAAATTATTATCTTGTTCTTGAGAGGAGAATGGGAATGAGGGTGTGTGTGGGGTCAAGAAGCTTACCCTGCTCTAACAGTCGTTTAGGGTCTGACCACCACCTGTCTCTCAGTTGTTGTTGTTAAGTTCCATCAACTTGGTTCTGATGCTTAGCCACCCTCTTTAGGGTTTCCGAGGAGCAGCTGGTGAGTTTGAACCACTGACCCTACAGTTTAAATCAACTTTGCAGTCCAGTGAATGAACCCACAGTATCATACCAGGACTCCTAGTCCCTCAGTAGGGAAAGCAAATTGCATTGTTTGTTGAACATCCATATGTCACCAGAAAGCTCCTCAAACACCCCCTTCCAGGAAGCTTAAATTTCTAAGTTTTAGGGGTGATATGTTGGCAAGGCTGGGGTTGATTGCTCTGTCTCTATGCCTTTGATTAGGTCCTTGAGGGAGTGAGATCCTTGAAGGACCAGTTTCCACAAGGAGTGAGAGGAGTTGTTTCTTAGCCCAGGAAGGCAGCTAAAAAAAGTCATGAACAGCAGGAAACACCCTCGGGTGCAGGGCATACGAGACAGTGGGAGACCATTGTGTGACACCCCTTCCTTGCACTCGTGAGTCAAGAACTAGCTAAAAAGTAAGACATAGACAAGTTGAAATTACAAACAAGCTAACCAAAAAGCTTTATTTCTAATGAAGCCAGTTGGAGAAGGTGATTTCATATCTACAACTTGTAACCCTTTAGTCCTGACCTAGATAAATCTACAGATAGGACTTCAGGAAAGGGACAGACCACTTGTGGCACTGAAGGGTGTGGACTGGAGTGTCCAGACAAAAAGAAAGAGCTCAAAGAGTCTAGATCACTTTGCTCAGCTACATCTCTCAAATTTACCCAAGAAGGAAGTCTTTTCCCTATAGAGGAATGGAAAGGAAGGAGCTACAAGTGGTTTTCTATTGAAGTTGTTCAAATGGGAAGGAAAGCCAGGGAAAATGAAGTCCTCCCTTCCAAACTTCTACTCCCACTCAAGCACATATGTCAGAATTTTACCTGGGTTTGATAAGAACTAGTTATGATATTATCATTTTGTTATACAATTCACATCCAGAGTCTACGTCACCAGTCAGCAGCCCTGGGATGTACATGACTTCCAAGGTGCAATCCCAGTGGAAGATGAAGGCAGTGTGAATAGGATTCTCCTTTCCAGTAGGGAATCATCTGATGGGCCGCACAGCCCTGGTGCCCTGGGACCTTGTTGGCACATTGATGCCAGAAGGACGAGGTTGACCCTCTGCAGGTCCTGGAACTTTTCCACGATCCTGCCAGTAGATGGAAAGGAAGGAGCTACAAGTTGAAGCTGAGCAAGTGCTTGAGTCCAAGATGTGTGCTCTGCCTATATGACAACATAATAGTTCAAAGAGATCATTTCTTTTTAAAAAGGGCATCTTGCAGAACATTCAAAACATTGACAGCATCTCATTGTATTTTAGTGGTGATTTTTTGATTTCAGTGAATCACCTTAAAAAATCTGACAGTGAGGTATAGACAGCCTTGTATAGAATAATGGTGACTTCATAGACGTCTGGTTAATAGGCACCCAAGTGATGCAGTGGTTAAAGTGCTCAACTGCTGACTGAAAGATCAGGGGTTTGAATCTACCAGCTTCTCTGCAGGAGAAAGTTGTGGCAGTTTGTTTCTGTGAAGACTCACAGCCTTAGAAGCCCTATGGGGCTTCCAACTCTGACCTGTAGCATTGCCATAAATCAAAATTGCCTTGACCACAGTGGAATTGTGGGTGGTGGTGTTTGGTAGACTCTGCTTAAATGTAATTTTGAAGACTATCATTGGATCTGGAGTGTATTCATGAATTAGGGTGACATGTGCTAACATGACATCATCACAACTCTTTGTATACACTAGCTGATACTTGGAAGATAAATGACACTCTCAATGATGTGATCCAAAGCATATTTAATGTGCAATTCTTGGCATTGCATTTTTTTTCCTTGTTTTATAACACTTGGTTCAACTTTAAATTCTGTTGTAGGTGAGTCAGTATGTTATAATAATTCTTTTCTTCACAGATTATTCATTTTTCAGGTGTCTTTTTGAATCTCTCTGGCATAATACCATTTTAAAGGTATATAGTTAAACATTGATAATGCTGAAATGATTATTTCTTGATGATGTGATAATAATGATTCAAATAGATTTATACAAAAACCATCATTTTTTTTTTAAAAAATTATTTGTAAGAACACTGAAAAATATTTTGGTGTTGTATTCAAACTTTCTTTAGGATTCATACACTTCGCATGAATTGAAGGATTAAGAAAGATGACCTGAAAAAAAAAAAAAAGTAAAGACTCTAGCCATAGAGAAATTGGTTAACTGAACATTTTGGTGAAGTCACTAAAACTATGTCTATGCAAAGCCTACACAGTGGGAACTAGGTAAATGTTTGGGTAGCAAGTCAAGGGAGACCAACTCTTTTTAACCCAACTTGCAGAATGTTACCCATAAAGAAGTATTGTTTTTGCTCCACAAAAGGTTCTGGGTCAAATGAATTTGGGAAAAGCTAGGTTACAATTAAAATAAGAGAAAGAAAACCCAGGATCTTTGCTGTGTTCATGATCTTTATGAAATTCCAGCTTGGTCTTATGGCAGCATTTCTTTCTTTTCTTAAACCTTCTATTGTGATTTGAGTGAAGGTTTACAAAGCAGATCCAGATTTACTTTGCTTCATTCATTACAATGATTGCAATCCCCTCCAGGTACCAAAGGTTAGCAGTATTCCCCTCTATTTAACTCTTGCGCTCCTCCCCCTGTCTCCCGCTACCTGCATCTCTCCTCTACTAACCTCCCTGTTGTTGTATATTGCCTGCCTTGTCTACCCTCTAGCCTGTGAATGATTTCCCTCCTCCTGCCCCTGTAACCCTCATAGATTGTTTTTTTAAATCAAGAAAACCTTTTCTTAACTTTTTACAACATTGGTCTTAGGCAATGCAGTATTTGTCCTTTTGTGATTCACTAATTTCACTCAGCAGAATGTTCTCCAGGTTCATCAATACTGTGAGGTGTTTCACAGATTCATTGTTATTCTTCAACATTGGAAAAACTAAATGCAAATATATTAAATGTGTTTTCTAAAAATTGTTGGATCGTATCATTGAATTCCTCATTTATTTTTCCATTGTATAACCATTCTTCTGCTGATGGACATTTCAGC
The DNA here is from genome assembly GCF_000296735.1 of Chrysochloris asiatica. Taxonomy (NCBI): domain Eukaryota; kingdom Metazoa; phylum Chordata; class Mammalia; order Afrosoricida; family Chrysochloridae; genus Chrysochloris; species Chrysochloris asiatica. Next base: position 853,418 of record NW_006408519.1, read on the forward strand.
TGTCTTTATCTTTTTGATGTGTTTCTTGTAGACAGCATATTGAAATATCCTATTTCCTTATTCATTTTGCCCTTTCTGTATGTTAACTGGTACATTTAATCCATTTACACTCTGTGTGTGAGTTGATTGTTGTCTTTTTTCTGTGTGCTTTTTTTGTGGTGCTGCTAGTTTCTTTATTCCACATAATTTTCTGGCAACTATTTTTTTTTTTTTAACTGATTTTTATCATGCACTTCTTTCTTTGAGAAACCTCTATTAACATTCCATGCAATGTTCTGAACAATGGAGTTGGAATGCTACTGTAAGTGGGTGGTCTGGATTTTTATATCTTTTAGCTAACTCAGTTTAGATTAAGGATTATTTAGACAATTCCACTGTGTCTTATATATAGGTTCACTATATTGATTTGGTTCTGAAACCAGATTATTACCTAAAGCCTTATATTCCTTTGCAGAGTGTTTAGAGACTTCTGATTTGTTCCTTAGAGGATTCTTTTCTAGAATGATTTTGACAGACCTGTGATCAACTCAAAGAAGTTTAAATATGCATGTTTTGGTTTTGTTCATGTGGAGTCACTTTTTCCTCACCCTTCACTTTGAAGTTTCATCTGAAAAATCAAAGGTGAAGATAACAATTCCTGCTTGAGAGTTAGGCAAGCTCAAAGGCTAATAGTTTTCTTTTTTTTTTTACAGAGAAGAACAAGTCTAATTCTTGGAAAAATCAGCTTTATTTGAATTTTTCTCTCAGTGAGAGACGGTAGTAAACCCCAGACAGCAGATGTTTGAGACAGAGCTCCCTAGAAAACATACATTTCCTCTCCATGTCATTCAGAATAATCCATATACAAGTCAGAGGTAGCAGTCCACTTTATTGACCACTTGGCCTTGGATAGTAAAATGATTTTGCTGTCAGCAGTAGTCTTCCATTAGTGAGTTCCTCTTTGCTTCTGCTATCTCCCAGAATTCCATGGTATAAATAAATGTATTTTATCCTAGCCTGGCAAGAATTAATTTTTTTAAACCCTCTGCTTTCTGTAATTCCAATCAGGAGTTCTGAGATCTGGGAGATCTTGTCTCACATAAGCCTAATTCCAACATTTCCTTGAGCCCTGAAAGTAATTCAATACTAAGGCTATCAATGACCTCATATAATTTTTCAGTGAGTCTAAAATATTTTAATGATAAATTCTCATATATCTTGATGGTTATGATTTTTAAATTTCTTGTAATCTAAAATTGTCCCCTCACACTTCCACTTGTTTTCGTGCTTCGACTTTATTGAAGAAGCCAGGCCAGTAGGATGTGCTATATTCTGGTCTGATTAATTAAATTGCCTTTTAAATTTTTTAATTAAAAAAAAAAAAAAGTCATTCTTCTAGTTCCTGAATGCTGGAAGTCAGCTCTGAAGACTTGCTAAGACATAGGGCCAACCCCTTTGGCATTAATACTTGATGGATGGGACTGAGGAGTTTAACACCATGTGGCAATATGAAGCCAACCAATCCCAAGCCCATTGCTGTCAGGTGATTCCTACTCACAGTGAGTCTATAGGACAGAGGGGACCTGCCCCATGAAGTGGGTGTCTCATTTTCCCCCAGAGAGCAGCTGGTGGGTTCCAACCCTTGATCTCTTGGTTAGCAGTTGAACACTTAACCACTGAGCCACCAGGGCTCCTTCACCCTGAGGTATCCATATCTAATCATTCTAGTTTTAGTGATGCAAAGATTCAGGGTGGATTCATTCAGGAGATCTCAGCATGCTGACCTTTTTCCTTGTGGGGTCAGTGCCTCCTAATTAGTACCCGAATCAAATATTTATTAGCAGTTGCAAAATGGTGGTTTTTCTAATTCTGTCATGTTGCGGGGTGGTTTTGAACACACAGAAACTGTCTCGGCACCAGTGAAACTCAGAGTAATTTGAGTGGAGGAGAAAACCGAGCGGAGGTCCTAAAGACCGTACCAGTGAACCTTTCTTTAAACCAAGACCCCCTGGAGAATTCCAAGCGGGAACAGTACAGCACGAACGTCCCTGAGAGCCCAGTGGTCATCCCGGTGTCTGGAGTCACAGTGGTGAAAGCTGAAGACTTCACACCTGTTTTCATGGCCCCGCCTGTACACTACCCCCGAGGCGAGGGCGAGGAACACCGCGTGGTCATCTACGAACAGTCTCAGTACGACGTGCCCCCCATCGCCACCCACAGCACCTATCTGAAGGACGACCAGCGCAGCACCCCAGACAGCACCTACAGCGAGAGCTTCAAGGACGGACCCACAGAGGTGAGGAACATCCCCAGCCCAACGGCAGCCCCCAGCTAGTTGTTGCCTCTATCTTCTTCTTAAGTGGGAGAAAGGAATTAAATGGCAAGTTTAGTTTTAGTGTGTGTGTTTAATTCTCTACAAACACCATTTTGATAGCCTATCTAGGGACTATGTGTGTATAGGAATATTTCTATTTTTCTAGACTCCCTAGATGCCAAATGCCTTTGCTCTGTTTTAGATGTAATCTTAAACTTAAGTATTTATGAGGAATTAAGAGATGCTTGTATGAAAAGTTTTCACCGTAACCTTTTTTGTAACCTTTTAAATAAACACCTGAAGTGAAGATGTTACTGCTATAATAATATAAATTATTGTTAAGTGCTATTGAGTGGGTCCTGACTCATAGTGACCCTGTATAGGGTTTCTGAGGAGCAGCTGGTGGGTTTGAACTACAGACGTTAGGTTTAGTAATCCAGTGCTGACCCAACAATGCCACACCAGGACTCCACAGTAACCACACACACACACACATGTACATACATATGTTATTGTTAAATGCCATCGAGTTGATTCCAACCTATAGTGACCCTGTATAGGGTTTCCAAGGAGCAGCTGGTGAGCTTGAACTACTGACCTTACAGTTCAAACAACTTTGCAGTCTGATGCATTAGCCTACAGCGCCACACCAGGACTCCGATATATATATATGTTTGTGTGTGTCGATTCCAACTCATAGCAGTCCTGTATAGGGTCTCCAAGGCTGTAAATCTTTATGGGAGTAGAAGGCCTCATCTTTCTCCCACAGAGTGGTTGGTAGATTCAAACTGCTGACCTTTTGGTTAGCAGCTCAGCTTGTAATCCACTACACTATAGATATATATAGAGAGAGTGCCCTGGTGTGGCGCTGTAGGATAAGCATTTGACCACAAAATCAGTTTGAACTTCAAGGTAGCTGCTTCTCACAAACCCTGTGTAGGGTGGCTGTGAGTCAAAACGAACTCACCAGAACTTAACAACAACAATGTATATAGTCTACAATATAACATCGCATAACTCTGTAAAATTTTGTGTGATAGGATAGCCAAGGAAGAGAATTAATATTATCAATAATCAAGTTTAACTATGTGTATTTGTACTTTGCATGTTAATAAATAATAGAGATTATACATTCTCTTATTTGTGGAGAACTTACATGTGCCCTTAATATTGACATAAATAATTGTTTGCTTGCTTGTTTATTTTAAATGCGTACGTTTTAAGTGTTCAGTTTGAGAATGTGGTCATTGCAGATAATTTTACAACAAATTTACAAATGTTCAAGGTGTAGGACATTTCCTCACTCTGAAAGTTTCCTTGAGCATCTTTGGTTGTGTTTCTTTGGCCAGTCTCTCCCCAACCCCCTTGATCTAGGTAAATATTGATCTACTTTCTGCCACTATAGCTTAGCCTTTTCTAAAATGTTATATAACCAGTATATAAGTAGTTTATGTTTGTCTTTTTTAACCTTGTGTTAGAGTTTTGAGCTTCATTTGTGTTGTTGATTGTATTAATAGCTTTCCCCCCCTTGTTGAGCAAGTACT
>NW_006408519.1:858574-875126 GCF_000296735.1 Chrysochloris asiatica
GTAAAGATTTACAGCCTCGGAAACCCTGTGCAGGGTCGCTATGAGTCGGAACCGACTCCACGGCACTTAACAACAACAACAACAACAACATCAACAACAACAATCTTTATGGAGGCATGCTGTCACATTTTTCATCTGTAGAGTGGCTGGTGGACTTGAACTACCAACCTTTTGATTAGCAACTGACTCTTAACCACTGAGTCACTGTCCACAAAGATGACAGCCTGGAAAACCTTATGAGGCAGTTCTGCTCTACCCTATAGGGTTATTATAAGTGGGAATCAACCTAGTGGCAAGGGATTTGGTTTTGTTTTTGGACTCTTTACAGAAGCAGATTGGCATAGCACTGCAGGATGGGTTAGAACTGCCAACATTTAGGTTAGCAACTGAGAACAAACCATTTGCTTCACACAGGAACCTATGGAGATGACAGACACACTGACTTGTAAAGATTTTGACTTGGAAGTGACTTATCACATCTGCCCACATTTCATGGATCTAGCTAACTGCAAGAGAGCTGAGACATAGTCCTCCCATATGCTTGGGAATTGAGAATATTGTGCATGAATACCAGATAGCTTTATTATATGTTTCATAATTCAGCCTGGTATATTGCTTATACCATTGACATAGTTTGCAGAGAATTCTGGCATGAAAGCAAAGAATGAGCATGTGCCATTACCCAATAAACATATAATGGTCCATCCATTGATTTTTATATTCATATGTCACTTGAAACTGAAAGTGAACCTGAACTTGAGCCCTCTAAAGCTAGATTAATTTGTAATGCATAACCTATTTCCCCCAAAAATGTATAGAATAGAATCTTTAAAATGTTAATTAAAGTACTTAACTGGAACATAGCACTACTTGGGATCAATGCACTTAGTTTTATTGTATTTATTTTAAGCCTATGACATATAGTGCATATGGTACCACAAACCCCAGGGACCTTATCACCTGGTTAGTGTGATTCTCTGTCATACACACATTTTATACTTTAGGAAGATTTCGCTTCCTTTAAAAGTCTTCTCAGAGACTAATGGACCCCTGGTGGTGAAACAGTTCAGCACTTGTCTGCTGACCAAAAGATCGGTGGTTCCAATTCATCCAGCAATTCTGTGGGAGAATGCTCTGAAAATCTGCTTCCATAAAGATTCCAGCCAGAAAACCTCATGAGGCACTTCTACTGTGTCACATGGGGTTGCTCTGAGTAGAAACTGACTCAGCGGCACACATCAGTTTTTATCTCTCTGAGATCAGGACAGATCCACATATTTATTTCTCCAGGCAGCAAATCGATGATGAAGCTTCAGAAAATTCTGAGACAATTTGGTTCTAGAAACTATGCACTCAACCACTTTGCTCAGAAAATTCCGAGACAATTTGGTTCTAGAAACTGTGCACTCAACCACTTTGCTCTATACTGCTTTTTTGTCATGCTAATTGGAATTTGTGATATTTGGGATAGATGTCGGAGATAATGGAAAATGGAAAAGATGTTTTATATTTTTGAGGAAACAGTTTCCAGTACCTGCAAACACGAAGGAACATGAAGGAACACCTATGCAGATATGATGTACATGTAAAAAATGTACAGATACTCCCTGACTTACAACAGGTTTCTGTTCTGATCACTCTTCCATTAGGTGTGTCACAGTCAAATGCCCTACTATTGAGTTGTTGTTGTTGTTAGGTGCCGTCGAGTCAGTTCTGATTCATAGTGACCCTGTATAGGGTTTCTGAGGAGCAGCTGGTGGGTTTGAACCGCTGACCTTGTGGTTCACAGTCCAGTGCTAATCCTACAGCACCATACCAGGAGTTCCTTTAATTCATAAGTTGCTTCTGGTGTAAATCAAATAACCATTATTTTTGCTTTTTTATTATTTGTATTTTTATAAATCCAGTCTTTGGACATCTTTGAATTTGAGAATGATGACACCTGCAAGTTATGTGTTGCAGCATTGTATGTAATACATATTAGGAAAATGTTTCCCAAACCCAAAACAACAAAACAAAGCACAATCCAGAAGTTTCTAAGTGCAGCTCGTCATAACTTGACTAGATCCTAAGTCGAGGACTCCATGTGTTGAATGAATGCAGTTTTCAGTGTGTAGAGGACATTCAAGATCCATGAACAACTAGTGACTATTTTCACTGTAGATTGGCAAAATAGCACTAAAAGAGAGTAAAACAGTTTGAATATTTTTGTCACTTTTTTTTTTTTAAAGCATAATGACTCATATTTATTTTAATTTTGATGACTTTCAAATTTTACAGAAATTTCGGAGTGCTTCAGTTGGTGCTGAGGAGTACCTATATGATCAAACATCAAGGTAGGTTACCAGAAAATGACTCTAAAAGCTGAACTGAAAACTCCCTAAGTATCCCCCAAATTATACTTGTAATCATTAAATGTTTGTACACTTTTATGGAGCATTCGAATTTTCTGTATCATTATTTCCAGTTGTCTGAAGCCATTAGGTAGTCCTCTGAATTGTAAACTCAAAAGACCTTCTATTCAACTTGTGTAAAATGGAATCCTGTCTTTCTTTTACCCTTCTTCCCCTACTTCTCTACTTCCTTCACATCTTTATTTCACATTGTGGTGAATGAGGTTGCCACCCTCCCAGCCATGCAAGCTATCCTTCCAAAGCATGTGCTAAGTCCTGAATGTATCCATTTACTTAGTATCTCTCTTTCAACTTTACTCATATCAGCTTTTTCTTGAATTCCTGCAATATAACTAACTGATCTCCCTGCCAACATTTTCCTTCAAGTACTTCCGATGTACCAGCAGTGAAGTAGGGCTTGTGGATAAAATATAATCTCTCTATAATAGGCCTAGCCAATTAAACACATGTTTTGTGGGGATACAATTCACTCCATGACATGGAGTTAAAACTGCAACATATTTAAAAAAATAATATTTATTTTACTTTATTATACATGCCAGTCTTTGAAAACATTTCTGAATATTATAATTCACCATTATAGCGGTCATTTATGCTGAAATGTACATATTCTAGGGAGGAGGGGCCCATCATTTTCTTGACAGCTTTAAAGCAATCTGTTCCCCCAAACAGTTACGAACCACTGGTTTTGGAGGGTCTTGATATCTCTAATGGAGCTCTGGTAGTGTAATGGTTATGAATTGGGCTTCTAATCTCAAGGTCAGCAGTTTGAAACTACCAGCTGTTCCACGGGAGAAAGATGAGGCTTTCTGCTCCCGCAAAGATTTACAGCCTCAGAAACCCTATGCAGGGTCGCTATTGGTCGGAATCGACTCGACAGCACTTAACTACAGCAACAATATCCTTAATATGCAGATCTAAAATTCTAATCATACTACATTGAAATCGCCTTTTCATGAGAAATGACGATGGAATTGGTTCTGTCTCAAGTGATTTATTTCCTATTGTGTACTAAGAAGCATATTCTGCAATTTTCTTTGTTGTTTACTTTAAGCCTAAGATTTTCACCATCTAAGAGGAATACTGATGTGGTGTAAGATAAGCACTAGATTGCTAACTGTAAGGTTGGCTGTGGTTCAAACCCACCAGTTGCTCCTTGGGAACCCAAATAGGGCCATTATGAGTCAGAACTCAATGACAGTTAACAACAACAACAACAAGAGATGCATAATTTTGCCCTTCCACCTCTTGTCCTCATTGTTGTTGTTAAGTGCTGTCGAGTCAGTTCTGACCCATAACGACCCTTTATAGGGCAGCTGGTGAGCTTGACCTGCTGATGATATAGTTCAAATGACTTTGTAGTCCAGCACATTAACCCACAGTGCCACACCAGGACTCCTTTTCCTCATTAGAGAAGCTAAGAGAAAATCAAACACCATAGATATATTCAACAAATCAAGTGTAGCTTATAATCCTGCCAGTAGGCCATTCTAAGAGGCACATTTGGAAAATCACGTTTACATTGAGTTGCCAAAGAATCTGAAATTAAAGAGCTAAAAAAACAGACGGTCCCAGCGAAGAGCCTCTGATGGTTCAGGAACTATACAGACCATTTGCTAAGAGGTCATCACTGTGTGAAATCTGGCATCACAGCATATAAAACTTTTTTGAATGAAAACATTAAAAAATGATTGTCTACTTTAAACAATATTTTCTTCAAAGTTAGGAAATCTATGTTTATTCTTTGTAAATTAAATCATATTTTAAATCTGGTTGGGAAACAATTTAGGAAAGGGTTCCATTAAACCTCTTCTATAATAGACTAGTTGGAAATATGCTATGTCAGATCATAGGCTCTCTGCCACAACTTTGCAAATGTAGATAAAGGTAGAAAAAGACAACACCAGTGAACAAGCCATCACAAATGAGTATAGTTGAATTGCATTGGGCAAATCTGTTGTACAAGACATCTTTAAAGTGTTCAAGAGCAAAGATGTCAGTTTGAAGACTAAGGTGTGCCTGGCCCATGCCTTGGTATTTTCATATGTATAACCTCATGTGCATGTACAAGTTGGACAATGAATAAAGAAGACTGTAGAAGAATTAATGCATTTGAGTTATGATGTTGGAGGAGAATATTAAAAGTACCATGGGCCACCAAAAGAACAAACAGATCTGTGTTGGAAGTACAGCCAGAGTGCTCCTTAGAAGCCAGGATGGCCACTCTTTGTCTCTCATACTTCAGACATATTTTCAGGAGAGGCTAGCCCCTGGAGAAGAACATCATGCTTGGTAAAGTGAAGGGTCAGCAAAAAAGAGGAAGACCCCCAACAAGATGGATTGGCACAGTGGCAGCAGCAATGGGCTCAAGCATAGCAGCAATTGTGAGGTTGGTGCAGGACTGGGCACTGATTCGTTTTGTTGTACATAGAGTTGGTATGGGTCGGTACTGACTTGACGGTACCTAACAACAAAACTTGCTTTACAAAAATTGGTAGCGCGTCCATCGGTCATTTGCAAAGCCCTGATTTAAATCAGGCTTTAAAACAAGCATACAAACAACCTCAAATGCTCTATAAGGGAACTATCTTCTCAGCAATGCACATTTTGATTTTGGGGTTTTCACATTTTGAGATGTTTTATAATGGGGGATAGCTATTTGTTATATCTTAATTAGACAAAAAGAATGTTAGGTATATACCTGGATCGAACCAAAGCATTTCATGCAGAGAGTTTGTTACTAGATAAAAATATTATCCATTCTTAACACACCTGGCATTGTCCAATTGCCAGCTAAGAGCCCACAAAAGGTCTTCTGACCCGACCTCACACAAGACTCCCTTCTCCTCCCCCCAGTAAAGCATCTGGTTTTGGACCACCATTAGAAATGTCTCACACACTCTACTAGGAATGAATGATGTTTGGTCCAGTCTCATTTCTTTTGCTATACTAAATCTTGTTTCTAAAATAAGAGTATAAATATTGGCTAATATTTCTATAAAATATTGTTGATGTGATATTGATTAGGAAGATAAGAATGTCCAAGTGAGTGAATCTGACCCTTGTTTGTTTTCTGTTCACAGTGGCACATTTCAGTACACCCTGGAAGCCACCAAATCTCTTCGTCAGAAGCAGGGGGAGGGCCCCATGACCTACCTCAACAAAGGACAATTCTATGCTATAGCGCTCAGCGAGACAGGAGACAACAAATGCTTCAGACACCCAATCAGCAAAGTCAGGGTAGGGACCCACTAATCAACTAAACACGGAGGGGTCACGTGAATGGATTTGCTACCTCATATCCTTTGTGGAGCAGTACAGAAAACAATTCCCAATTAAATAATTCTAGAACCAATGTCAGAGGGTTGGAGCAAGAGAACGTATTGGCCTGGTATCATTTTAATCAGTAACCAATAAACCCCAGGGGAGGGACATATTTGGAACCTGTTTTCTGACTGCCTCCGTGACATTTATTCTCTTCAGTCATTGTCTATGTATTTCCTAGTTGTTAATTAGCTGATGTTAAGTTTTTGGGTAAGAGCTGGAAATCAGGAGATATTAGAGGGCAGGAGAGGGTTGCTGGTGCACTCGGTAAGGAGAAGGCTGTTCAGTCTGTGCCTCTGAGCCCTTTGTGACTTTACTGAAAAGCCTCCTGCAGCCCAGTGCTTACCCAGTTTTCAAGGGACGAGACATGGTGCCCATCAGGAGTGACTTGGAGGGATTTTCGGATTCATGCGTGTTAGTTCCATTTGTGGGAAATGACACTGGAGCTGTAGCTCACTGTCCTGGAGGGCTGCCAGCTTCTCTCATTCTCACTGCTGCCTAGAAGGGAGGGAACTGGCAAGCCCTCATTTCTGGAAAAGAAAATTATAGCAGAGGCTCTGCAAAGGAACTGAAGGAGTTTCCTGGCCTACTGTAAAATGGTGTGTGCTGCTGCACCCAGGTGCCTTCCTCCCCCACCTTGCTTTAGCCAACTAGTTTACCTCATCCAAGCTCTTGAGAACAGAGGAGAGGAATACCGTGATGTACCCAGAGCACACGACAGCCCAAGTACCCCCAGCCACAAATTCCCTGATAAATCAGTAAATGAGTGGGAAGAGAAAGATCACTCAGGCTGGTCGGCTTGCCTGATACCAGCTTTAGGTAAAATAGGATTACTGCTCTCCAAATTAGCTACGCTTCTGGCTGTGTTTCATTGATGAAAACGAGAAGGACTGCTGCTGATTTCTACATCCAGCAGGTCCTCCTCCCTCCAAGGCTGCTCCAGATCAGAACTGGAGGTAGCAGGGCATTTGACAGTGTGGGGGAGGAAGGGGAAGACAGGGGACTAAGTTGAGTCCATTGCAGATAAAAGATGCTTAATGTACTGTATGTCTCCCCCCGCCCACACCCAGGAGAACTGGTATGTCCCACCTCTGTTGTCTTAGCTCTAGTGGAGGATATGTAATAATAAGCATAACAAGAAGTATAAAATAAACAACTAAATGTGCTGCGTGTTTTCTACCTACCAGGACGGTGTCAAGTACCATATATATATTCAGTCAGTTGAAATGAATAGCTGTAGAGAACATGCACTGTTGTTTTTACAGTAGTACACACTGAGGAAACCTAGGCTTTTAGAAGCCAGCCAACGACCAAAGCTACATCACTAAGACATGAGAGCATCAGGCTATGTCCCAGGCAGAAAAACTGTAGCACTCACTCTCTTAACCCTAATACTCGGTTAGGTAAAATGAGAGTGCAAGCTAGAGGTCCACTTGTGACTGCATAACCTAGAATCTGAATGCTGATGGCCATGTTGGATAAGTGTTGGAGAGCTAACTATAAGGTCAGCTGTTTGAGCCTACCAGCTGTTCTGTGGCAGAAAGAGGACGCTTTCTGCTCCCCCAAATTTTATAGCCTCAGAAACACTATGAGTTGGTATGGACTCTACAGCACCAAACAATAACATCAACACCTTAGAATCTACCCCCAGTGCCCTCACAGTGCTTTGTTGAAATCATAGAAATAATGTAATATGGAAATTTCATTTATGTGGGTTATGTTTTTGGCTATAAAGAGGAGCCTGCCTTCTCTTAAAGACTTGAGTACTCTCTGTGCTTCAGAATCCACTTGATGGCTTAAGGCTTGGCTTGGAGAGGAATATGATATCTTCTTCTCCAGGAGGAAAAGATGTAACTCTTTTGTGTTCCTCAACTCTGAAAAGGAATCGTTCTTGAGACGAGTGAGGCGCTTGTAATTTACCAGCCTTATTTTCTGAAAACGTTTAGTTCTGAATTGAAGCATGATGTTGTTTCTAAGTTTCTGAGGAGTGGCTAATGCATTTGAACCACTGACCTTGCAGTTAGCAGTCCAGTATTTTCCTATAGCACCACACCAGGACTCCAAAGCCAACAGTACCAGGTTTTCCCAGGCAGTTTCACATCCAAGTACTAACCAGGCCCAACACTACTTAGCTTCCGAGATCAGACGAGATCAGACACGCTCAGTGTGGTATGGCTGGAGACAAAATGAACATAGTAAGTAAGCTTAAAAAAAAAAAAAAAACATTTGCCACTTCAATATTTTTTCCCATGTCCAATTCAGTGGCATATATATTCATCTTCTTGTGCAAGCATAAACTTTTTAATAGAAAAGTTGGGAGAAGTCGGGCGAGAGAGAGGATCTGGGAGAACTCTGAGTTTCAACAGCAGGCAATGGCTTCCTTCCTAAAGGTCATGTTGCCTGTTCCTTTCTGCTTTTCACTCCATAAGCACAAATGCTTCGTAGTCATATACCTTCCTTCTATTACAGAAAATATTTCATTCTGTAAGAACTTCTCTGCAACTGTCCACATACTAGTGATATTATTCAAATTGGATTCTTATATAGTTTCCCAGGTGATTTTTTGATGTATGACTACATTATATTTAAATAAGTAGCACAGTTGACCTTGTATTTTTTCATATAGGAAATACAGCTAGGTTCATTCATCTGAACTCGTCTTTTAGTATTTCCTCATTACCTCCAGTATTCCAGCTTGAAGCACTTAATGAGCTCAGAAATTATTATTAGCTCCTTTACAAATGTGCCAAATTCTATGTGCTTGTTTCTGATACAATAGAAAAACATTTTTTTCTGTTTTCCAGTTGCTTATGACTTCAGTAGTAAAAATGATGTAGGATAGGCTTTTTCTCTCAGCTGTATGTCTTTTCCAATTAGTTTTTTAAGTGGGCTCATTTTGAAATCAAAGAAATCTTACACCTGAGCTTTCTCTGGGCTTTTCTCAAATAAGAAACGCAGCCTGAAACAGAACCTCAGGCAGAGCTTCCAGAGCTAGAGACTGAGGCAAGGAGACCGAGCAGAAAGTCAGCTCCCTGATTCTCCCCTCTGCAGAGCGTGGTGATGGTGGTCTTCAGTGAAGACAAAAACCGCGATGAGCAGCTGAAATACTGGAAGTACTGGCACTCCCGGCAGCACACAGCCAAGCAGAGGGTCCTCGACATCGGTAAGTGGCCGTGGTCACAGTGAGCACCGACAGGCTAGTTTTATGTTAACACTCATATTTAGCTCACATCAGGTCAAAACATCAAAGTTGGGCTAAGCCTAGAGAGCACACTTTCTTTTCCATGAGAGTCAGCTGTTTGTCGCATAATATGATGTTGTGAAGTCCTGCCGAGTCGGTACCGAGGAGCGAGCTGATGGTGGGTTCAAACTGACCCTATGGTTCAGTGCTTTATGTTACAGTACCAATACGTGATACACGTTTAGATTTACAAGGCTTATTTGCTTTTCTAAAACACATTTCCATGCCATTTCAGGTTTGAGCCTAGCAGGCAGGCAGGCAGGCAGGCAGGTCGGATGGAGTCTCAGCCCTGTAACATGAATGAATCCACTCTCTAAGGTAGTTGGTGAAGGCCACATGACTAGATAATAAGTTCTAGTCACTAGTTCTCCATCCAGTGCTGTGTCTACTCCAACACACGCCTAGTGCAGGTGGCACTAGTTGGTCAGGTGAACTAGCACATTTCCTTGATAGGAAACAGGGAATAAGCCTGCCAGCCACATTTTCTGGAGTCTCTATCCGCCTAATTGCCATGGCTGTTAGCCCCCCAGCTGGTCTTGCCAAGTAGTTCAATGAAGGTAATTTATTGCAAAAGTTGGAAGGGCTGACGGCACAGTGAGGCAATGCAGGAATGCGCAGTGGCAGCGTCTGTGGTTATTACCTGCCTAACCTGCTAGGCTGAAGGGACAAAGGGAGGAGGTGGGGTTGCAGCAGCCACCCAGCAGGAGCTGGGGCCACAGTGGGAGTGACTTTCCACTGTCAGTGATATCTCTGTGCTGAGAGGGAGGAGGAGAAATATCCTGGCTTCTCCCTGCCTCCCAATCTCCTGCCAGCGCTTTCCATGGGCAAAGCACAGGACCCTAGAAAATGTGGTTGGCCACTGGGTAAAGCTCTGGGCTTGCTAACTGTAAGGACAGCATGGTTCAAACCACCAGCTACTCTGAGTGAGAAAGGTGAAGCAGTCTGGTCCCTAAAGGCTTAGTGTCTCACAAACCCCAAGGAGTAGTTCTTCCGTGTCTTATCGGTCGCTATGAATCGGAATCAACTTGATGGCAGTGAATATGATTTATTTGGCCTTTGATAGATACAGAACAAAGCAGGGAGGACAGAAAGCACATCTTAAAGTTTCTAAAAGTTATTAGGGATGCAGACAGTGAATGACCTGTGTTTCTAAGTAATTTTCACATTTTACTTAATACTTTTTCCCTAAGATGTGGCTTCTTATTTGTAAGCTTTATTATCCCATTTGCAGACCAAGGGTCTGTGGTCCCACAGAGTGTAGGTAAAACAAAGGTCCCATCATGTGGGTGTCAGAAGATATTAATGGGGTGTTAAAAGGATCCCTGGTGGCACTGTAGGATAAATACTGGACTACTAACTACCAGGTTGGCAGTTCAAACCCACCAGCTACTGGGAGAAAGAGGAGGCCTTCTGCTCCTGTAAAGATGTATAGCCTTAGAAATCCTATACAGGGTCACTGTGAGTCAGAATCGACTCGATGGCAGTGGCTTGGGTTAAGAGGATGTTTGTTTTGATTTCTTACCCACTGAAATGATGGATTTGTGTAAGCCTCCACCTTTACCTTTGCCTCAATGGCAGAAAGGTACCTAGGTTAAAATTAGAGACTCAGCCTTGAGCATACTGAAACAAATTGTTGGTTTATACGGCAAAATGGCTAAGCCCCTCCTCCCCCAAAACACACAGATACACACTTTATGAATTAGTCAAGCTTACTTGTTTATTTTATAAACAAGGAAACTGAGGTTTGTAGAGGCTCATCTATGCTCTACCTCTCCTCTCTCTCAAGTGTCTTGTCCTTGGATAATTAGTGCAAGAGCTGGGATAAGAGCAGCCTTGACCCTTGGGTCAATACACTGAACTTCTGAGACAAGCTGACTAGGACAGGGGGCTGGGGATGCTTGCTATAACCTGCTTTGTAGCCAATCTGCAGAGAGCAGAGGAACAATTTTATTTTATTTGAGAATATAGCCTTATAATTATGACCCAAGAAAATGAGAGGAGCAATTAAATAGAAATATGGACTAGGTCCAAACAAGGCAAATAATAAAAGAATTTTACTGGCATACTTGTTGATTCAGCTTTGATATTGTTACAGGGTTTATTTATTAATTTATTGGACCTGAAGGATTTCTCAGATCTTGCAGGACTTCAAATCTCACCTGTCTTTTGAATTATCTCCTCTTTCCTTCAGACTCTTCTCCTTCAGGGAGTCCTGAACACACACACACACACACACACACACCAACTTTGAGATTTGTGATGTTTACTAAGTACACTTCATGGCTAGTTGGTCTACTTACTGAAAAAGCCCCATGACTTCAAATGGATGATCTATTTTCTGAGCACAGTCTTTCCCCCTAACTTCAGCTGCCCACTGGTAGCTGCTCTCGTAGGGTGAGGGAATATGTACAAATCTCATGACATTCATTATTTGGTTATTCTTCTATGTTCCTCTGCCAGTGGGATGTTAGCACCATTCTTGCACATAAAGGAGAAAATCTTAGTCTGAGGTGGCATATGCATTTGGACATTCTCAGCAAATTCTCAGTGAGGCCACATCAGTATTGTGGACGGTTACCAATGCCTGTCTAAGGTGGAAGTGCTATGCATTTGACTCTTTTGGTTGAGGACCTTGTTGCTGTTGTTATAGTTGGGTATGGTCAAACCAACTCATAGCAACTGTATGTGCAGCACACTGAAACTCTGCCTGGTTCTTCACCAGCCTGACAATTGTTGTTAGGTTTCAGCCCACTGTTACAGCCACTCTGTTAATCCAGCTCATTGTGAGTTTGCCTCTTTTTCACTTCCACTACTTTACCAACAATGGAGTCCTTTTCCAGGGACTGGTCTCTCCTGCTAACAAGTCCAAAGTACAAGAGAGGAAGTCTCACAATATAGTGGCCTGAAAATATCGAAGGAAAAAGTCAAAGTCTGTTAATGTATTTATATACTAAAACCTCCAAGAAGCTGGAGGTTAAAGGTAAGACTCAAAGGTACAGTTCCCAAAAGGTCACCAACAAGTGTGATTTCCAATCTTGTCGGCAAGTTTAACTGAGCTATCCAGGTAGTGACCTTGTAGCTAGAGCTAAAGGTCAAGATAAGGTCTCTCTACCTAAAGCAGAGGCTCATAACTGGTGGTCCTTAGAGTCTATGATGGGTTTTAGGGCAATCACATACCTCAATTATGTATGACACAATCCTGCTTGTATGGCTACGTGCAACTTTTCATCATGTTTTCCGGGGTGCCCAGGATAATCGGCTGTGCCTGCCAGCACTGAGCCGCTCAGTCTCTGCTCCAGGCCTCCACCTGCAGCGTCTCGCCAATTCAGCTTCACCTCCTGTTGTGTGTTTGGCACCCCTCTGGCACTGCTGACTTTTGTGTTTGCTAATAATGGTGCCTGGCGAATGTTCTTATGTCTTTCCACACAGGAACATACCTTACTTCAACTAGGTTGTCAGCTGTTTTTTGAGACCTGTCTCCTCATCTTCCATAGCTAATCAATCCTCTGAGCAGCATGCTAGGTGACTAATGGAGAGAGGACCCCTATGTCTTCAGGTGTGTTCTGTCTGTGGAGAGTGGGAGCCCGAGGAAGAAGATGCACTTCAGAGAGCTTTGAGCCTTGGCTTGAGCAGAGCACCTAGTGAGGCTGTCCGGCACCTACCACACCCAGCTGCTTCCCAAACTGACTGCTTCTTCGGTCTGGAGTGGTCTTTGGGTAGATATTTATACCACTCACCCTTCACTTCAGCCTTTGCCTTGTTACCTTGTCAGACAGAGAGTCTTCTCAGTCATGCTCTATCCCTCCTTTACCCTTATTTTACTTCAGAGTTCTTATCAACAACGAGCAGGTTCTTTCTTTATATGTTTATATTTCTTATCATTCTTTCTCCTCCTGTTAGAGCACGTGAGCAGAGATTTGTCAATTTTGTTCCCTACTTTAGCCCCAATTCTGAGCACAGGGCTTGGGACGTAGTGATTGTTCAATAGATAGATCCTAATGAATGAATAGATATGAAGTAGGGATGAACAGAACAGTGGATGAAAATCTTGTTATGCTGGCGGAGCGTAGCCCTCTTGAAGGAGTAAGCCATGCCTCAATAACAGCAAACGTGCTTGCGTTCATTGCCTCCTATATTCCAGGTATTTTCTATTCCTCACATATCAACATTTTGTCTTCAAGTCCACCCATCTTGTTACTTAGCAACAGGTACAACGAGGGGTTAAGAATTCTCCATGAAGTTCATCCTGCTAAGTGGTAGGATGGGAGCCAGGAACATGAGAGTTTGAGCCCCTTGTTATCTTTATTGTTCCGTGTGCTCACTCTATTATAGATCATCCTTCGGTACACCGATATCCTGTCCCCTAAGTTACTGCTTGGCACCTACCAGGCACTGGTGTATGTAGAGTTTAACTGCAGATATTCAGATTTGGAGAAAGCTTTGGGGTCTGACTGGGAGGATTCTTGACTGCTATTTTGACAGTTCTAGAAGTGAGCTTTGATTGGTGGTGGTTGTGCACTAGGCATAAACTACTTCCGAGGTGGAGGAGGAGAGGGAGAAGGGAACATTAGCTCTGGCTTCTGACTTGATATGAGTAAAGTAAACAAACCCAGGCCCAAGCTGATTCTGCTGCTTTTCAAAGTCACACAAGCAACGTTCTCCAAGCCTCACAAGTTCTTTCTTGTGCCCTCATTGAGCAACAGCAATAATTCAAGGTCAGAAAGAAGTTTACATTCTGCAGCTCAAGGAGCACCTGTGTCAATACACCTCCTATACGGAATGAGATTACATTTGTAGTTTGTTGTCTCCCTGTGTAAGAACCCCTTTTTAAGGAAACTCTGAGTTAGTGATGGTTTCACGTTAGTTGATACACACTTGAAGAAAGGCAGTTATTCCATTTTTGTTCAGCAAGCGTTTATTGAGCACCTACTATGTGCCAGGTCATTTATTAAGCATCGGTGATTCAAGGTTAGTGAACACAGAGCCCTTGCTTTCATGTTACTCAAGTGTTGGCGTGAGTGGAATTTGTCTTGGACAGTGGAGCTTAGTTAGGGACATTCTGATTTGGGGCCACATATATAGCACACATCTGACAAAGTGGGAGTTCCCTTGGACTTGTTTGCACAATGGAGGTTATCCAGTTCTATACAGAGTGTTCCAATTTAAAAGTATTGGCAATGAATCTCAAATCATAAAATTAACTGGACCAGATCGCAAATCTTCTCAAACAATGGATAAGTCTAAAAGCACTTTCTGGAGAAGGCACATTATTTTCCCATTTATCAGCTTTCAAACAGGGAAGGGCAGTTTGAAGGTTAGTTTAACAACTAAACTTAACTTCATAAAATGGAAGCCAGAAATGACAACAGGTAAATTCATCAGCAGGGCATTCCTTTGGAATTTCTCTCTGTGGAACAGCATAAAGAACTACTTTACTACTTTACAATGTAACTGTTCCAAAATAATAAAATAATGAGCAGCACAGTTTCTGCATTTTCCAAATGGGTGGTATGGCTTACAATGCAATGAGGCCAATTCCCAAGCCCATCCAAAGAATGCCATTTTACAGCCACGTCCCATGCAGTCATCATTGACATAATTTTGCAGTTGATTGTGAAACAACCACATGTTCTTTATTCAATCTCTGCCTTTAAATTTGGGTTCAGAGTAGTCTTGGCCTGACCCAATTCTTAGTGTTTTTAATTGCCTCATGTGACCAGCAGTCCTCAGAGAGTAGTGGTTATGAGCTGGGCAGCAGTTTGAATCTACTAGTTGCTCCACTGGAGAAAGATGAGGCTTTCTGCTCCCGTAAAGAATTCTAGTCCCCAAAACCCTATACAGAGGGGTGGGGACGTCCATCCTGTGGGCTCTGTGAGGCCCTTGAAATCATTTGGTGTGGCCCTGCCAAGGCAACCGCAGCTCCAGCCATCACATCATTGTTGTTGTTAAGTGCCTTTGTGTTGGTTCTGACTTGTAACAACCCTGTATTGGGTTTCCAAGGAGTGGCTGGTGAGTTTGAGCTGCCAACCTTGTGGTTCAAATCGACCTATCAGTCCAGTGCTTTATTCCACTGCGCCACACCAGAATTCAGCTGTCATATTAGGCATGAGTTAATTAAATGTTTGGTCAAAATAGCAGGCGAATTTTTAAAAAGTTTTATTGTGAATTACGTGATAGTTTACATGGGAGAACATTAGTTTTACATTCATCCTATCGTATATCATTTCATTGCTATGGTTACAATCCCCT
The DNA here is from genome assembly GCF_000296735.1 of Chrysochloris asiatica. Lineage (NCBI taxonomy): Eukaryota > Metazoa > Chordata > Mammalia > Afrosoricida > Chrysochloridae > Chrysochloris > Chrysochloris asiatica. The sequence continues at coordinate 873,803 of NW_006408519.1, forward strand.
CCATGCATCATCAACCAACCAAAGGGTATATACTACAAGCCTGCCCCCTGTCTTCAGCACACAGCCCCTTTCCCTCTCTGAGTCTAAAGTCTCCAGCTGCTCCATCATCTCTGCCTCCATCTCTGGCGTCACTGCTTCTCTGGGTAGGGTCCCGCTCTCCACTCTTCTCCATTGATGGCCCCAGGGACCTCCGCTCCTAGACTGAAAAGTTAATCCCTCCCCTCCTTGCTACAAAACATCTACCGTTACATTTTCAGCCCTCAAAATCAGTCAGCAGGCTAATTTTTAAATTGTTAATTTTATATGGCTGGCAATTGATGTTCTAACTATCCAAGTGGCCCTTAGCAGCAAAAAAGTTCCCCACCCCTGCTAGACAGGGTCGCTATGAGTGGGAACCAACTCCATAGCACGCCACCACTACTGACCACATATGCATGTGAAAGCTGGACAATGAATAAGGAAGACGGAAGAAGAACCAATTGAATTATGGTATTGGTGAAGAACATTGAATATACCATGGTCTGCTAGAACAAACGGTCTTGGAGGAATTGCAGCCAAAATGCTTATGAGAAGGGAGGATGGTAAAACTCAGTCTCAAATAATTTGGAGAGACTCGTCTCTGGCTTGGTAAAGTAGAGGGTCAGCAAAAAAGACCCTCAGTAAGATGGACTGGCAAAGTGGCAGCAACAGTGGACTCAAGTCTAGCACCAATTGTGAGGGTGGCACAGGACTGGGTAGTGTTTCCTTCTCTATGAGTCAAAACTCACTTGGTGGCACTAACAACAGCAATCATCCTTCCTTGTATCGGGATGTATTAACTGTATTGTTAATATTAATCCTATGGGTTTTCCGAGTAATTAGCCGGTAATTATAGTACATCTTCAGTTATTAGCATGTGATTATAGGATTTTCAACAATGTCCAAATACAAATCCATTTCTTAAGAAACAATTATTAAATTGTACTCTGTTAATAGTAGTTTTATTTGAAGGTAAAGCTTTTCATGAAAACCTAAATTTTAACTATATTAAAACATTCCATCAAGTTTAATTCTTCATAGCTGTCTTTGAAGGTCAAAGAGAAACCTTTCAAAAAAAAACTCTGAAAAGAGAATTTCTCTGAGCTGACCACTGTGAATTTTTCAACTTGGTGGTTCTGCCCAAGTCTGGAAACTCTGTGCTTGGAGTCATCCTCCACTTTGAAATAGGAATTGCAATTAACATTAAGTAGCTCTTTTTTTAAAATTATTTTTTTATAGTTTTCTATGGTAGCATTGTTGTTGTTGTTGTTGTTGTTAAGTGCAGTCGAGTCGGTTCCGACCCATA
>NW_006408519.1:875654-878219 GCF_000296735.1 Chrysochloris asiatica
CCCCACATCTGTCAGTGGAGGCATTTGTGGAAGACCAAGGTTCTGTTCCTGATAACACACCCCACATCTGTCAGTGGAGGCATTTGTGGAAGACCGAGGTTCTGTTCCTGATAACACACCCCACATCTGTCAGTGGAGGCATTTGCATGTTGCTATGATGCTGAGCAACTTTGAGTGGTGCTTCCAGATTAAGATAGACTAGGAAGAAAGGCCTGACTCTCTACTTCTGAGAATCAGTCAATGAAAAGCAAATGGGTCATAATGGTCAGATTCACAGCTGATTGTGGGGATGGTACAGGAGGACCAGACGGTTCTGCTGCATTGTGCATGGGGTCACCATGAGTTGAGGCTTCACTCGATGGCTTTAGGAATGCATCCGTGCACTTTCTTTAGGCTGCTCTGAGAGCTATGCAGAAAGATGAGAGGGTGGAGAAGTGGGGTGTAGGAATTGGGTGAGGTTAGGGGGCAGCTCTGCCATCCAGGAGACCCTGTGGCTGTGTGAACTCAAAGGCCCAACAGACAAGACCGACGGGCCTCTCATCTTTTTCTTCACTAGGGTGTCCTGAGTTCAGCTTAGTTCTTCGGAGATCTCTCATTTCCCACCCCCCACCCCACCCCCAATTATGCAGACCTGCTTTCTTCTTGCAGATAGGAAAATGTGGGTTTTCCTCCTTTAAAATTAACTCAAGTAAATGGAATTTCAGTTTTTTGTGTTTTTTTTCTCTATGCACACTTCTGAATAGATATGAAAGGTAAACAAAATAACACAAAACAAAACTGAATAACACCTCTTGAAAACTCCAAATTTAAAAACAGAACTCCAGTGAGAACCAAGGTAGGCAGTCAGAGCTAAGCCTGAAAAGCCAATTTGATGCTAGCTTTCTCTACAGGACCAGATGTGAGGGGAAAGCCAGGGTGTGGGCCAGGGACTACCCAACACACAGATCCACATTCTTTCTCCTTTCCCCTCAGCTCTGTTATGAAAGACATCCATGTGCGGTGTAAGTCATGCTGTGCTTTAGAGAGCAGTGCTGTAGCTACCATTTTTGAAAATGCCTTCCCAGCTTCAACATTTGGTTAGGAAGCATTTCAGTGATGAAAGTGCAATAAACTACAAAGGTTATATATTTTAAAACACTGTAATTTCTGATTTTTTCTTTTTAAAGACAGGTTAGTATTTGTTCAGTGGGACTCCTGGTGTGGCACTGTAGGATCAGCATTCGACTGTGAATTGCAAGGCTGGCAGTTCAAACCCACCAGCTGCACCTTGGGAACTCTGAACAGAGTTGCTAGGAGTTGGAACCAACTCATCGGCACTTAACAACAACAACAATTTGTTCAGGGAGCATAGTAATTTTCAGAAGTGATTAAGCGTTTTCACTTATTGCACACACATCTCAGTATGAATCCTAGAAACACACTCTCTCCAGGACCACAGCTGTGGGAGAGAGTCCCTTGTACAGGTGTGACTAGTGCGAACCTAGGGTTCCCTCCTTGAACGCTGCCCCCCCCTCCCCCCCAAGGGCCCAGGACTCAGCAGAGCGCACAGTATGCACAGTATGTCAGGTCGCTCCCTAGCATCCGATGCTCTGTCTGCAGCCTCTTGCCAATACAGTGGCTTCCACTTTGCTTTCATGCCCATATTTCTTACAGTGGGAGCCTGCACTCCCTGCCTCCCCCCCCCCCCCACCCCCCCCACACACACATCCCAAACTCTTATTACTCAGGTCCCAATCCAGCCTAGCCAGTCTCAGTAACATTTCTAAATGCCGAATCTACAGGTCTGTTTTCTTCCTCACTGCCTTTTCCTAGTCACTTTCTATCTCTGCTTCAGTCCTTCTCTAGGCTCCCTCCCATCCCCACTCCACCTCCACCATACACAGATCTCCACTTGGAAGGCATCTCACTTCTTTGGACCCTCTTCCCTGTGTCCTCCTTTGGTGAGGACTTCCTAACTTTTCCAGGCCTCTGTTCCTAACATAATGTGCCCTGGTGACACTGTAGTTAAGCATTAGACTTCTAAGCGCACCAGCTGCTCCGTGGGAGAAAGATGAGGCGGTCTGTGATGGTTTCAAAGAAAATCTGCAGAGCATCAGATTTATAGTCTTGGATACCCTATACCGGCTCAGTCTGGGTCAGAACTGACTCGATGGCAGTAGCCTTGGGTCAATGGGTTCTCTTCGTGGACTTGGGTTTATATTCAGACCACTGTACTTTGGGTGTTTCCACTTAGTTTACCAGTTTGAATTCTGTTCATCCCACTAGAAGAAGAACATTTCTGAGTGCAGAGAGAGCTTGTCTTCTTAGAGCCCATACCAGGCAGAGCCTGGCACAACATATATGCTACTAGTGGATGTGCAAACTGTAGCTTGTTGACAGTTACGGTCAGCAGACAGTCTAGTGAATTGGGTAGTTAGGTTGGAATTGACTTTTCTTCTCTGTCATGTTGAGGGGATCACTTTTTTTTTTAAAGCTTTACTGTGGATTATGTGATAGTTTACATGGGATGACATCAGCTTCACATTGATCCAGTTGTATATTGTTTCCTTGCCATGGTTACAATCC
>NW_006408519.1:879301-880129 GCF_000296735.1 Chrysochloris asiatica
AGACTTGAGGGCACAACCAGAGGGAAGTTAAAGTGAGGTTTAAAGCACGTATTGGATGCGTGAAGACTCTGTTTTAATCAAAGAAGGTAAAGCTAGCCCATAAAGCAGGGGTCGGGAAACTTTTTTCTGGGAAGGGCCATTAGGATATAGGATATTTATAACATCATTCACTGGCGTACAAAATTACCAACTTAAAAGTCCTGGTGTGGCGCTGTGGGTTAATGCGCCAGACTGCAAAGCCGTTTGAATTGGAAGGTCGGCGGTTCAAGCTCACCAGCTGCTCTTAGGAACCGACTCTACGGCACTTAACAACAACAACAATGTGATGTCTGGAACTGTGGTTACATTGGCAGGGCCTGACCAAATGATTTTGCGGCGAGTCCCCGTGTGGCACAAAGCCATTTGAACTGCCAGGTCAGCGGGGTACGCTCACCAGCTGTTCCTTGGAAACCCTATACAGGGTCACTATGGGTTGGAACCGACTGGACGGCACTTAACAGCAACAACAACAACAACAACATAGGACCCAAGGCCTTCTGGTGTGGTGTTGTAAATTAAGGGTAGGACTGCAAGGTCAGTTTGAACCACAAGGTCGGCACGTCAAACTCACCAGTCACTCCTCAGAAACCCCTAGACTGATGGCACGTAACTACAGCATCCAACCCGAGGACCGGATGTTCCCCACCCCCTGCCAAAGAGATACTAGCTTAGATGAGCAATTTAAAATATTAACACACACTAGCATGAGCTCGCCCCCACCACACAAATGAATAACTGAAGCCCCTTAATAAGCCCAGTACATTTAATATTGTCTAATGCATGATTTCA
>NW_006408519.1:880424-892040 GCF_000296735.1 Chrysochloris asiatica
GAACCGACTCGACGGCACTTAACAACAACAACAAATGCATGCCCCATTTATTGGGCAGTTCATTGTGTTCTTCCTACACAGTGGGCCCTTTGCTGTTTAATTGCTCCAACACCATGCTATCATTTCACACATGTACTTTTATTGATTTTATGTTTTTGACTTGAGGCTAATTATTTTCTTTCTTCAGAAATGCACTTAATGAAACAATGCTAACTTCATAGCTTTTGTTGTTGCTGTTGTTGAGTGCCGTGGAGTCGGTTCTGAGAGTCACATCAACCCGTAGAGGGTTTCGGAGGCTGTAAATCTTTGTGGGAGAGCAAGCCTCATCTTTCTCCCTTGGAGTATCTGGTGGACTCCAACTGCCCACTGTACAGAGCTTTACATAGTATGATTTGATTGGTTTAAAAAATATTTTAAAAAATGCGTAGAGACTTAACCTGATAGGTTCATGAGACTCGTGTATTTACTGAACAAAGCCGCAGAAGGTGTTCTATGTAGCCATTTCCTCAGCATTTATTAGACGCCTTCCTCTCATTGTGCCTGTCAACAGAAACAGATCTGTCTTCCCAATAGCCTCAAGTGTAAAATTAGGCAAATTTAAAGTTTTTGTTCTCTGTTTACAAAACCCCAAACTTGCCAAGAGTTTTTCAAAAATCAGATTAAGCTCTTTGAGGTTGCAGAAGCCAAAATAAGGTAAAACGAATCTGAAGAAAACGCTTTGAATGGGCTCCCTGAATGTAGAGCTGCCGCTAGCTTTTTTACTTTTGAAAACACAAGTATTCAAATAACTGAAGGCTTGAAAAATGAGCGTGCCATCATTGTTCAACAACCCTATGAGGTAATCCTGTGATAAAAATCCTTTGATGATCTCCATTTTACAGACGGCTTAGAGAGGTTATGCACTTTTCCGGGCTCCTTGCTGTTTCAGTAGAACTCACCAATGGTCCCGGATGCTGTGGGAGACCTGAACAAGTCAATTGCCATTGAGTTGACCTGGACTCATGAAGACCCCATGTATGTCAGAGTGGAACTATGAGCCATAGATAGCCAGACCTTTTTTTCCAGAGACATCTCTGGGTGAACTTGAACCTTCAACTGTTCAGTGAGCATCTGAACCCATTTGTAGCACCCAGGAGCTTCATGGTCAACATCTTGAGCAGCTGAAGGAATTGGGCTTGTGTTTCGAAGTTGACAGAAGAAAAACCATGTGAAGATTTGCAGTATTGTAATATATTTCCATGCAGCATCACCAACTACCCAGAAGTCATTTCTGTTGCTTTAACCTATTCAGTCTGCAATTCAAAAGTAAAATAATATGCTTTTGAACAGTATTTTTGACAGTGAAGTTGCTGGACACTAGAACAAGCTTTTGAGAGAGTCTGGAATGTTGTTTTAAACAGCACTTCTTGAGTACTTTGACTAGTAATAAGGTAGCATCAGTTGAGAGTCAATTTTCTTTAGTAAATTAGAGTTGGTTCAAGATTTGTCTTGTAATAATGCCCTATCTCACAAGTGGAACACTTGTATGGATCTAGGAAATGTTGCTGTTTCTAAAAACATCATTGGGGATAGAAAGCATTGGGAACCATTGTGCTGAAGAGAGCTCTGTTTGTAATAGTGAGGTGATAATGACTGATTAAATACTTTAGGCAATGACTTCTAATCTTATACCCCACCTCCCAACCTCCCTTCAAGAATTTTATTACACTAGCCAACAAAATGAAGAACAGAAAACTGGAATAAGAGATGAATAATTTCTACATTGTACAAATAAAATGTTTTTTTACAGTAGCATCATTCATGTCATCATACACTCAGTAAACTGTCAGGAAGTGCCAGGTACTTTTGGGTGAATCACAGTGTGCGGTATGTGTGGACCAGAGACAAAATAGTTAGATTAAAATGAAATCTCACTTAGTGACATGAATGGATTCGAAGAGATTAATTTTAAGCTTACTCAAGTTGATTTTCATTGGGAGCTCTATGCCTTGGTGCATGTTTAGGCATATAGGCATGTGGGCTAACACACAGGATATGATCTATTGTCAGTTTTGAAATCAATATTGTGAATCAGAACTGGTATTTTTAAAAAATTAAATCAAACAGAATACAAATTATTGCCATAGCGAGGAGCATAGTAATAGGTTGTGATGTAAAATATGTAAGATCTATTTCTCCCTTTAGGTTTATGGTAAAAAAAAAAAAAAAAACAAAGTTTGAAAACCATGATATTGGCATACATAATTTCTTCCCTAGAAACAAGACAATGAATCAAAGACAAATAAATTACTAGGTTTTGACTAAAAAGAAAATCCCAAGAAAGATTCCATCTTAAATGATATATTTGAGGAATTATATTATAACCTATGGGAGTAAATAGTAATAATATTATTAATAGCAGCTTTAATAATGTCAAAGCATCACTGTCAACCTGTCACATACTCTGAATCATAAATTATGTTTTCATATTTTCAGACATCATTGTTCTGGATTATGTGTGGGGAAGGTACTCATTTGAGAGAGTGTTGATCACAGAACTCAGAGACTCTGGTTTTATGGGTAGACAGAATTTCCGGGTTGGCCCCTTTTAAATGAAACTACGTAACTGGGACGATGCTATTGTTGCTAAGTGTTGTTGAGTCGGTTCCGACCCAATGTGACCCTGTATAGGGTTTCCAAGGAGCGACTAGTGAGCTTGAACCACCGACCTTGCAGTCCAGCACATTAATCCACAGTGCCACACCAGGACTCCATACTGGTGTGATTGTTGTGGTGGTTGTTGTTATGTGTCATGGAGTTGGTTCCGACTCATAGCGACCCTGTACAGGATTTCTGAGACTGTAAATCTTTACGGGAGCAGAAAGCCTCATCTTTCTCCCGCAGAACAGCTGGTAGTTTCGAACTGCTGACCTTATGGTTCGCAGCCCAATTCGTAACCACTGTGCTACCAGAGCTCTATTACTGGGGTGATAGAAAGTGGTATTTAGCATGTTTGCCTGGTTCCTATTCTACCAAGTGGAAATAATGAAAATTGCTATTGCTCACAGTTGTTGGTAGAATTACATGAGGTAATGTTTGTGACGTTAAATATATTTAGCACAGGGCCTAGCTGTTAAGAATATGGTTGCTATTAGTATTATTTGCTCATGTGTTGGAACCAAATGATAGGAATAAATTTAGCAACTTCAAAAATCAGCCCAAGTATCAACACACTTAAGAAACACGGGTTACCTTGGAGCTGGTGAACTCTCTAGAGTGTTCTTTTGATTCATTCACGTTTAAAGAAGATGCTTCTTTGATTTGGAAAAACAAAAATATTTCAGATCCTATTTAGACTAGATTTTGTTTTTTCTATCTGCTTCTACTCAAGAGTTAATCCTAGAATGACCCCTGACAGTTTCCTGAATCTGAAATGACCCTGTTTGATCTTTTTAGCTATGGAAAAGTGTGATGTTTGGAGACAGATGGGATGGGTAGGTGGTGGTGGTGGTGGTGGTTGTGTGCTATGGAGTTGGTACTGACTCATAGCGACCCTGTACAGGGTTTCCGAGGCTGTAAATCTCTCTCCCTCAGAACAGTTAGTAGTTTCAAACTGCTGACCTTGCGGTTCTCAGCCCGATTTATAACCACTATGCTACCGGAGCTCCTTGTGGGGACCAATATTGGTTTTATCATCCACTGAGTCCTGGTGTGTCGCTGTAGAATAAGCAAAAGACTGCCAACCACAAGGTTGGCAGTTCAAACTCTCCTCAGAAACCCTATTGTTGTTGTTAAGTGCCACCAAGTCAGTTCCGACTCATAGGACCCTGTATAGGGTTTGTGAGGAGCAGCTGGTGGATTTGAACTGCTGAGTGTTGATCCTACAGCACCATACCAGGAGTCCCAGAATCCTATATAGGGTTGCTGTGAGCCAGAAGACATTCAACAGCATGCAACAGCAACAACATGAAACTTAGCAGTATTCTGTTTTCTTTGATGGATTTCCTGGTTGGGGAAATATATATATATTAAAGTCCCGTGATAGGTTTTTTTTTTTTTTTTTTTACGTTTTTTTTGGTAATTATGTGATAGTTTACATGGGAGAACATTAGTTTTACATTCATCCTATTGTATTCATTTCATTGCAGTGGATACAATCCCCTCCATGCATCATCAAACAACCAAAGGGTACACCCCGCAAGCCTGCCCCCCGGCCATCAGCACACAGTCCCCCTCCCTCCCTGAGTCTAGAGTCTCCAGCCACTTCTTCTCTCCGTGTCATCGTCTCTCTCTCTGCCTCCATCTCTGGCATCACTGCTTCTCTGGATAGGGTCCCGTACCTTGCTTTTCTCCCTCAATGGTTCCAGGGACCTCCGCTCCTGGATGGCAAAGTCAACCACTCCCTCCTTTTGTTATGAAATGTCTACCTTTACCTTTCCAACACTCACAGCCAGTCCTGATAGCAATCATTCCCTACTGAACCTCAAGAGTCTTATCCCCATCACCTTTCATCAGCCCCATCCAGACAGGTTGGAAACCACTCAGTGGAGATTCTATCTTTCCTCGTATCCTCTGGAACTAGGTTCCCTATTGAAAGCTTGTTAGCTAGTCATTTCTTGCCTTTGTAGCCTTCCCACTTTGGGTAGCCAATGTCTAAGTTGCCCATCCTTGTCGACCCAGTGTACCAAGAGGATGGGAATGCTCCTCACTGTAAATATGTGTTCCCTCCTTTGCCCTACTGCATCCACAAGCATAGGTCAAGTTCTTCAAATTGTAATGGATTACTCTTTTTTTCCCTCTTCTTTCTTCCTCTAGTCAAGTTCTGATTATCCAGCAAGAAAGATCAAGTGGGTACTATCTGCAAGTGTGGGTGTTCTTGTTCATCTCCCCTCACTTCATATTAGCTAGATTCTCTATTCTCTAGTCCTCTGTGACCAGGAGTCCCCAGGTCTTGCCATACTGCTGGCCAACCAGGTCTCAACCCAGGTGGATAGGAATCTATTGAATGTGGTCGGACTGAGCTCACAACTTCATTGCTGTTCTTCCCCCACGTCCCCTTATCGGTAGACCAACGTGGTCACCAGCAAGATCATATGCCTGCTCGTGTATGCCACTTGCCCTGAGGGAACCTGACCGCTTGCCCTGATGGCTCCGGATGAACAACTTGCTTGTTCTTTCTTGTAGTAGTCAATCAGACTGCCGTTATTGTTTTTCATTTTCATGCTGTTCTGGTTGGGAAATATTTGATCACTCCACTGCTAGCTAAAAGGAGATTCTAGTTCACCCAGAGGTTCTTTAGAAGAAAGGTTTGGTGGTCTACTTCTGAAAAGTCACACATTGAAAACCCCGTGGAGCTCAGTTCTACTCTGACACCCAGGGGGTTGCCCTGAGTCAAGAGTCGACTTGCTTCTCTTTGATGCTGTTTCTCTTTTGTAGATGAGGAAATACCAGCTCAGAGAGGTTCAGTAACTCACTGGAGGTCACAGGGCTTGCTGAGAGCAGATTAGAAGTTAACTTCAGTCCTGTCTGTTTCTACTGCCAGTGTTCTTTCCCCGTGTCTTGGTTGTCTCCCTATAGAGTGCTCGTAGCATTTTAGTCCCAAGTGTATAAACTGTGCTGATTTCTTGGCTTAAAAAAACACAAACCCTAAAACCATCTTATTAGACTGTGGTGTATGCACACTGATTTGGTAATGATGCCCTGAGCCATTCGCCAGCATTCCACGTTCATTATTTCACTAGTCCAGGCAGAATCTACATCGTTCAGAAGAGAAGCAATTTTTATATTAATTACACCACTCCTTTTAATCTCCAACAATATATACAAAAAATAATTAAAAGGGTTAGTTATAATTTACCAAGCATGTGAGGCTTAATTAACGTGAAGGAATTAAACTTTCCTTTGACTGCATTCCAGAATTATACTTGCATGTACCACCAGTTGGAAGAAAACTCAATCTACAAAAATGTGAATTAAAAAATTCATTAAATGCTGAACAATTATACATGTGTATACGATAACAAAAGGATTCACTATCATACTTCCTACAGCATTAAAAATTAATGGAATTTCATAATTGCTGTGCTTGCCAGAAACATGTATGTAAAGCATTGTGCATGCATGTATGCTCATTGATCCTTGGTTAAAATCTCTGTCTCCACACTCTGTGTTTTCTTGGAAGAACTAGTTTTGGAACTTTTCTTTCCAGCTTTATGGTGCCTACAAGGTATGAAGATGTTTCCTTATTTGCCTCTTTCCCACTGCAGCACCCCAAGCTCGCCCTCCTTAATTAAGGGATTTGCAATAGTTTAAGAAGCTCTGGTAGCATAGTGGTTACGAATCGGGCTGCAAACTGCAAAGTCAGCAATTCGAAACTACCAGCTGTTCTGCAGAAGAAAGATGAGGCTTTTTGCTCGCGTAAAGATTCACAGCCTCGGAAACCCTGTTCAGGGTCGCTATGGGTCGGAACCGACTCGATGGCACACAACAACAACAACAATTCTCCCACATCAACCTTACATTCCCTCAGGGCCTTTCTATCCACTAGTCACCACTGTAGGAGATACCGTGTCATTTCTTCTTGGTTGTTGTGTGCCATCAAGTCGATGCTGACTCAGTAATTTCATGTGACAAAGTAAAACTGTCCCAAGTTTTTCAGTTGTAGTCTTCATGGGAGTAGATCGCCAAGTCGTTTTCTCATGGAACCACTGGGTAGGCTCCAACCTTCAATCTTTTGGTTAGCAGCTGAGCATTTAGCCATTGTGCCACCAGGGATCCTTATAATTTCTTTATAAGATATTAATGTTATTGTTGTTAAGTGCCATTGAGTCAGTTCCCACACGTAGTGACCCTGTGTATCGTTTCCAAGGAGAGTCAATAGGTTTGAACTGCCAGCCTTGAAGTTAGCAGTCCAGCGCTTATCTCACAGTGCCACACCAGGACTCCAGGTTCATGTGGATTTTCTGTAGCTGTGCTCCTCAAATGCTGGCATATATGTTAATATCAGGTCACAATTTATTGCTGAACTCATTTGCAGGCTATATATGGTGGTGGTGGTTATGTGCTGGGGAGTTGGTTCCCACTCATAGCAACCCTGTACAGGGTTTCCGAGGCTGTAAATCTTTATGGGAGCAGGAAGCCTCATCTTTCTCCCGCAGAACAGCTGGTAGTTTCAAACTGCTGACCTTAAGGTTTACAGCCCGATTTGTAACCACTACGTTAAAGTATGACCTTTGATACCAAACAGACTTGAATTCAGTTCCTTGGTTGGCCTGTTACCAGCTATGTATTCTCTAAAGGTGACTTAACTTCTCTAAAGAAGCATGCAGATATCAGCCTCCCAGAGTGTCTTTGAGGATTCGATGAGATGATGTGGGTAAAGGGCATGGCTCAGAGTTGGTCCTCAGCAAGTTCTTAGTGTGTGGCAGTTACCATCCCAAAAGCATTTGCATGTTAACGTCATGGGATGACAATCCCTTGCCCTAAGGATGAGCATTTCAGGATGAGATTCCCTGGCATATGAACAAGTCTTGTAGTAGGTAACTGTCTGGGTCTCCTACATGTGGTGTTGGAGATATTGTGCCAACCCAAGAGGAGATTTCTTTTGAGAAGCAGAAGAATTTGCCACATGAACTTCATCAGTAGCTGATGTCAGGGCTTCAACTGCCAGTGTAGAGTGTCTGTCAGGTGAATGAAATTAACACAAAGGATTCAGTCACCTCCATGCATAATAAGCAGACTACTGCCTAAAGTGTAGCCCCAGACAAACCTCAGGAGCATCACCTGAGAACTTGTTAGAAATTGAGTTCAGGGCTGTTCCAACAACCAAATCCGAGTCTCTTAGAATGGACCCAGCAGTCTGGGCTTTACCAAAGTCCTCCAGATGATTCTGAGTCTTGCTAACTTTTGAGGGACGTTGCTATAGAGTAACCCCACAAGCCTGTAAGCTATGGTTATGGAATTCCAGCAAGATTCACTCTACAGCTATGTGGGCTTCCTGACTGGCCCTGGGGGTGTGCATGACCGTATATTCCCAATGAACTCAACTTCCTTCTTTTTATGTTAGACAGATTCCCAGGCCTACTCCCCCTAGTTCCATTTTTTGATGTCTCAAGTGAGTTGTGTACTTTAGGGGTGTTCTTTTGTGTGTAAATGGCTAAGATTAATATGAACTATCTTAATTCAGACTTCTGGTGTGGCACTGTGGATCAGCAATGGGCTGCGAACCACAAGGTCAGCAGTTCAAACCTACCTGCTGCTCCTTGGAAACCCTGTACTGGGTCACTATGAGTTGGAATTGACTCGACAACACTTAACAACAACAACCTTCTTAGTTCAGTTGCAATAATTTTTTTTTTAAGCTTTTATTATGAATTGAATGATAGTTTACATGGGAGAGCATCGATATCATATTTTGTTTCATTGCAATGATTACAATCCCCTCCATGCATCATCGGTTAACAGTATATGTTTCTATTCCTTCTGGGATTTTTTGTTTTGTTTCTTTATGTACACAAAAACACACAGGAATATATAATTGTTTAAACAACCTAAGGGCACATTCTGCAAGCCTGCATCCTGCCTGCCAACACACAGCCTTTCTCTTTCTCTAAGTCTAGAGTCCTCAGCTGCTCTCTCTCTCCATGTCCTCATCTCTGCCTCCGTCTCTGGTGTCACTGCTTAGAAGGTTAGGGTCCCACGTTCCACTCATGCTCTTCTCTCTTGATGGTCCTAGGGGTCCTGTGTTCCTGGAATGTAAGATTAACTATGCCCTCCTTTTGGCAATGCGGTTTTGAAAAATAAAACTATTTTCACCAATGATAAGTTTGTTTCATCATATGTGTTTTTGGAAATATCCAAGCATAATGTTTAGTGAGGCATTGCGTGTGGACAAAGGAGTGAATTGGAAGTTGGAATCCCTCTTTAGCTCTGGTGATCTTCTGGGAAGTTAATTTCTGTAGAGGAGGAAACCTGTAAGAAGAGCCTTCTGGGTCTCTCTAGGGCTGTGCTGAGTTCTCTGGGAAATGTTTTTACAAACCAACCCAAATACTGGCTGAGACATTGTCTGACTCTCATGTATGGGATTCATGCTCACAAAACCATCAAAGACCAAGACTGTGTAACATCACCTCGTGGTGATATGGTATAGACTTTGAATGCAGGAGTTCAGAAGCCAGAAAACAAAAACAAACTACACCCCCCAACCCAAAAATCAGTAGGGCTAGAGGGGCAGGAAAAGTTTACAGAAAGGAGCAGTCCCTTAAGAAGGAAAAGATTGGTGATGAAAAGCTAACATTATTGAACTGGTAATAGTCTTGATTTTGTTCAGGATCTCAAAGTGGAGGGGATTGGAATTCCCGAGGTGCTATGAAAATGCTACTAAGATATAGTCAGAAATGAAGTTCATTGTATAGCTAGAGAGCAGTATGTGACATTAGTCTGTGAGTTACACTTTTTATTTAGAAAGTCTGTGGATCCATCCATTATAACTATAGAGTGCATCATATATGTATGATATGAAGCACTAAGAAATTAGCAATGCTTAAGATAGACACATTCCTTGCCCTCAGATGTTGTTGTTGTTGTTAAGTGCCTTCGAGTCGGTTCCGACCCATAGCGACCCTGTACAGGGTTTCCAAGGGTATAAATCCTTACGGGAGTAGAAAGCCTCATCTTTCTCCCGCGGAGCGGCTGGTAGTTTTGAACCGCTGACCTTAAGGTTCGCAGCCCGATTCGTAACCACTACGCTAATGGAAAATGCTGATGAGAAATTACTAAGTAAATACTTGCACATGCTCTAAAGGAAATAAACAAGATAATGGGGACCACCTAATCAAAAGTAGCCTCACGAGTCTTTTTGGTTTTTGACATAAAAAAGATTAAAATTGTTTCATTTCTTTATGGATTTGTCTACTTTTTCACACGATTGTCTACTTGTCTCAAGACCGGGCACACAGGCATTTTTCATGCTATTTCTCAAGCATAAGGACACTGTCTGGCTCAACGTGGCACACAGTAAATATTTATTCAACACACTTGTTGAGTGGAGTCAGGAAGGAGAGAGAGAGAAGTTAACGAGGACCTTGTTCAGGGTTTGGGGACTCAGAAGGTATTTGATTTGTATTGTATTTGTTTTAAAAATCCTTTCCCTTGTTGAGCTAGAGGAAATTTTCATGTAGAGAAGTTATGGAAAAACAAAGCCTCATTATGCAGTAGCTCATGAACTCTGTGACAAGAGTTTGACCAAACCACCTTGCCTTAATTTCTGAATGTGACACTTGCTTCTTATTTACAATGAACCGAAGAGCTGTTGTTTTAGAAGCATATACTTATAAAAAAATCTCAGAACAAAATTGTCAAATTACCACTTTTTAACTTTTCATTGTGAGTTGAGTGAAGGTTTACAGAGCAGATCATCAGTTCTACATTCAACAAATTGTATACTTTCCTTCATTACATGGGTACAATCTCCTCCGTGTACCAACACTTAGCAGTATTTACCTGTAGTCACTTTATTGCATGCTTCCCTGTGTTTCCTGCTACATTCATCTTTCCTCTGCTAACCTGTCTCTTGTTGTATACTGCCTTCCCTGTCACCCGTGCTAGTATGTGTCTACCCTCTAGCCCCAAAATAATTTGCCTCCCCCAGTGTCCTCTGTAACCATCATAGATTGTTTCTTTTATCAAGAAAACCTTTTCTTAACTTTTCACAACATTGATCTCACACAATATTTGTCCTTTTGTGCTTGACTAATTCACTCAGTATAGTGTCCTCCTAGTGTGGCGCTGTGGGCTAATGCGTCAGACTGCAAAGTTGTTTGAACTGCAAGGTTGGAGGTTCAAGTACACCAACAGCTCCTTGGAAATCCTATACAGGGTTGCTATGGGTCGGAATCGACTTGATGGCACTTAACAACAACAACAACAACAACAACAACAATGTCCTCCAGGTTCAACCAAGTTGTGAAATGTTTTACAGATTCATCATTATTCTTTATTGTTTCATAGTATTCCATTGTGTATATGTACCAAAGTTTGTTTAACCATTCTTCTGTTAATGCACATTTAGCCTTTTTCTATCTTTTTGATGTCTCTTGTAGACAGCATGTTGAAGGATCCTGTTTTCTTACCGATTCTGCTATTTATGTCTCTTGACTGGTAAATTTAAGATGAGGCTTTCTGCTCCCATAAAGATTTACAGTCTCAGAAACCCTGTACAGGGTTGCTGTGAGTCAGAACTGACTCCGTAGCACATAACAACAACAACAAACATTCTGTGTAATTGTCAGTAGGTGTGAATTGATTGTTGTCATTTTTCTGTCTGTTTTTTTTTGTGGAGCTGCTGGATTCTTTGTTCCACATAATTCTCTATGTTGAGTTCATTTTATTTGTGGATTTTCTTGTCATTTTCATTTCTGTTGTTTTAATATTTACTAAATCTTTGTAGCTTTCTTCTTCTTCTTCTTTTTTGATGTGCAGGTGTATTATTTTTTTCCTTGCTTGAAACAGTCTGTTTTATCTTGAAATCTACTTGACTTCCTTGCCATTTGGAAGTTCTGTATCTACATTATTCCTTCTTTTTGCTTTGTAGTTGACTTCATTATACAGTGTTATCGCTGGTTCCCTATTTTTAGTTTT
>NW_006408519.1:892205-900381 GCF_000296735.1 Chrysochloris asiatica
ATCAGATAATTGCCTAATTTCACCATTGTATTTGAGGAACAGCTCTGCTGGCTTTATGGTTCTTGGTTGGCAATCTTTTTGTTTCAGAGTTTTGTATATGTCATTCCATTGCCTCTTTGCCTGTGTAGTTTCTGCTGAGAAATCAGAGCTCAGTCTTACTGGTTCTACTTTGTAGGTGACTTTGTGTTTTTCCTGAGATGTGATGAGGATTCTTTCCTTGTCTTTGATTTTGGAAAGTTTGATTATGATACGCCTTGGTGAATTCCTTTCAGCTTCTATCTTTTTGGGGTTTTGTTTAACTTATTGTATGCTTATCTTCTTGTCTTTCATGATGTTAGGGAAATTTTCTTCCGACAACTGTTCCATAATTTTTTCTTTCTGTTCTGAAATTCCAGTCACCTATAAGTTGTTCCTCTTCATTGTATCCCACATATCTTAGGCTTTCTTTGGATTTTTTCATTCTTTTTTCTGATTATTCTTCCAGCATGCTAGTTGTTGTTGTTATGTGCCGTGGAGTCGGTTCCGACTCATAGCGACCCCACACAGGGTTTCCGAGGCTGTTAATCTTTACGGGAGCAGAACGCCTCATCTTTCTCCTGCGGAGCATATGGTAGTTTTGAACTGCTGACCTTGCGGTTCGCAGCCCGATTCGTAACCACTACGCTACCAGAGCTCCATTGAGATATTTATCTTCAAGCTCACTAATTCAGGTTTCCATTGCTTTGCATCTACTCCTTTGTCCTTTCAGTGTATTGTCCATTTCTGAAGTTTCTAGGTTTCTAGTTGCAGGTTTTGTATTGTTTCAGAATTTTCATTTACTTTGTCTGTTTATTCTCATAATGTTTTCCTGAAGTCTTCTAAAGTTTTTATTGTGTTCTCCTTACTTTCCTCAATCTTTCTATGGATCCTTTGAAGGTACCTAATTATCTTTCTTTTGCAATTAATTCTATTACCTTTTCCTCCTTAGAAATGCTTTCTGGCCCTGCATCTTCTTGTTTGAGCCATTCTTTCTTCTTTTTTTGTGTGTGTGAGCTGGACTTGTCTTTTTTCTCTGGGGCTCTGTGGGGTTGTCCTATTTGTAAAAACAAGCAGTGTAGTCGGACCTAGAGCTCCTGCCATTCAAGGATCTTACAAGGTGGTTGTGGAAGGGATGTCGGTGTTATCCAAGTTCAGGACACTCTATCTGGAACAGTTTGTGGGGACCCTTAATGGTGCTAGTTTCACTGTCTGGTAGGACCCCAGGGAAACTGGGGGCAGGGTGACTGGCCCATGTAGTGCATCTGCCTAGTCTGCCATCTTGCTAGACGTCCTCCACATGATCTTTTAAAGCTAATAATGATGAAGAATCATTGATTTCCTTGTCTCTAAATTTAATGATGTGTTTTTGACTCTGAAATTTTGAGAGCTTAACTGGCATAGTGAAAACATAGTTTTGCATTTAAAATAATTCCAAATGCAGTTATAAAGCCTTATTAGATATTTGTAAAATGTAAAATTATTTTCCTTTGCTTAAGATTTATTTCCTTAACCTTAATTTTTACATTAGAATCAGTAAGAACCTTTGAAATATCATAAAGCGAAATAATATATAGAAACACAGAGTCAGAAAATGGATGAAAGTCTGTTTAACCTCTTTGGCTATCAAGGAATTGCAAATTAAAATAATAAGGTACCATGCTTCACATATCAATTTGGAAAAATGGCATACTTTGAAGAAACAGGAACTCATCCACTATTGGTGTGAGCATAAATGGCTTCATCCTCTCAGGAGCAATTTGACAGAATGAATTCAAAGCTTAAAACATATATTTACCTTTGGCCTATTAATTCTTCTTCTGAGAATGTATCTTAATAAAATAATTATGTATGTTTGAATATTTTTACCATGATTGAAGCATCATTTAAAATAGCAAAATGCTGGATATCATCTAAATGACCTATAAGAAGCACAATAAATTATGACACATAACCCAGAATAATAACATGTGGCCATTAAAAGTAATGTTGCCTAAGTTGGTTTATTGACATGGAAAGATGAAGAAGATTATATTAAGAAACTAAAGCTAAATTTAAAATGACTGCTCCAGCGTTGTGTACAATACATGTTTTGGAGAGAGGTAGACAAGGAAAGGAGAAATAGCGGACATACAGATGTGGTTCTAGTGGTTGTTTGTGAGTGTTAGGTTGTGGTTGCTTTTAAATAGTCTCCTATTTGTTCATGATCTCTGACTTTCTTATGATGAGCATTATAGCAAAATATGTTGTTGTGTTCTTAAGTGCCGTCGAGTCAGTTCGACCCATAGCGACCCTGTACAGGGTTTCCGAGGGTGTAAATCTTTACAGGAGTAGAAAGCCTCATCTTTCTTCCGCAGAGCGGCTGGTAGTTTCGAACCGCTGACCTTAAGGTTCGCAGCCTGATTCGTAACCACTATGCTACCAGAGCTCCTTATAGCAAAATATAGGTGTGTTTTATTTAAAAATTTTAAGATAAATAGTTTTGTGTAACATTTCTCTGTGAAAACCAATAGAAATGTGAACAAAGATATGAATAGACTGTTTACACAAAGAGACAATTTGTTTTTGACTGTCCGGTAGGTGAAGAGATGTTTAAAGTCACAACAGTAGAAGAAATGCAAATTCTCACCTCAATGGAATCCCATTCTGTACACATCAGATTGGTAAAAAGTAGAAGTATGGTGAGGAAGTGGAGAAACAGGATGCTGGTGGGAGTCTAAGCTGTAGTGGCCCATTTGGGAGAGTGAGTTTGGAGAGCCATTCTGGAGAGCACATAGAGTGGATCTACCTGTGTTGCCCCATCACTCCAGCTCCCACTAATTGTGATGTTTATCACAGTGTTGTCTGTAGTATTGAAGAGCTGGAGGCACCTGGAGAGTCATTTCTGAGACGGTATGAGTAAATTGTGGTGGGCCATAACCACAGAATTCAGTGGAGCCACAATTAGAAGTAGGCACACAACCATAATGAGATTTATAGCTGGGGCTGCCATGGTAAAATGCAGAATGTGTGGTTACATTTAAATGGCATATTGCTTGGGACATACTTATCCTAAAAAAATTATTCATTATTTATCTGAAATTAAAATTTAATGAGACTTCCTGTATGTTCATTTGCTATTCTGACAATCCTATGCACAGCACAACACCATTTGTGAAAATTCAAGCTACATATACATGAGCAAATCAACCCAATATATTTCATAACTCTGTGTATCAGACATATTAATATCTATTACCTTTGTTGGGAAAATATTGGGATCAAAGGAATAAGTAAATATTGCAGAAACAAAATGAGAGGGTCTTGATCCCACAGATGTTGGTAGTGAGCTGAGTATCTTTAACTCAATTCTTTGTGTCTAAATTCCAAAATGAAGCTAAAAACACAACTTTCTGATGGCTCCTGGATTTTTTCTTTTTTTAAACTATTGTCTAGATGACACTGCCTGTCTGATAAACAGTAGTCTATTCAATAACAACAAAATCCCCAAGGAACACTGCATTTTTACACAAATAACACCCGTGTTATATGATTTTTTTTTTTTTTTTTTTAAACCTTTTAACCCCTCTGGTTAGTTTCCTGTGCATGCAACATGAGTTATTTAAGGTGGGTGCATTATATGCAGAAAATACTATACTCCAGCACTTCTGGCAAAACCAAAGTGCCAGGGAAGTGAGTGGGAAGAGAAATTGTTTTTGTTATTGTTAAGTGCTGTCCAGTTGGTTCCAACTCATAGCTATCATGTATAGGTTTCCGAAGAGCATCTGGTGGGTTTGAACTTCCGACTTTGTGATTGGCAGTCCTATTCTTATCCTACAGCCTCACACCAGGAAGTAAGTAGATAATAAGGGAACTCAGCATCGAAGAATACTTAATTTTATAATGAAAATTGAAACTCATAAATCACTTAAGAACATTGCTTTACTTAGATTTCCTTCTGTAATAGAGATCGTAGTTACGTTCTTATAGTGTAAATATTAGTAAAAGAATACAAGGAAGTGCACATTCTTAACTGTTTCCATACAGACAACCAGGAGAATAGGCAAAGTTTCAATTTATACATTGGAAAATGATGGTTCAATGCATGTCACTAAGTAACTATTACCTTTTCAAACTCTTTTGTTTTCTTTTTTAATGCTACAGCGGATTACAAGGAAAGCTTCAATACAATTGGGAACATTGAAGAGATTGCGTATAATGCTGTTTCCTTCACCTGGGATGTGAATGAAGAGGCAAAGGTAAGTGAAAAGTAGCATTCATTTGGTATTGATGCAGTTTAAATACGTGTACATTCTCTGATGATGCTCTTACAAAGGCTTCTACAGGGAAGAAGGAGTTGTTAACTTGAGCCAGGAAAAAAAAAATGAGCTCATTTTTCAAAGTCACACACATTCAGTTACTCATAGTTAAATTGCTTTTTTGGAGCAAAGTTAGTGTGTGGGCTCCTCAGTGACCCCCTACACAATGGACCAAGCCCCCCAGCTCGATTTAACACACAGAAAACCTTTTCTACTTGCACTGCAGATTTCTTCCAGACACCCTCCTCTAAGGTCTCTCCATGTGTCATGCACAGGAAAAGGCTCTGAGCTGATGTCTTATTCATAACTAATTTCACAGACCTACTGACGGTGATCCTTCCAGGCTTAAGCTCGGTTGAAGGACGGGTGCAGGTCTCTGAACTTGACACTTTGAGCACAGCTACAACAATCTCGAGACACTTTTTTCTTGCCTGCTCTTTAAGCTTGTCCTATTTCTCTAGGATGCCAGTATATTTAAGAAGTGCAATGGCAAAAATCTCTGACAAGGTGTGCTCTCAGGAGAGATAGCCCACCCTGGAACTGGTTTGGCCAAGAAAGTTCCAGTTGCTGAGCAATGGCTTTAGATTCATTTAGATTCACCTGACCCCATGTGTATCACAGTAGATCTATGCTCCGTAGGGCTTCCAGTGGTTGATTTTTCATAAGTAGCAATCCAGGCCTTTCTTCAAGGTGCTGCTAAGTGGACTCACACCTCTAGCCCCTTGCTTGGCACCTGAGTGCAGCACCCGTGGGAGCCTGATAAGAAAGCAGCTCACTGATATCTGGAATTATCTTCCAGCCATGAGTTACATGGACTTTAGGAAAACCCTAAACCTTTCTGCTATGCTGACTCTTCCTTCTGTATTTCTTACCTTCTGATCCTTATTTTTCACTTAAGGGAAGTTTCTAGAAGAAACCTAAGCTTGTTTTCTGCTTCAGTTATGTACCAGCTAGGACTATGTGAGAAGACTTTGTCTCCTAATGAATCAAAAGGTCAATGTCAACAACTTTATTCAATGCTTTATTGTCTGCGAGCAGGGGGAAGCTTTGGTGTGAAGGGAAGTGGGTTGCGAGTTTGCAGGCATGACTTACAGAAGACGATGAATTGCTCAGTGTCTCATTTCACTCATGTATAAAACAGTGTAAATGAAATTGGCTTTAGTCCCAAAAAAGATAACCCAAGCGGGCAAATAGCAAGAGAGAATCAGAGTAGCCTGGAAAATGTTCCAAGGCTTTAGCACATCGATGAAAGGAGGTAGGCCCTGCAATGGTGGGAGGTTAGTTCTTAAACAAAACGTAGAAAGTTTATCTCTAAGGGCCACACTGTCTTAGTTATCTAGTGCTGCTGTAATATAAAATAACATAAGTGGATGGATTTAACAAACAGAAGTTTATTCTCTCAAAGTTTGGTGGTTGGTGGCTATGTGCCGTGGAGTCGGTTCCTACTCATAGCGACACTGTACAGGGTTTCTGAGGCTGTAAATCTTTACAGGAGCGGAAAGCTTCATCTTTCTCCCATAGAACAGCTGGTAATTTCGAACTGCTGACCCTGAGGTTAGCAGCCCAATTCGTAACCACTATGCTACCAGAGTTTCAAAGTTTAGAAGGCTATTATTCCAAATTCAGAGTGTCAGTTCTACAGGAGGGGTTTCTCTCTGTGTCAACTTTGGGAGAAGGTCTTTGTGGATCCTGACATCTGGGAGCCAAGCATTCCTTGGAGACCTCTTTGTGTCTTGACATCATCTTCCCTTGGGATGAGGACATTCTCAGTATAGGGACCCGACATCCAAAAACATACTCCTCTCCTGGCTCTTCTCTTTTGGAGGTTCTGAGGTTCCTCTCATCTCTGCAAGCTTGTTTAATCTCTTTTATGTCTCAAAAGAGTGAATCAAGATACAACCTCATCCTATAGATAATATCCTGACTCATTAACATAATTGCCTGTAGCCCTGCCTCATTAACATCATAGAAATTAGGAGTTACAACACTGGATACTTAAACCAGATCACAAAATGAAGGATGATTGTATTCTACTGAGAATCATGGCCTACCCAAATAGACACATGTTGTTGGAGGGCACAGTTCAATCCATAACATTTCACCCTTTGGCACTCCAAAATTCATGTCCTTATCACATATACAGGAGTCCTAGTGTGTCTCTGTGGGCTAATGTGTCAGACTGCAAAGTCGTTTGAACTGCAAGTTTGGTGGATCAAGCTCACCAGCTGCTCCCTGGAAACCTTATAGGGGGTCACTATGGGTCGGAATTGACTCGACGGCACTTCACAACAACAACATCACATATAAAACACATCCATCCTACCATATCATCCCACAAGTACTTTCAACACATTATTAAACTCCACAGAGACCTCAGCTCCAATCTTACTGTGCCTTCTTCTCCCAGGCACACCATATATCCCATGTCTCTTCATTCAGCTGTCCTATGCTCTTGCCTATTCCTACCTTACTCTAGTCAGTTCTTGCCTTTCTCTCACTTATTTATTTTTATTGTGAATTCAGTGAAGGTTTACAGAACAGATGATCACGCTCACATTCAATAAATTATACACTCTGTGCCATTACAGTGATTGCAATCTACTCCATGTACCATATAATAGTTAGCAGTATTTACCTCTATTCACTTTATTTTTTTCCCTCCTCCTGCCCAACCTGCCCTGTAAACATCATAGAATGTCTCATTTAGCAGGAGAATCTTTTAACTTTTTACAACATTGGCCTCAACGATATTTGTCCTTTTGTAATTGACTGATTTCATTCATCTTAATGTCCTCCTAATTGTGAGGTGTTTTGCAGGTACTTCATTATGCTTCAACGTTGTGTAATATTTGATTGTTTGTATGTACCTAAGTTGTTTGTTTAACTATTCTTGTATTGATAGGCATTTAGATTGTTTCCATTTTTTTTTTTTTTGCTGTTGTGTATAGTGCTGCAGTGAACGTGGGTGTACATCCATATAGTTGTATCCTAGCTCTTAGTTCTTGAGAATATATATCAAGTAGAGGGATTAATGGCTCATACAGTATTTCTATTTCCAACATTTTGAGAAAGTGCCATACCATTTTTCACAGTGATTGCACCATTTTGCAGTCCTGCCAGCAGTATTGGAGGGTCCCAGCCTTACCACATCCTCGCCAGTATTTGTTATTTTCTGCTTTTTTTTTTTTTGTAACTTTGCTATTAATGCTGGAGTAAGATCATATCTCCTTGTTGTTTTGATTTGCAAATCTCCAATGGGTGATGATCTTAAGCATTTCTCTTCTTTTTTGTGTGTGTATATGAAAGTTTTATTCATGTACATAATACATACTTTTGTATTATATATTTGTACTTAGCTTTTGCATTTAGCTTTTTTTTTTTGCAAATTCTTTTTTTTTTTAGGTTTTTATTATGGATTGAGTGAAAGTTTACAGGACAGATCACCAGTTTTACATTCAACAACTCATTCACTTTGTTTCATTACAATGATTATAATCCCCTCCATGTACCATCAGTTAACAGTATTTCTCTCTATCCACTTTAGCTTTTTTTTTTTTTTTAATTTGCACAACTTATTTGTTCACTTTTGTCTTCATTTCTTCCAGGACTTGATTCACAATTAATAAACAAAAAATTTCTTTTTGTCATCTATGTGGTCATTCTTTTTTTTTTAATTTAAGTAAGTGAAAGTTTACAGGGCACATCATCAGTTTCACATTCAACCATTTATATAACTTGTTTCATTACATTGATTATAATCCCCTCCATATACCATGAGTTAAAAGTATTTCTCTCTATCCACTTTAGCTTTTTAAAAAACACACAAACAAAAAAACCCACTCAGGAAATATATAATAATTTAC
>NW_006408519.1:903186-905042 GCF_000296735.1 Chrysochloris asiatica
TCTCTCTTATTTGATTGTTCCTGTAGTGCTTTCCTGACTTCTTCCTTATTTTTCTCAACTCCACTATATAGTGTTTTCATACATTTTATAATATTTTTTCTGAATTCCTTCTCAGGCATTTCCAAAGCCTTCCCATCTTCCAGTATGGAGTATAGGTCTACTTCCAGCTCGTTTGCCTCAATCACTTTATCCCATT
The DNA here is from genome assembly GCF_000296735.1 of Chrysochloris asiatica. Taxonomy (NCBI): domain Eukaryota; kingdom Metazoa; phylum Chordata; class Mammalia; order Afrosoricida; family Chrysochloridae; genus Chrysochloris; species Chrysochloris asiatica. The sequence continues at coordinate 903,383 of NW_006408519.1, forward strand.
TCTGGACATGTACTGATATGGTCATCTGTTTCTGTTTTTGGGGCATATTCAGGAGTTATCTGTGGCCTTAATACTTAGATGGGTGGTATTTTGGTATATTTTATGCTTTCTGATTGCCTCCAGGTAACCCCTGTAGTTCACCAGAATGGAGGTGTGCAGCCAAAAAGAGACCAATGAACAGATGCAAAAAAAAAAAAAGTGTCCACACCTTTATCTCTGTGATTCTGTCAGGCATCCATGGCTGCTCTGATCCTTCCTCCACTCAGTCTTACCCAAGATGGTGGCTCCGGGAGCAGCTGAGCATCTTGGATTAGAAAGCAATGGATTTCTTGCTTCTGCTACAAATTCCTTTAGCTATAAGCCCTCCAACCTTCTAAATATCCCTTTATATGTGGTTCAGAGTTCTGGCACCATCCCCAGAGCCTGCTTGGTCCAGTGTTCTGTGTTGTTGCTGATGGAGCTCCTCACTGCACTGCTACCCGATCCACCATCTTATTTGTTCTAGATGCCCCATTCTCTTAAGACTAGATTATGGGCTACATGTTCACTAAGCAGTCTGTGCCACGGTGCAGTGTAGGACTTGCGATTGGGTCCTAGGCATAGTCATCTGATCCCTCTGTGCGTCAGTTCCCTCACTGAAAACAAAAAGGCTTTTCCAGATGTGCTCTGGGCCAGGAAGGCAGGGACCCGATAGCACATGACTTGGGGTGGTGGTTGTAGCATCACTAAGGGGCTGCAGACATACTGGGTGAATCTCAAATGACTATATAAAAGTTTTGTGCAGGAGAGTGAGCAGGGGTCTTTAAGCAGAGAGACAGAGCTAGTCTGGACTCTGCCATCTATCTGCAGATCAGACTAAGTGTGATTATTTCTGTTTGCTAAACTCCAGTCTCCTCATCTATTAACTAAGGAGTCCTGGTGGTGTACTGGGTTATGGGTCAGGCTACTACTTGCAAGGTCAGCAGTTTGAATCTACCAGCTGCTTCTCAGGAGAAAGATGAGGCTTTCTGTTCCTGTAAAGATATACAGCCTTGAGAATCCTATACAGGGTCTCTATGAGTTGGTACCAACTCGACGGCATGCCAACACCACCATCATCTATGAAATGGAGAGATAATCATAACTTCTTGAAGAGCAGTGAGGATTCTGCAAAATAATGGGCATGAAGTATTACGCGCAATACCTGGCACCTGGTAATAAAGAAATGTGTGTACTCTTGTGTGAAAACCCAGTGGCATCCCTAAGGGACCCTGGAGGTTGCAGATTGTACCAGATATGACCAAAATGACTATCTATAACACTTTTATGCAGTGTTTCAGCTGAAATTTATTATTCTTTTAAGTAAAAAGATCCCTGTAATTAGTTAAAATAAAGAGAACCTTTTTAGTAAGCCCACCTTACATGTATCGCTATATCTACAAGGCTACAAACTCTGTGTTTATGTGTTCGTTGCATCTTCCAGTGCTCTCTGGCCAGAGGCCAGAGCTGTCACTGTTGCCCAATTGCAGTGATGCTTCCAGTCACATGGTATGCTCTGCACACACTACAAGGGCATGCTGTTGTTTTTGTTGCTGCCAGTATTTTTATGGTCACTGGTTTTTTTCAGACTTTCCTAATGTTTTAGCTACAGTCTTGTGGTAAGTCAGATTTTTTTTTTTTT
>NW_006408519.1:905877-906695 GCF_000296735.1 Chrysochloris asiatica
ATAGCACTTAACAACAACAACGTGATAAAAATAGATAATAGCCATTGCTAAGGATTCTGTATGGTACAAATAGGGAGAGAAGACAGGAGAACCGTAACTAGAAGTGCTTTGTCAGTGTTGAAGTATGCTGTTAACATGAGTTGTGATCATCACTGCCATGTGATTTGTGATGATAGATGCTCGTGTGTAAGTGGAACTGTCCCATGTTTCAATAGGGAATTTTTAAAGACAAGGGCTAACCCTGATCAGACATCTTTAGTGATGGAAGTTTCAGTTTCTGGGGAAGGCCAGACAGGAGTTAATTTGCGGTTCAGTTGGCCTTTCTGCCCAATTCAGACCATACCACTCATTTCCCATACGTTTGAACTCACTTTGTTTGTTTGTATTTGTGGGTTTGCTTGTGTTGTTCCAGCCAGGCAAGTTTAAGCTCACATCACAGGTGGCCATAGGGATATTTTATATTGCCTGTTGCAGCAACATGTGTTCATTTCTTTAAAATGTATATTTTATTACCGTTTCTCAGTTGTTGTGATCTAGGCTAGTCAATAAGCTAAAAAAATAAAAATGAAAATTTCCCAAGACTACTTAAAGAGGTTTTAAAGAAAAAAAATCATAAAAATTAAATCCATTTCATAGGACCCCCAGAACATATTGTATGCATATTGTTGTTAAGTGCCATTGAGTTGGTTCTGACTCATAGAAACCATGAATAGGTTTGAACCACCAACCTTGCTTTTCAAACTGACTTTATGGTCTAGTGCTTATCCTGTATCACACGTTTATGTGTTCATACTTTGGTTTTCAAATGTTTGCGAGTC
>NW_006408519.1:908740-946793 GCF_000296735.1 Chrysochloris asiatica
GTACCAACTCAATGGCACCTAACAACAACCAAATGTTCGAATCTACCAGCAGTTCCACAGGAGAAAGATGAGGCTTTTTTTGCTTTCATAAAGATTTACAGACTTGGAACCCCTTTACAGAGTCTCTCTGAGTAGGAACAAACCCCATGGCACATAACCACCAACTACAACACCTTTGTGACATAGTGGGTTATGTGTTAGACTGGTAACTGCAAGGTCAGTAGTTCAAATCCACCAGCCAGTCTTCGGGAGAAAGATGAGACTTGCTACCTCTGAAGAGATTTACAGCCTTGGTAACCTTATATAGCATTGCTATGAGTCAGAACCAACTCAACACAGCTCACAACGTATTAATCAGGAGATTGCCTTTTAAAAATCAAGGTTTGGAAATGTTAAGATTCTGGAAATAGTGATTCCTAGTGTCTGCAAGAGAGTGAGTGACTTTTGTGGAGTACTGGCTGCCCCCTGTAATGCTTTCATTAGGCTTCTACATTCCAGAACTTCTCCTTTGGCGCTGGTGGATGTTTGTGTTTTCATGTTCCAACCTCCAGACTCCACGCCCCAGACAACCAGATATGCAGTTTAGATCGTCACTGGCTCTCAGTGTTGGGAGAGGCAGTGCTGGCCAAGAGGAATCGGATGAGGAAGTCTCCAGCATTGCCTGGGTCCTTTGGCAAGTGGTCAGAGTGCCATGGTGACAGAAGCCCAGTGTCCCAGGCTGCCTTGTGTCTCTGCTGCTGAAGGGAGCTACTGTGACATTCTTTGAGTGCCCACACTGGTGTTCAATCTTTTACTTTTGAAGGAAGATTTCACGTAACAAAAAGACAGAAACAAAAATGGATTCGTTGGATCCTGCAAAAAAAGGTGTGGAAAAAGTTTCTGACCTCCTCTGACTTCACAAAGCGAGAGGAAAATCAAACACAAAATTAATCTGAGGCAGAGACCAGACATGCTTTCACCCCCAACCTTCTTTACCCGATTTTGGAACTAACTCTCCTTTCCACAGTATTCCACTTCTCTGCTGAGTTCCATAATCTATTGCTGTGGCCAGAACTCACATATAACACTCACAATTATAGGGTTTATTAGGAAGTAAACAGAGCACAATTCAGGCTCAGAAACAACTCAGGATACACCAGTTCTCCAGTCAGGTGAGGTACACCTCTCTCATTCTTAGCTTCTCAGTCACACTGCCTTTTGACCTCTGACCTCTGTCTCTCCATGCTTCTGCCTCTGTTGCTGCCTCTACCACCTCTCTGTGGGTAGAAGAGTCATTTCAAGTAAATTCACTGTGCCACTGATCCAAATGTGAACATAGCAACAAGTTGGATAAGGCCACTTTAGGGTTAAAAACAAGATCATTTGTTTTACAGGGTTTTGTAAACAAGCTTTGAAGAAAGCAGTTTTAGAAGAGACCTTAAATATGCTTTGTGGAAAGGCAGCAGCATTTGAGAAAACCATATATCTTCTCAAGTTGACTATGTTGTAGGCCAACCTTTACTTGAATATGTAAATTTTGGTGCACTCATTAAACAAACAAACAAAGAGTCTAGTATTTATTAGTCTTACCCCATATGCAGGAGCGCACTGGTGCCGGATGATAGTCACAGCACTGTGAACCACAAGGTTCCTGAGCCTCTCTGTGGGAGGGAGATGAGGCTTTCTGTTCCTAGGACGGCCACTCAACAACAACAACAACCACATAGGCATATGCACAATCCAGAACTAAAAATAAGGTTCATGGATTTTTCTAGAGCACCTTTCCACGTTTTTTCTTTTTTTGCCAATTTACATTTCATTCTTTCGTTTAGGGAGGAAAAGAAGAGGACGTGAAGCTCTAATCATTTAGTTTCATTTACAATTGTAGTTTAAAAAAGCCCAGTCAGAGTGTTAATAAGATGATCAGTTAAAGTTTGAGGATTATTCCAGATGTCCGTAGTGTCAGTTGTAGCACGATTCTGGCAGAACTGCCTCAGAGTTCTTCCGTCCAGAACCGGTTTGGCTGCTTGTGCCCTAGTGTCTTTCTGCACACTGATTCAAGAAGCAGAAATTGTCTCTAACAGGAATAGGACAGTCTTTTGCCCTCGAGGTGTGTGCAGTAACGTGAACAGGTGGCTCTGGTCCTTGGGAATGATTCAGGTATCTAGCTGGGTGAGATACTGGCGAGGACAGAGTGGTGGGAAAGGTCACAGGCATTGGTGGTGGAGCACAGGGTAATGGGGAGCACTGAGCATTGAACTGAGGCTCAGCCAACCAGAAACTAGTCCTGGCACCTGGTCTTGTGACATCCCCTCTCTGCTTTTTGGTTTCCTCAGTCCTGGTGTGGTGTTATAGGATAGGTATTAGACTGCTAACGGCAAAGTTGGCGGCTCAAACCCACTGTCTCATATGCTATGAATTGATATGAGTCAGAACTGACTTGACAGCACTTATCAACAACAGCTATAAAATGGGAAGGCAAGGACAGTTGAAGGTGCCTTCCATTCGGAATCAGTGGTAGCTCCATGGTAGAATGCTTGACTTTCATGTGGGAGACCCAAGTTCAAATCCCAGCCAATACATCTCAGGTACAGCCACTACCCACCTGTCATTAGAGGCTTGTGTGTTGCCATGGTGTTGAACAGGTTTGCTTGGAGCGTCCAGGCTAACTCAGAAGAAAGGCTTTAGTGATCTGTTTCTGAAAATCAGTGGATGAAATGTGTATAGGCCCAACCCAGAACTGACCACGTGGGAGGCTGAGAATCAGGCAGGTTTTGATTTCACTGTGTGTGGGTCAGCGTGAGTCAGGATGACTTGACAGCAACGACCACCACTACCAGGCAAGTGTGGTTGTAATGGGAAGAAAGTGGTGTCACGTTCTGTCCATGACTCCCATTGAAAAGGCTGTTTTCATTTTTTTCTGAATCTCATTGAGAAGACTGTTTCAATTAAAAAAAAAATTTTTATTTCCTTAACCAAGCACTGGTATCAAAAAGAGGAGATTTGTTGGCCACTAGTTGGCTCCTAAGGAGCTCTGGTACCATAGTGGTTACGAATCAGGCTGTGAACCTTAAGGTCAGCAGTTCAAAACTACCAGCTGTTCTGTGGGAGAAAGATGAGGCTTTCTGCTCCCATAAAGATTTACAGCCTCGGAAACCCTGTCCAGGGTCGCTATGAGTTGGAACCGACTCCACGGCACACAACCACCACCACCTATTGGCTCCTGGAATCATGGTGTGGTGCTGTAAGATAAAGCTCTGGACCACAAGGTCAGTTTGAAACTCCAGGTCACCAGCGCCCCCCCCCTCCCATATACATGCTCCCTATAAGTTGGAATTGACTCAACGCCACTGAACAACAACAACAAATGGGTCCTGGTATGGCACTGTAGAATCAGCACTGGACTGTGAACCCCAAAGTTAGCCGTTCAAACTCCCATACACGGGGTCACTATGAGTCTGAACCAACTCCTTACAGCAATCCCTGGGATGATGAATTCTTGTGCAAGACCCTATTGAGCTATTGAAATGGGAGAGCAGGGATTCCTAGCACTGATTGCTGCCTTTCTCCAGATGATGACATCATCCAAAGCAGACACAAACCCTAATTACAAGCTCCCCTTTCTCACAGATTTCTAAGGTGATTCTTAAGGCTGGGCCCCTTATTTTTGTCCAATACTATTTTCTGTGTTCACAGTGATTTCAAGATTAAACCAACCTCACAGTGCTACAAAAACATCTGTCATGTGACCACAGAGGAGAATTACTTACATGAGAATTAAGATGCTACTTAGTATTTTGTGCTAACTTTGAGGAATAGTTTCCTCTTTGTGTCTTGTCGTGCACACACCATGGCCACTTCTCCCCATTTCTGACTTTGCCCTTCCCACAGTTTATAAGTCCTTAAGATGAAGGACTCCTGGTGTGATGCTGTAAGATCAGCACAGGAGTGCAAACTACAATGTCAGCAGTTCAAACCCACCAGCTGCTCCTTGGAAACCTTATACAGGGTCACTATGAGTCTGAACTGAGTTGAAGACACTTAACAACAACCACAATAAGATGAAAGAGGCATCTTTTCATGAAGCCTGTCTTAATCATTCTGAATCCAAGTCCTTCTGAGGTACCTTGATTCAGTGAGCATGTTCTCTCCACTCACTTGCACCACTGCTAAGCAACCAAGTGCATAAATAAGTCTGTTGATAACCCATCCGCTGGATCTATTATTACAGAAACAAAAAAGCTACTATAATTCAGTAACATGAAACTTTCTTCTGAATTGTTACTATTATTATTATTTTTCTGCCTTTTAGTCTAATAGTTTTGTTTGTACAAAGTGGAGAAAAGTTGAGTAACCTTTTTTTTTTTTTGAGTGGTATCTATCCAGCTTCTTCTTCCAACCTGTGTTCAGTTGCTTAGAGGGGACTTTGGGGGACTGTATAGTCCAATTGCCAGTTCTGCAAGATCAGGAATGAACAGTTTTCCCATATTTTGGGGGTTAATAAGAAGTCCGGGTATGGTGCTGTAAGATAAGCACTGGAATGCTAACTTTACACGGTCAGCCATTCAAACCTACCAGCTGCTTCTCTGAAACCCTATACAGAGTCTCTATGAATCAGAACTGACTTAACGGCCCTTAACAACAATGAACTTTCAGACAGAAATTAAGATGACAAAGTACACAGACTAAACATAGGCTTTTTTCTGCTCTGTTTGTGGTAAGGTTGGGGACGTAAGACCTGGTGGGGGTGTGGTAGGGCACAGAGAGACTCAGAAGCATTGTGGATAGTTCTTGTGATCTCAGTTTCTGATTCCACTATACATTAACATTTCATGGTCGGGCAGGTGGAAAAGTGGGGCTTTGAACGCAGGTCCTGCTGAATCCAGAATCCACTATATCAAGAAAGCGAAATCTTTCATTTTTTTCTTTAGCACCCAGAATGCTAAAATTTTTCCTCTCAGAGACTCCATAGGGTACAACCTGTGTGGCTCTAGAACGAAAACAAAGATCAGCCCAGACTTATTTCCTTCACTTAGGGGTCTCTGCTTTTCCTGCACCTCCCACTCCAAGCAAGGATGCGAATGCTGGTCCAATACTTCTAGCTCATCTGTCTGTCTCTCTTAACACTTAGCTTGTCTTTTCTGCCATGTTAGCTGTTCATATCACACTGACCACTGATGAGAATGGCTTCAGGAGTGAGGGCTATTTAAAATAGTTTGCCCTCATCAACTAAGGAGCTCTGGTAGCGTAATGGTTACGAATCGGGCTGCGAACCTTAAGGCCAGCAGTTAGAAACTACCAGCCGCTCCGCGGGAGAAGGATGAGGTGTTCTGCTCCCGTAAAGATTTACAGCCTCAGAAACCCTGTACAGGGTCACTATGGGTCAGAACTGACTTGAAGGCACTTAACAACAACAGCCCTCATCAACTAGTGTATGTGTGTGTATGTTAAGTAGTCTTACAATAGTCATCTCATTCGCATAATGACTGCCTCCTTCACTCTCCATTGATTGTAAATTAGTGTATGCTATGTAATGTTGTAATTCTGAGACCTATTAATATTTTCTTCCCTATGCTTTTATACATTTAGCCTCTCTTGGCTTAATTACTTTGTAGCTCTTTTCCCTGGTCTCCTCAGTTCAATTTTCACACCATTTTATTTATATTCTTTCTGTACACTTTTCTTTTATACTTTCTTCTGTTATGCTTGGTAAAGACTGTTTCTTACTCTTCTTTTCTTTCCTTCTTTTTGTAAACAGGCAAGAAGTACAGATTAAAAAGTAATATAAAATCCAAAGGATTACTGATTATCAGAGAAAAATGAAGATTGTAGAAAGCATATAATGGCTTGTTTGGTATAGGTATACAGTTCAGTAAATCAAACCATACATTTATCAAGCTGGTAAATTGGAAGTGAAAATTTACACAGAAGCAGTGTTCATTTTATAAACAGATTCCTCTTAATCTGTATCTTTTAGGATTCTTTAAATGAACTGGGCCTATAAATAAGGTTCATATGGAAATTTTGGAACCGTGGGGAAATTCAAAGGTGTGTGTGTATGGGGGGCTTATTTCTATTCATGTGTTTGCCTCATTTTGTTACCTTTGTATCTGATTTTTCTTTCGTATCAAGGAGATAGCATCTGAGAACCAAGAGCCAGCAGTCTGAGGGATGGAACATGGTGTGCTTAGATGAGTCAGCAGGTAGAGAAGGAGTAAAAAAATGAAAGTTGAAAGTAAACAGTTCTCTATCTTTGAGAATCCACCTGTAAGGAAAAAGATGTATGGCTCCAGACCTGGCCTGTAGCTGCCCTGGACATAAGGGTACATTTGTCTGACCTGAGTCATGGTGGCTACAGCAGGCTTTTCGTGTTGTGATGTTTCCTGGAGCTGTCAAATAGGGAAACCAGTTGTTCCATATAAAATCCTTTTTTTCTTTCTCACTGTATAGATCAACCCTTTCTCTGTGCTGTCTTATGAGCTACTCCTGGTGGTCAACAAGCCAAACTTAGCTTGTGGATCCATGTGCTTCTGGTGGTGGTGGTGGTGGTGGTCGTGGCGGTGGTGGCGGTGGCGGCGATGGCGGTGGCGGCGGTGGTGTGCTGAGAAGTCAGTTCTGACACAGCAACTCTGAATAGGGTTTCCGAGGCTGTAAATCTTTATGGGAGAAGAAAGCCTCATCTTTCTCCCATGGAATGGCTGGTAGTTTTGAACTGCTGACTTTGAGGTGAGCAGCCGGACTCGTAGCTATTCCTTTGCCATTAGGTGCTAGTGGAGAAGAAAAATGGCCTTTCTATCTTCATTGTCTCCGTTTCAGTCCCTCAAAAGACAGTGTGGTGGAAACCGCAGTGCTTAGAACATAGCCTGTGTGAAGATTTCAACTGGAAAGAATACATTAATTCCTCATTTACCAACATGTTTAAGTTTCAAAGAACAGGTCATTATGTGCAATCAGTGTTATTTGAAAATGGAGGATGACCACTTCAGATCACAAAATGGAAGATGACTCTATCATTTGTTGTTGTTAGATGCCATCGAGTCGACACTGACTCATAGCGACCTTATACACAACAGAATGAAACATCACCCAGTCCTGGGCCAACCTCACAGTTGTTGCCATGCCTGAGCCCATTGATGCTGCCACTTGGCCAATCCATCTCGCTGGAGGTCTTCCTCTTTTTCTCTGACCCTCCACCTTACCAAACATGGTATCCTTCTCCAGTGACTGGTCCCTCCTGACAATATGTCCAAAGTATAGGAGACGAAGTTTGGTCATGCTGGCCTCTAAGGAGCACTCTGGCTGCACTTCTTCCAACACAGATCTGCAAACCACCGAGAATCAGGGCTCAGCCAAGTTGACATGTAACCATAACCATCAGTCACCATTACTCTCACCTCGAACCTTGACATTTGCTACTGCCAAAAAAGTTTGTGGAAGAATTCAAAATCGTTTTTCCAAAACATTTTGAAGCCCCCTCGTAATTGGATAGTAGATTTTTTACTACTATCGTAAATGGAAAGTGTTGAATAAGGGATAATTGATGAGTGAAGAGTAGGTGTTGAGGGGTCCTAACCATCTTGTACCCTGATGGCACAATAGTTTAGTGCTTGACTGTTAACTGAAAGATTAGTTCAGTTAAAAAGGCAATGTGAAGTTGAAAGGAGTGCTGATCTGAGGGTGAAGAGACCAAGAGACCTGCCCCTGTAAAGACTACAGCCTAGGAAGTGATGGGCGACTTCTACTTTGTCCTGTAGGGTCACTATGCGTGGAAATTGTCTTGGTGTCACATAGCAACAGCTGTGTTGTACACTGCAAATTATTCCATCTCCTTGTGTTGGAAAACAAATTTATGCAAATTAAAAGACTGGCTTGAAATTTAGAACCAAATCATGTCAGATCTATTAAGTTGTTCCAAATTTACTATGTCTCTCCCTTCCCTTTTATCTGCCTCTGCCCCTTCCCCCAGCATTTCTTTTGGGTCTCAAATGTTTAATTTAATAATCATGTATTGACCCCCACTGTTTAATGAACACGGTACTTTAGAAAATGAGACTTTTGATAGTCTTGGTGAATCTCACCTCGTGATGGCACATTCTAAATGGAGAACGCTCTCTCTCCAGTGCTGGACACTGAGGGAGAAGAGAAGATATGTAAACACTGATTTTCAGGATGAAAAGAAAAACCGAAGAACTAACCAAAGGAGACCATATACTCTTCAGTGCCTTTCGGGTTCTCGACTGCTCTTATTTTACCCAGAAGCATTTAATGCATTTGCTTGAGAATTTATCTTGCTTACAAGATGGTCTGAGATGATACCGAGTTGACAGATTTTACTGACTTTAAAAAAAGTTACCCCCAAACTTTTTTGCTTATGTAGGGTCTGATTTTAAGCAGGCCACCATAATGAAGAATGCTTAGATTCTGTTACACACTTTTTCCCATCAAAACACTCCTATAGAAATAGTCTCAATCTGGCAATACAAAGAGTGATTTGAAAATATATCAAAGTCTCAAGCATATGGAAGTTTAGAGAATATTGTAGGATGTCTTCGCAGTCCAGAAGTAAAGAAGTGGGGCTGGGGAGACTCCTGGGAGGGGTCTTGAAAGGTCAAAGTACACACTGAGAATCAGAGCAAATGGCATTTTTATGTGTTTGCTGGGGCGTGGTGTGGGTGAAGGAAACTCTAAAAGGGAAAGGTAAACATTTGCTGGAGTCTTTGGTATTGAACTTACACAAAGCTATGCCTTTGTTACAGTTTTACAAGGTAGTGGAGGGCAGGAAACCCTATAAAACCTAGACTTAATTCATATATAGAAAGAATTATCTTTGGAACACATCTCACTGACGATATCAACAGTTTGATCTTTTGTTTGGATGCAGCGTATCCATGGTTTCTGGCTTGTATTTTGGGATCTGGAACTAATTGGTATGAGCTGTTGTATGAATGCAGAGAATGAGAATACAGACTTGGATTACATAGAATGGTGTTTGTGTGTGTGTGTACAGTGACTAATGTTCAGTGGTAGCCATGGTACACACCACACACTCAGCCAGACACTTTACACAATACTCGTCATTTTAGTGGTTACTGTTTTTCACTTAACAATGCAGGTATCTGAAGTCCAGAGAGAGCTTAGTTAGCTTGCTGTAGGTTGTACGGTGATTCTGAAACATTGCTCTTTCCACCCTGCCTTTTTGAGTTGGGAGGATCTAATCGTAACATCCTCTGCAGTATCTCTGACAAGGGAATACTCATTCCTTCAGAGCACCTGCCTGCTGCATATCACCCACTCTGGCAGGCAGTGAGATTCATGGAGAGATGAGGTATTGATTCTGCTCTCAGGGAACTTTTTGCTTGGGTGAGGAACTGAGACGTAGACATAAATAGCCATAAACAGGGTAGAAAGGGACAATGATTCCAACAAAGGTAATCTGTTCGAATAGTTACAAAGTGAGAGGTAACTTTTTATTAAAAAAATTATTTTCCCAATTTTTATTGGAAAAACTTAAAATGAAAGTTAAAAGAATATTCTCAATCTGGTAATATAAAGATTGATTGCAAAATATGTATAAGTCTCAAGGAAGATTAGAGAATAATATAGGGCATCGTCATTGTCTCAAAGAAGTGGATGGGAGACTCCTGGGACGGGTATTGAAAGGTCAAAATACACACTGCGATTCAGAGCAAATGGTAAACTTTCTGCACATCTTCCTTTCACTTAGATGAATTCATTGTTAACAATTTGCCACATTTACTTCATCTCTTCTCTCACTTTCTCTTTCCCCATTCCTTCCTGCTCCCTCTCTGCCTCTCTTTCTCTGTCCACCCTCTACACACACACACACACACACACACCCCACACACCTGTTTATAAGTTGTAGACATCATGCCCTTTACCTCCATATCCTTCAGCACGTAGAGAGATCATCCTTCAGTGCTGTCAAGGAAGACATGAGGGAGGAGGTAGCATGTGGGCTGCATCTTAAGGGTCAGGTGGAATTTAGACATGTGGAAGTTGGGAAAAGGAGTAGGCCAGGTGGAAGCACTGTATGGTCACCGTCAAGACTGAAAAGCCAAGAGGAGCAGGGCATGTGGAGCTCAGGAGAGCAGTTCGTAAGGAGGAGATGATAGATGACAGGAACAGGTGAGATTGTGGAGGACATGGAGAGTGTGCCACAGGGAGTCAAGCATTAGACTTTGGATCATTCCATTTAAAGGCTGCAGAGCTCTTGCAGTCAGAAAGCATAGAACAGAAGCGACTCAGGGAGGAGGAAAAAGAGGAGATAGCTAATGAAGTCAGACACTAGGCAGTGCTTTTGCGAAAGATGGTCTTTCACAAGCCACACCTTCATCACTTTAAAATGTAAAACTTGTAAAAGTTTTGGGAACTTGTAAAAATGCAAAATCTTTGACCTCACCTTAGCTGATGTTGAATCAGTTTCGACTTACGGATACCCCATGTGTTGTGTTAGAGTAGAATTGTGCTTATTTTTTAGTAGATTGTTATTTTTTAGTAGATTATCAGCCATTTCTTCTGAGGATCCTCTGGGTGGGCTTGAATTTACACCTTTTAGGGTAACAGCCAATCACAGTAACTTTTTGTACCACCAGGGACTCCCACTCCATCCTGGACCTACTGAACCAGAAACTGTAGAGTTTGGGCCCAAAGATGTCTTCTGGGAGTCTGATGCACCCAAAATCTGAGACTCTCTGTTTATAAGGATGGCACTGAGGAGGCTGAGTTTGAAGAAAGTCATTTCAGTAGAATGAAGTTAAATATCAAAGTAGAAATAGTGCCATAGGTTACATACTGCCAATAACTTATAAGTGTACATGGGTACAAAACAATGTAGAAAGACATTCATTGCAGCATTGTTTATAAAATGAAGAGACTGGAAATAATCTAATGTTAAAAACATTGTAACTGTTTAAAAATAGAGTTGAAGGAAGAGCAAGAGGGATCTTTAAATTTTATTTTTAAATTTTAAAAGCAAAATGCAGACGTCTGCATGTACCGTACTACCAATTGTGTAAAAAGAGAAAATCTTCCATTTGCCTAGCATATTCGTAGAAACATACACCAGACATTGGGAAGTATACTTAATTAACTGTTGGTTGGCTAGGGGACAAGGAAGGAGTTTTCATTTTCACAGCGTACCCTTTATGCCTTTTGAATTTTGTGTCATGTTCTTCAAGTATTACAAACTCCAACCCAGGTTTTTAAGTATTAAATGTCAACAGAAAATAACAAAAACAGATGAAAAAGTTAAGTGATTGAATCTTTCAGCCTAATCTTAAATGCTGTCTCTGACTGGGAGCTCATTATTTCATGAAGCAGCCATGTCACTGTAGAGCTGGGTCAAACGTTTCCCCCATCCTGATACGGTGTTTCAGAAGATCTGCCCCAGTGTAAGTAGAAAGGGAGAAAGTGTTGCAGCTAAAGAGCAAGCAAGGTTTCTTCCTGAGAGATCTCTCCCCTCTCTCCCTCCCCAGGCCCGCCTGTGGCTCCACCCTATGGAGTTTGGTTCTGCTTGCCTGTGGTTGCCCTGAGTTGGGGGGTAGGGAGGTATACACCAGGTCAACTCACAGCATAATGCTGCTGTGAGTTTCTCTTCCTCAGTATCTCCATGGCTTTGCCAGGTCCAATCCTCTTCTTTTTTTATCAGACTACTGAAATAGCTTCTTTGTCCAGCCGTATTTCCCAATGATCTAGAGGTAGATTAGTTGCGAGTCCCAATAATTTGAACAGAGTTTTGAATGGGGTGCATAGACATAATTTTTTTTCTCCCAATTCCACATTTTTTACAAATATAATAGTGACAATGAACACAGTCTTCATGTTGCAGTCTTTATTATCACCATCCTTTTCTGAATTTTTCCATTACCATCAACATAACGTCTGTGCCTAGTAAACAGTAACTCCCCCTCCCCCCTCTCCTTTCCTACTAACACTAGCAAGCTTTGGCTTCTATATATTTGCTTTTTTCATCTAAGTGTACAGTATTTGAACAGTATTTTGAACAAACAGATATTTAATTAAGATGAACTGATTTAAAACACATTAATTCCATTTCTCCATAGCAAGGTCTTGCTCCCTGGACCTGTGCTATTTAGCCCCTTCTGGCAAGAGCCCTGGTGGCACATTGTATTAAAAATCAGGCTGCTAACCGCAAGGTCGGTGGTTCAAACCCACCAGCCATCTGTGCGAGAACAATGAGGAGATTTACAGTCTCAGAAACTCTATGACAATTTTTTTTCGATGTTTACTTTGTCGTTTTACCTGTAATTTAGAAATGCCATTTCTTGGAAAAGAGCTCTTTCAGGTCCCATCAGGATATAAGTAACTTTTTCAGCCCCTTGATAGAAGTGCAAAGTAAAAGTGCAAAATACAATTGTTTAAACAAGAAAATAAGTACAAGTTGAAGTTAGGAGTTTTAAACCGCAAATTGCCTTCTAAATCAAATATGGGTCTACTTATTTTTATGGCAAACTCTCAGAAAGCTGGGTGAAGAATCAAGTTAATGAAGCAGTTCTGAAGCTCATTGTTAGGTGTATTGTAATAAATCTTACTCCAGGCATATTGTATATGGCCTGAGCAGTCCCTTGTCTTGTGTTGAAGCTGCAGACTGGGAATTATCAGTCACATAAAGGAAATGATCTTATTAAAACTTGTCAAATGTCATGAGGACTGCCTCCATTTCTGATAACGTTCTTTGTATATTTAGAAAAGAAAAAAAAATCTTTCTATCTGCGTTAATCTTTGAAACAATGGCAGAATTTAAATTATAGTTGTCATTTGCCTGAAAACTTAGTGATGTTTTTCTAAAAAATATAAGTTGTACACTATCAGAATCATAGGAAAACTAGTAGCTAAGGTTTTGAACGTATTGGGTGATAGACTGCTGTTCCTGTCATTTATGTGTTCTTTACATAATCAAGCTACTTTGAAGGTCAAAAGAACTTTCTGTGCTTGACATTTGGATGAGTATTTGGTAGGGGAAATCAGACCTTTTCCCTAAGCTAGTCTACTCCACGTTTACAAACAAGTGCTTTGTAGATAAACTTCAATGAAATTTGCTCTCCCATTTGCCTGCTGTGCTTGAAACTGGGATATGATTGGGTTTGCAAGATGAAACTAATGAATGCTTATCAGTTTTAAGCCAAGGTTTCAGTTAATGCCCTTCCATGTCTCCCTCCCCGCTCTCCCTCAACTCCTTAACTGAAGTTAAAGTTCAACCATTTGGGTTTTGAGGGCAGCACAGCGAGACTATGATTGATACCATCAGGCACTGAAACTGTGCTTAGCTGCTGGGTCAGGCAGCCAGGTACAAGGAAAGCCTTGCCAACCCAATTATAAAATCCCTGCCTGTTATGGTCGTTCTGGGAGCTGCCAACACACCGTAGCCGAGAAGGCATCTTCTCATGAACTCTTTACTAATCGGATGTCGTGAATCAAAGAGAGCTCATTGGGCTTTCTTCTAAGGACCCTGTTTCTGTTAAGAGGCCCTGACTAAGTGTATCCCAATAGAATCCAGTGCATAGTAGCACGTTTGACCTTTGAAGACTATTTATACTGGGTGACTGATTTTTATAGCTCCTCCAAGGAGGAGTTAGTCCATTTATTGTAGTATACTACCAGTAAGCATCTGTTATTTCTGCGGTCTCTCCTGCTCAAGTGGCCCTTAGAAATACACACAATCCATCACTCCAGCTCTTAGTTGAGACTGGGAGTTGACAGGCTACAATTAATATTGCTTCCTGCCTGTCTGAATGTATGTCCACTGTGAGTGATGTATGGATAAATATGTGACCCAACCATGAATTCTAATAACTTAGGAAATATTCATCACAAAGCCATTCTTTTCTGGTTTCTGTTATAGTAGGCAGGCTTTATGAGAAAGTGGAAGAAAAACAGTCAGATTTGAGGCTCTTGTGTGTAACCACCACCACTAATAGGTTGCTAGATGGAACCAATGGTCCAGTTCACAGACAACTGCATAACTCAAAATAATAATTGTTTGATTTACTGACATTAAGTAGTTTTATACATTCTGGTCAAGATAACCCCATTACCAATAAAGGGAGTAAAATATGGTCCTAGAAAGGTCTTTTTTTTTTTTAACCTACAGATCAGTGTTTAATGAAGCTAATGTAATCTTTAGAACACCAGTATTTTGTATCTCCCTCCCCGTCTAGTCCCTGATTGCAGAGACCATAACAGATGCATACACGTAAATGCCTAGCACAGTCTTGAGAACTGGGTAGACACTTGAAAATAGTTGTTTTGCATGAATGAATATGAAATAAAAATAGTCTGCAGCTGGGGCATTTCTAAGGGCAGGGGGTAGCAATTTCTGTTCTAGGTGGCATTACTGGGCAAAGTGCTTTACCTTTGAATTTCCGCAGGAAAATCTGACACAGCATATTCTTCCTCAGTAGTTTTCATCACTCATTCCCCTGGATCATCTGACATCCCCATCGTTAGCTCACTCTACCAATTCTCAGTAACGGGCAAGCATGTATTTATGGAGTTCCTGCTCTGAGTCCCGCCTTTCTGTGGATTTTGTTGTTTTCCAGGCTCAGTACTCTGCTTTGTGTTCCTGTAACCTCTCTGCACACCTCTCATTTGGAGCACTTTGCCCATTCTGTGTTGGTAATTGTTGGATTACTTATCTTTCCCTTCGACTGTCAGCTCTGTGAGACAGGAGGCTGAGTTTAATCCACTGTGGGCTGGAGTAGATGTATGTAGAATGAATGAACAAACACATGGATTAAATGATAAACGGACAAGTGAAATGATTGCTTACATGCTAAAGATCATCTTTGGTGTTGTTGTTAAGTGCCATTGAGTCATTTCCAACTCATAGCAACCCTTTAGAGAGTTTCCAAGGAGCTGCTGGTGAGTATGAACTGCCAACCTTGTGATCCAAACCGACTTTCATGGCTGGAAATGGGAGAGCCCTTGGCACAATGCACAAGGTTGTTGTAATTAGCATGTCACTGAGACCTGTCAGCTGGCCTTGATTGTGATTGATGTGGTGCCTTCTAGATACCTTTCTTATTGTCAAATGAAGAGTTCAAAAATAAAATACAAATGATCTTTCCGGAGCTCTGACACTAAAAATGAGATGCCTGGTTGAATAAATTACCCACAGGCATAGGACTTGAAATAAACACGATCAGGCCTAGTAGTTAAATCAGAAATGTGAATGACATTTTTATTTCAGCTCTTGGTGGTGGGACTTTGCTTTCTGCAGGGCTATTCTGTGCGGTGTTGCTTTGGTTCAAGAGGATTCATTTCAAGGGCTTGAAGGTTAGGTACCAAATCAAACAAGGGTCAGAAAATACTTTTTGGAATTGGCTTTTAGAAAACACTATTGGTATACAATTCTAAAGCAGTTAGTGACTTACTATTTACTACTTTATTCCTCTCTCCTGCTCCATGTCTGACTTGTAGCAGCTCCACTTTCACTTTCTGAATAGCAAGAAAGTAAGTTAGCATTAACGCTTTGTTCTTCAGGGAGGGATCTTAAAAATATTTCAAAAGAAAAACTGAAAACCAATGCAATACTGTTTAAGGGGAGACTCTTATCTTTCAATTTTATTATCCTGAGGATCAAAGATTCAGAAACTTAGATAATGATAAGAAGTGACAATTTTAATGTGTTGAGGAGACAGTGTTTTTACCAGGCCACTTATACAGGTTTAAAAAACAAAAAACAACTGCCGAAGTTTACAGGTATATTTTAAGGAAGGTAATGTAAATAGTCAGTTTCAAGATAAAGTATGAAAGCAAAGGAATATAAGGATTTCTAATCATACAACATGAAATATACCCTGTGTTATGTGTTTAACATGGTGTGTGCATTTTGGTGGTGCCATTTTCTGGTGACATGCGAATGATCTCCTTTGTCTTTCTTTTTCTCTTCCTCAGATATTCATCACCGTGAATTGCTTGAGTACAGACTTTTCCTCCCAAAAAGGGGTGAAAGGACTCCCTTTGATGATTCAGATTGATACATACAGTTATAATAACCGTAGCAACAAACCCATTCATAGAGCTTATTGCCAGATCAAGGTCTTCTGTGACAAAGTGAGTAAAGGTGACAGTTTGTCATAAAGGTATTTTTGTTATTAGGTATACTTTAATGACATTTCCCCCCCATCACCTTCTATTGTCAGGGATGTCAAAATAATCATCTTATTAATCATAGTGGGAGTGGTAATCTTTTATTCTCAGTTCCTACTAGCTATCTCAATAGTCATCTGTCAACGGTAATTTTTTTAATCAGTCATTTTCACTCCTGATTGAGTGATCGATTGATCTGCCTTTGCCATGAGTATGATTTCATTAGACGGCTGAGGTAACAGACATAGTTTTCCTTCATACAGAGCCCATTCAGGTTATGTCAGTATCACTTTGACTATTTTATGAGTTAAATGGGATCTTATTTAGAAAGTATTTTAGAATGGAAATAACACCAATACAATAAACTCATTAGTATTTTTTTATACTATAGATGATGTTGCTTTTTAATCATCTGGACTCCCACCATAAGAAAGATAGCATGATAAGAATAGCAAAACTTGAAATTCCTTGACTAGGTGATAAAATATCCCCACAAATCCAAAACACTAGTCGGACCAAGTGCTGGCAATTTCAACCTGTGAGAGACAGTAGAAGAGCCACGTGATCAAACAACAGGAACCTTAGAAAATTGCCAAAGGTGCTTACTTAAATGTGGGTCATCTGAGAACAGCATAGGAACCTGGCGCTGGAGATCTAAGATGTGCACACGCCAATTTGCTCCTAAGTGCAAGAGAATTGAACATTCCAGAGGTTCTGGCATGATGAACTCTCAAAAGTCACAAACATATGTCCCTTTTATCCCTAAGACAAACCATGCTCTGAGGAAAAACTGCTTGGAATGGAATCCGAATTGAGTAGGACTGGAAAACAAAAGAGTCAGGCAAACAGAATTCAGATGAAAATGAGAAAGGGAAGAGAAACAAAGGAAGCAGTTTTCAGAAAATGCAAGACTCTTTTTTTGTTTTTAAATCCCTCTGGGATCACAACAGAAGAGAGAGTATGAGTTTCAAGCAGCTAGAAAAATGATCAACAGAAAAGGAAATAGTTGAACCCCATACAAAGTCTCATTAAAAAAGAGATTAAGATCAGAGAAGTTACTCTGGACAATGAATGCCTTCCAGAAAGGCATGTCCACAAACTATGTGAGAATGGTAGCCCAGTGGGTCAAAAGAAGTGAAAAAGCAATAAAGAAAAGGGTAGAAGTGATGAAGCTCCATATAAAGCAGAATTTGAAACAATCAGACATAAGATCTCTTGAGAAGGATTTGAGAAATAAGTTGATGGGACTTAATTTAGAAGTAAAGAAATAAGATAATTCCTAAGGAAAGCCTGCACTAGAAGCAACACAAGAGTGAATAAAAATAACGGCTAATGACGTAACAGAAATGCAAGTTGGAAAGGTGCAAAATTAGATGAAATTTCATTTAATTTATTAATAGAGAATAGTAAGAGGAATCTTTGAGGCAGAAAACTGCAGCAACGAAACAGAATAAATGTGAACTCCATTGAGTTGATTACAATTCAGCTTTCTTGAATAGGGATTTTGAGGTTGTCGATCTTTATGGGAGTCAACAGCCTCATCTTTCACCCGTGGAGTGGCAGGTAGGTTTGAACTGCTGACCTTGAGGTTAGTCCAGTACTTGTCTCATAGCATCACCAGGGCTATGGTTATGATTAAGTGTTGTCCAGTTGTTTCCAGCTTATAATGACTCTATTAGGGTTCTGAGGAGTGTCTGGTGGATTTGAACGGCTGTTCTTACAGTTAGTAGTCCATGGCTTATCCTACAGCAGGGATGGGGAATATCCAGCCCACGGTCCATATGTTACTGTTGTTAAGCACTGTCGAGTCGGTTCTAACTCATAGCGACCCTGTATTGGGTTTCCGAGTAGCAGCTGGTGGGTTTGAACTGCCATCCTTGTGATTCGCAGTCCAGTGCTGATCCTCAGTGCAACACCAGAAGCCAAAGATCTGTATAAGGCCCACAAAATCATTTGGTCTGGTCCTGACAAAGCAATGGCAATTCCAGCCATTATATTGTTGTTAAGTGTCCTCGAATCAGTTCAGACTCATGGAGACTTTGTATAGGATTTCTGAGTAGTGGCTGGTGAGCTTGAACTGCTGACCTTGTGGTTAAAACTGACTTTGCAGTCCACCACATTGTTGTTGTTGAGTGTCGTCGAGTTGATTCCTATCCATAGTGACCCTCAAAGTAACTTTACAGTCCAGCACCTTAATCTACAGTGCCACACCAGGACTCTACTATGTTGTTGTTGTTGTTGTTATATGCCGTGGAGTTGGTTCTGACTCATAGCGACCCTGTAGAGGGTTTCTGAGGTTGTAAATCTGTATAGGAGCAGAAAGCCTCATCTTTCTCCCATGGAACAGCTGGTAGTTTCAAATTGCTAATCTTGCGGTTCGCAGCCTGATTCCTAGGGGTGAATTAATTATATGTTTGACCAAAAATAGCAGGCTAATTTTCAGTTATCCAAAAATTATCAAATTTTGTATGGCCCATGAATGATGTTATAAATTTTGGCAGAATAAAGGTTCCTTACCACTAGTCTGTCAGTTTGTCATACTGTGGTGGCTTGGCAGTTGCTGTGATTCTGGAAACTATGCCACTGGTATTTTAATTACCAGCAGGGTCACCCATGGTGGACAGGTTTCAGATGAGCTTCCAGACAAAGACAGACTAGGAAGAAGTAGTGATGAACTACTTCTGAATATTTAGTCACTGAAAACCTTATGAATAGCAGAGAAACACTGTCAGATATAGTGCTGGAAAATGAGCCCCTCAGGTTGGAAGGCACTCAAAGTGCAAATGGGGAAGAGCTGCCTCCTCAAAGTAGAGTTGACCGTGATGATGCAAATGGAGCTTGAGAGAAAGGCCCGCAGGACCTTTGTTTGCTGATGGGACACAACTCAAAATGAAGAGAAACAGCTGTAGACATCCATTGAAAATTGGAACATGGAATGTACAAAGTATGAATTTGGGAAAACTAGAAGTTGTCAAAAATGAAATGGAACACATAAACATCAATATCTTAGGCATTAGTGAGCTGAAATAGACTGGTATTAGCCATTTTGAATTTGACAACCACATAGATTACTATGCTGGGAATGACAAATTGAAGAGGAATGGTGTTGCATTCATTGTCAAAAAGAACATATCCAGATCAGTCATGAGGTTCAATGCTGTCTGTGATAGGATAATATCCATACACCTACAGGGAAGACCAGTTAATACCATTAATATTTAGATTTATGTACCAACCACTAAAGCCAGTGTAGGTGAAATAGAAGAATTCTACCAACTTCTTCAATCTAAAATTGATCATACATGCAATCAAGATGTACTGATCATTACTGGTGATTGGAATGCAAAGGTTGGGAGCAAAGAGATCAGTAGTTGGAAACTATGGCCTTGGTGATAGAAATGATGCTGGAGATCACATGATAGAATTCTGCAAAATCAGTGATTTGTTCATTTCAGATACCTTCTTTAGACAACATAAGAGATGACTATACACATAGATCTCGCCAGATGGAATACATAGAAATCCAATTGTCTACATCTGTGGAAAGAGACGATGGAAAAGCTGCATATCATCAGTCAGAACAAGGCCAGGGGCAGATTGTGGAACAGACCATCAATTGCTCATAGGCAAGTTCAGGCTGAAGCTAAAGAAAATGAAAACAAGTCCACAAGAGCCAAAATATGACCTTGAGTATATCCCACCTGAATTTAAAGATCATCTGAAGAACAGATTTGATACATTAAACACTAAAGACCAAAGACCAGAAGAGTTGTGTAATGACATCTAGAACATCATACAAGAATAAAGCAAAAATCGTTAAGAAGACAAGGAAAAGGTCAAAATGGATATCAGAAGTGACACTGAAACTTGCTTTCCAACATAGAGATGCTAATGCAAATGGAAGAAATGGAAGAAATGAGAAGGTACAAGAGCTGAACAGAAAATTTCAAAGATCAGCTCAAGAAGATAAAGTCAAATAGTACAACAAAATGTGCAAAGATCTGGAGTCAGAAAACCAAAAAGGAAGAAAACGCTTAACATTTCTCAAGCTGGGGGGAATTGAAGAAAAAACTCAAGCCTCAACTTTCATTATTGAAAGATTCTGTGGGCAAATTATTGAATGATGCAGGAAGCATCAAAAGAAAATGGAAGGAAAATACATAGTCACTGTACTGAAAGGAAATGGTTGATATTCAACCATTTCAAGAGGTAGCATATGATCAAGAGCCAATGATACTGAAGTAAGAAGTCTAAGCAGCATTGAAGGACTTGGCAAGGAACAAGGCACCAGGAATTGATGGAATAAAAATTGAAATCTTTCAAGGAAGCACAGGAGGCACTCACTCATCTCTGCCAAGAAATTTGGAAGACAACCGTCTGGCCAACTGATTGGAAGAGATCTGTATTTGTGCCCATTCCAAAGAGAGGTGGCCCAACGGAATGCAGAAATCATCTGACAATATCTTTGATATCCCATGCAAGTAAAGTTTTACTAAAGGTAATACAGAAACGGCTGCAAGCATACATTGACAGAAGACTTCCATAGGTTCAAGCCAGATTCAGAAGAGGCCGTGGAACAGGAGATATCATTGCTGATGTCAGATGGATCTTGGCTGAAAGCTGAGAATATCAGAAAGATGTTTACCTGTACTTTATTGACTATTCAAAGGCTTTCAATTGTGTGAATCATTACAAGCTATGAACAACATTGCGAAGTATGAGTATTCTGGAACACTAATTGTGCTCATGAGGAATCTGTACCTGGACCAAGACGCAGTTGTTCGAACAGAACATGGGAACACTGAATGGTTTAAAATTATGAAAGGTGTGCAACAGGGTTGTATTCTTTCACCATACTTATTCAACCTATATGCTGAACAAATAGTCTAAGAAGCTGGGTTCTATGAAGAAAAACATGCATCAAGATTGGAGGAAGACTCATTAGCAACCTGAGATATGCAGATGATACAACCTTGCTTGCTGAAAGTGAAGGGGACTTAAAATATTTACTGATGATGATCAAATAGCACAACCTTTGGATGGATTGCATCTCAATGTAAAGAAAACAAAAAATCCTCACCACTGAGCCAATAAACAACATTCTTATTACCGGAGAATAGATTGAAGTTGTCAAGGATCAACTATCAATACTCATAGAAGCAGCAGTCAAGAAATCAAACAATGTATTGCATTAGACAAATCTGCTGCACAAGACTTTTATAAAGTGTTGAAGAGCAAAAATGTCAGCTTGAGGACTAAGGTGTGCCTGACCCAAGCCATGGTATTTTCAATAACCTCATATGCATGTGAAAGCTGGACAGTGAATAAAGAAGACCATAGAAGAATTGATGCCTTTGAGTTCTGGTGTTGGAGGAGAATATTGAAAGTGCCATGGACTGCCAAAAGAGGAGAATATTGAAAGTGCCATGGACTGCCAAAAGAACAAACAGATCTGTGTTGGAAGAAGTGCAGCCAGAGTACTAGGATGGGCAAACTTCGTCTTTCATACTTCGGACATATTGTCAGGAGAGACCAGTCACTGGAGAAGGATATCATGCTTGGTAAGGTGGAGGGTCAGAGAAAAAGAGGAAGACCCCCCAATGAGGTGGATTGGCAAAGTGGCAGCATCAATGGGCTCAACTTGGCAATAGTTGTGAGGGTGGCCCAGGATCAGGCAGTGTTTTATTCTGCTGTAGGTCGCTATGAGTCGGCACGTAACAACAACAACAACCTGTGTTCTACAGCATTGTGCCCGGCCCCTGCCAGGCCCTGCTGTTGTTAAGTACCAGCAAGTCAGTTTTGATTTATAGTGACCCTGTATAGGGTTTTCTAGAAGCGGCTGGTGGGTTTGAACAGTTTACCTTGAGGTAAGCAGATGAGTACTTATCCTACAGTGCCACACCTGGGCTACTTGTGGGCTTCAAAAGTTCATGGACGAATATTTCCTCGAACTTTTGTAATACCCTCATATAAATCTTGAAACTTTAATTGCATTCCCTTTCCTCATAAAACTAGCACAGAATGAACCCCTAATTCAGAAGTAAAAATTGCTTGACAAAGTTTGGGATTTGTCTTAAGTGGGTTGTGATTTATATAGGTAGAGAACGAAGATCCACATTTCTATTTATGATGGTGGTTATATGCCGTAGAGTCAGTTCCGACTCATAGAGACCCTGTACAGAGTTTCTGAGGCTATAAATCTTTACGGGAGCAGAAAGCCTCATCTTTGTCCCGTGGAACAGCTGGTAGTTGCGAACTGCTGACCCTGATGTTGGCAGCCCAATTCATAACCACTACACTACCAGAGCTCCTTATTTATTTCTATTTATAGCAAATACTATATTATCCAAGTCTCTAAACACAGAAAAATGCCTTATGTGGACCAACCAAAAGTGAAAAACAGTTCCCAAGACAAACTTCATATTTTGAAGAGACTTCAAAATTATATTGCACCAAGTGATTATATTGTACCAAGTGATGTCTGTGTCATTAACATCTTAGTTTAAGAGAAGATTACATGTTATCTAGGTACTTATAAAAAGTCTACAAAGTCTTGGCTTATTTTCTGTATTGGTTTATCTTGAAGAGATTCTGAAGTAATCTCTAGATTACTAGATTTTATCTGCCTCTTGGTCTACAAGTCTCCATGGTCTAAAAGCACCAGTGAAAATTCAAAACTTTATTTGTGATAGTCTATATATAGTTAGAACCCTGGTGTGAGGCGGCAGGTTAACGCACTGGACTGCAAGGTTATTTGAACTGCAAAATCGGCGGTTCAAGCTCACCAGCTGCTCCTTGGAAACCCTATACATGTTCCATATGAGTTGGAATCAACGCCACCTTAACAACAACACCAATAAATAGTTATTCCCTTTAATAGTTAAGAAAGGAGTCTTGGTTGTACTGTAGGATAAGCACTGGACTGTTAATCATAAGGTTGGCAGTTTAACCCCACCAAGTTTTTCTCAGGAGAAAGATGATGCTGTCTGCACCCCTAAAGATTTATATGGTCTCTGAAACCCTATATAGGGTCACTAGGAGTTGGAATCAACTTGATGGCAGTGTTTGTTTGTTTTTTGTTTGACAGTTAACTTTTTTTTTTTAATGTATAAATTACATAATTAAAGTATCTAGTTAAAAATACAATGACTGTTCAGATCTTACCTATGGAAAGCTCTTTGAATTCTCCTAGCATGGATTAAGTATCATATAAGTATTTTTGTCATTCACCCTTCAAGAACTGGCTCAAAAGCCCTCTCCTTTATATGCTGACCTTGATCACAAATCCTCATTGTGTCATGTTTGGCTCTTGTGGAACCTGAATTAGGAATCTGCTTTAAAAATAGCTTACTCATTTCATAAACAAAAAATGTGTCTCATCCTTTTCATATGAACCTCTTTTACTCATTATACACACACACACAGATAATATAGTATTATATATATATATATAATATGTGTATGGGGTCCTGGTGTGGCGCTGTGGGTTATTTTTTGTATCTAGAAGCATTCTGGTTTTATGTTGTCAAATTTCTCTCTTTGTGTGTGTCACTGGGGGTAGTTTTTGAAGGGTTAGAAGATTGCTGGATACTTTGCATTTCATTACTCCCTCCTTGTACTACCACCAAAGCCCGGCACTGTAAAAAGTAGGCTGGGGATGATCTGGGCACGACCTGTTAAGAGATTCATGAAAACATGTGTGCACATGAATTCTCCTATGGAAAGAATGGAGAGAGAGAAAGGAAAAGGAAGAAGACCTTGTTGGAGTGTCTGTGTTTTCAAAGGAAAATGAGGCTGTGAAAATAATATAGAGGAGACATCAGAGAGAGAAAAAGATAAGCAGGGAATCTTCAAAGTTAAAGAAGGCAAGAAATACAAGATGACAGAACTGGTTAAGTAGAATGGAGTTTGGCAATTTGGCAAGAAGAGCTGATGAAAACTGCGGATTCAAAGGAACAGAGGAGTAAAAATCAAGAGGCAAACATCAGATTTTTGTCTGCTTGGTTTATTGAGCACCATCTCTAAGAACATAGGAAAATATTAAAACAAAAATGGAAGTCCTACGTGGATGTTCAAAGTGATTTTATTTTGTCTAGTTTCTTTATGCCCTCTCCCACATTACTATCCCTGCCATGATTTTATAAATATTGCGTAACAGCAACCCTCCCCCCCCCCAAAAAAAAAAAAAAAAAAAAAAACCAAAAACTTTGATAGGGAATCCATACTGAACTTTAATGCCATTCCATAGCTTGGAGTGAGGTTAATGAGTCAATGCTTCATCTCAGGACACCTTATTATAATCATTGGTCTTTCTGTATGGATTCAGAATGGGTGTTCTTTAAAAAGGGCAAGAGGCCATAAAGGAAAAAGTCTAGGAGAGGTAACATCCCTCTGAGGTCAGAAATGGAACATAAACTAAGGAGCAACCATTCTCATAAAGCCTCGGGGCCAAGGAGAAGGACTAGGGTTGCTGTTTCATGTCCCTGTGACAGGAATTTTTGTGTTGATAGGAGTTTTGTTGTGCTCTGATAACATGCCTGTCATTGTCTGTATTTGCTTTTCACTGGCAGGGAGCAGAAAGGAAAATTCGAGACGAAGAGAGGAAGCAGAACAGGAAGAAAGGGAAAGGCCAAGCCCCACAAACCCAGTGCAACAACTGTGAGTTTCACTGGGGAAGACTTGTCTCCTTGGGGGTAGACTCCAGCTGACCATTTCTACTGGGGGAACAGGTGAAAAGGAATGAGTTGCAGATAGTACTAAGTATATGCAAAGGGCTGCTCACTGTTTCAGGGCAGTGGGGATGGGGTGAATTGTCCTTGTGAAAAGCAAATAAAATCACATGGTCAAAGAGTGCTTGAGTTAAGAGGGACTTTGTGATATGGTGGAGACCAATATTCTCCTCATACAGACAACAACAAACTAGGTGTATAGAGGTCCCAGAGGGCAAGAAGAAACCACAGCTTCCCCCTTGGACCTCTCACGTTTTTCAGAGCGGTGGGAGATGTATTGTTAGATGCTGTAGAGTCAATTCCGACTCATAACAACCTTACACACAACTGAACAAAACACTGCCCGGTCCTGCGCCGTCCTCACAGTTGTTAAGTTTGAGCCCATTGGCTATTCATTCATCACGTTTTAATATTTGATGTTCTGATGCTGTGTGACAGTGCTCCACTGCTATTCATAAGGTTTTCAGAGGCTAACCATTCAGAAGGAGTCCGCCTCTCCTTCTTCCATGCTTGTCGTAGTTTGGAAGCTCCGATGAATCCTATCTACCAAGGGTGACCCTGCTGATATTTAAAATACCAGTGGCATAGCTTCCAGCATCACAGCAACACACAAGCCATCACAGTACAGCAAACTGACACATGAGTAGTGGGAGATGGG
Source organism: Chrysochloris asiatica (assembly GCF_000296735.1). NCBI lineage: Eukaryota > Metazoa > Chordata > Mammalia > Afrosoricida > Chrysochloridae > Chrysochloris > Chrysochloris asiatica. Next base: position 934,238 of record NW_006408519.1, read on the forward strand.
AGACTTCTAAAGTCTGCCCACATCTATGATATTTAGAAAATTTCATAGGATAAAATGGTGAACTATAAGAGTAGAGCTTGCTTTTGAGATCTCTAATTCATGCATGACTCTTTATTAATGGGCTTTGTGATCACACCCAGCCTCTGATGGGAAGTTGGCCGCCATACCTTTACAGAAGAAGAGCGACATCACCTTTTTCAAAACGATGCCCGATCTGCACTCACAGCCGGTTCTCTTCATTCCTGATGTTCACTTTGCAAACCTGCAGAGGACAGGACAGGTACGAAAGGGCTGCAAACAACCACCTGCCCCCACCTGCAGGGGTGGAAGAACCTGATGTAGAGTCACCTCAGGCAATGTTGATGTTAAAAATAAAACTGGCATTTCATTCCTTGGACAAAAGTCCAGGTCATTTCCTACAGAAAATGGGTTTCTAAAGGTCTCAGGAACAGGACTTAGTAAGGGGAATAAGAGAGTGAGCTGATAATGTGAAGTGCTGCCAAAGCAATGAAAGAGGAAGAAAGAGAACGGATTGTCCCTAATGCGTTTTGTTATCATTTTTCATGTGGGATTAGCTTGATGTAACAGAACGCCACCTAATGGTGGGAAACAGGCGTGTCTATAACTTCATAACACCCAAAACCAAACCCACTGCTCTGAGTGCATTCCTACTCATAGCAACCCCATAGGACAGAATAGAACTATCCCATAGGATTTTCAAGACTGTAGTCTTTGTGGTGGAGTCCTTGTGTGGCATTGTAGGATAAACACTAGGGTAAGCTAGCCACAAGGTTGGTGGTTCAAACCCACCAGCCACTCCTTAGAAAGACCACACAGGGTCGCTATGAGTCGGAACCAACTCAACGGCACTTAGCAACAATAATAGTTGCCATTCAGTAAGTAAGTAATTTCCATCCAAACAAAGATGAGGTTTCTAGAAAAGCCTGTTAATAATTCCTGTCTTCTAGGTGTATCTACAAGTGAAATGAAGGTGTTACTATTACAATAACATACATGTCCAATGATTAGTTCATTACAGTAGTTCAAGTTGTGGACTATTGTGCAGCTATTAAATTTATAATTAATAAGACCATGTAGTAATGTGGAAACTAGTTATGGTAATAGTCACTGAAAAATAGAAGGAAGCAGAATACCAGTTTGTGTCTGTAATATGATTCCAAGTACACACCTGGATTTCAAGGGAAAAAAGAAACACGGTTACACTTGATAGGGAGGATTATGGAATATGGATAAATTCTTTTTGTTTTACTATTATCTTTAGTATTTTTTTATATGATAAATTATATGTGGAAAAAGAAAATGAAAGTACTTTCCCCAAATTGAGTTTTAATAAATCTGCATTGGTTGTTGTTCTTCATTGCCCTCGACTTGGATCAGCCTCATAGGGACCCTGTATAGGTTTTCTGTGGAGTAGCTGGTGGGTTTGAACTGCCAACCATGTAGTTAGCATGTAATTAACTACATGTAGTTAACTTATCCTACAACGCCACACTGGAACTCCTTACATTGGTTTGTTTACTTTTAAACACCAAGTCCCTTGAGGAAATATCTGTTTTGAGAAATCAGGATATACTGGCATACTTAAATCTTTGTTTCATTCTAAGTGTCCAGCTACTCATTGGAACTGATCCTAGTCTATTGGAGCTGAACTCATTGGCTGAGTTTCTCTTTCTGTATCTTGAGAAGACTTTGTCCCATAGTGGTCACTGCTTTGCTTCATTATATGCATGGGACAAAACCGTTGTACAAACAGAGCTTCCTGTTGTTTATGAAAGCCTGTAATAAAATACTTACACCTTTTTCTTAGAGCACATTTTTACTTAAACAAACAAACAACTCTTTTACCATTCCCCTCTTGTCTTCCTTGTTTGATAGGAACAGAGACCCAAGTAAGAAAGCAAGGAATTTTGTGATTTATCAAGATAGGAGATCCAGCACATGTTTTGTTTTCTTTTTTATTTCTAAGAGATGGGTGGTTGGTTCATGTATTTATAGTTTTTGCCCCATTGGGTCTCATGAATCTGTTTCCACACCTTCCAAAGAGGGGTGAATTGAGTTAAACTGTTTGTAATGTTTACTGTCATAATTCTGGCTTTAAGTCCTCGTCAAAGCTGACTACCTGACTTGTTCTCTTGGCAAGATTTCTTTGAAATATGCAAAGCTGCTAATGAATTTCAGGACGAAATGTGGCCCAATCTGGCTGTGCAAGACTGGGAGCTATGTGCCCTCACTTGTGCCTTTTTGTTCCGGCTTCTGAGCCTGTGGATTAATCAGAGGGAAGAATGCCGCATTCACAGTTAAATCCTCACTACCCAAACACTGCCCTTCAGACCCCTGAGGCTTACCCCATGCTTCAGATTCAGAGTTCAGTGAGGGAAGTCTGCCTCGAGCTCAGAACAACCTGTGATTGACTATGGTTGACCAACTTGCATGGCCGAAAGAAAGGAGCTCCTAGGGGACGGCTGGGTCTTCTAAAAGGCTGCCTTCTCTTAGAAGCCTGAGAGGTTGATCGACGGGGCTTGAAAAAGAGGAGGAAAGACACTGTGTATCGGTGAGCATGGGACAGGGATTGGCTGGCTTTGACATGCACAATAAGAATGAGCAGTTTAGGTCACAGATGGGACATTTCTATCATAAGAAAGGAGGCAAAGAGTAGTGTATCTCAGTAACCACTGCAGATGGTAAGCCTTGCCGAAGCCAGCCATACTGCAGTTGTGCACAGCCTCAGGATGGAAACACTATGGTTAGGGGCAGATACCTAATAAACTAGGTAAGCACAGGCTTAGTTGTGCTCACTTACTAATCAGTAACCTCTTCAGGTGTTAAGACTTGCCGAAGTCAGCCACACTGCATGCAGCTCTATACAACCTCACCACATGAAAAACATGTGAAATTGTTTACTACAGATTAGTAAGTAGGAACAAGTAAGCCCATGCTTACCTAGCTTACTAGGTACTTTGTCTCTATCAGGGACTGTAAATTTGAAAAGAAGCTTTGATTCTGTAGGAAGGTGCTATGGGGTTGGAAGAGAGACAGGTACCAGCCAGACCTAGAAGTAGAGTCTTTGATGTGAGAAAATATGGAATGGTTTACTATACACTAGTAAGTAAGCACACCTAAGCCAGTACTTACCTTGCCTGTTAGGTACTCTGACACTGCTAATAGTTTTCAAGGTCAGTGAGCCCTTCCCAGAGTCACACAATACAGACATGTAAGCTGGGACACGGTGATTCCAGTTTGCCAGATTCCATTGGATGGGGAGTGGGCGTAAGCTCGTTCACTTGCATGCAGACCAGGATATTCTACAGAGCATTTCTAGAAACTAGTGTGAGGTCATCTCAGCCCCACATTAAAGCCCTGCTCGTGAGGGTGCTGCCCTTAGAGACCAGCGGGAGAATGGTGGGAAGCAGAGACATCCTCTTGTGGAGAATGCACCTCTCCTCCCTCACGCTTTCAGAACATCCCCTCAGACTGTGATAGGTAAGAAATCGTCACCAAAACCCCCACCAATCCTGGTTAGAACTCATGTGTCTGAGTTCCTTTCTGGGCCTTTTGAATGAAAATCTCTGAAGTGGGACCTAGAAGTGTACACAATGATGAGGGTCCCAGATGTTTTTTATGTTCTAAAGTTTTATCTAATAATGAAGGCAGTGCAGTGAGGAGTTCAAGGATAGTGAGAGCCACAGCAAGGGTGAAGTCCCTCAGGAAGGCAGCTGACCTCTGCAGAGAAGGCTGCTTCCATCTTGGGGTCACCAACAATTTTCAGAGAGCTATTGGTCCTACTGCCATGTCATCTGGTGGCGCGATCCATTATGCCATATTTAAAGAACCAAGACAACATTAGGGCCTTGTTTTTTAAATTCCGGTTGTGTTGTTGCTCTGGCCCAAGCATCCTCCTTTGTGTGCATGTAAATGGACAGTCCATTTCTAGTTTATCTCGGTGACAGGAGCTCAGGATGCCACACTGAAACTTGTGGGGGAAAATAGCAACACAATGTACTTTCACTGTTTTCTGTTGGAGAACAAATAAAGTGTGTATTTCAACCATAGGCATTCCAAGACGTAAAAGTTCTAGCGGAAATCTGAGCTAATGACTAGTGTGACTCATCCCCAGAGTTCCAGGTAACCAGAGTTCTGTTACATAACCAGATCGAGGCTTGGCAGCATCCCAAGAGCTAACACGAGGCTTTGAGAAAGTCTGTGGGGAGGTTGTAGGTCTAGACACACCTGTTTCACTCCCAGGCTGTGGGGCAGGGACCGTAACCAAATGTATTAGTATCAGAGACTACTTTTGAAGTGAATATGCAAAAGCTTGATAGGAACTCAGGTGTTGTTCTGTGCCTAGATGAAAATGGTTTGGAAGCATGCATTTACGATACAGGACAACACAATTTACTTTAATTGTCCCGCCATTCCATTTCAGAACTCACTAGGTCAGGAGGACCTACGTACATAGCAGATTCCTTCTGAGTTCTTCCCATAGATAGTTCCATAAAAAGTAGATCAGAGTTTATTAATGGTTGCCAGGGACAGGTGGGAGGGAGGGGAAGAAGGGGTCTCATTGCTAGGGTACAGTGAGCTTCTGTTAGGGTGATGGGATGATTTGGAGACAGACAATGGTGATGGTTGAACAACATGACAAATCAATTAATGTCACTGAACTGTCCATGTTAAGAATGTTTAAATGCCAAATGATTTTGTTACAGTTTATACATACTTACCACATTTTTTTTTTTAAAAAAGTAGACAAAAATAACCAAGGATGTTTCATTAATTCTCTGAGATTATAGTTGTAATTGAATTCTGCCTGCTACCCCCTGACCATTTAAATCAGTGTGTCCTCAGAGATTCTCCTTTCATTTTCTGGTGGTGAGTGACCTTTTCAAGCCTGCAGAATGTTGACTTTTAAATTTCTGTGGTTGTGGGATGCCAGGTACCTGAGGCCCTTTGGGGAACAAACTGAAAAGGTGGAGTTACTGCCATACAGCCACGGGGCCTTCTTGCTTCTCATCCTCTCTCCAACAGCACAGCGGGATTGGGTACATGCAGATGCTTCTCCAGGAGGCCACCCCACAAGCTATGGCCCTGTGAAATGATTTCTAGATCATGGCAAAGATTTTTTTAATGTCAAGAGCGAGATTTGGTTTAGGGCCGTAGGTAATCTGATAGGCTGCCTTTAGTCATCAGATTTCCAATTGTATTTAATTAAAGTCTAAGAATTAACCCTAGGTAAAATGGGAGGAGGTTAGATATGCCCTTTTTGTTTGTTTGTTTGTTTGTAATTTAAAGTCAGTGTCTACTTTAGGAAAATATGTACATCATACAAAATATTTCCATTTCCTGCCTCTGAATTGTAGTAAATCTATTGTTTTGTTCCACAGGTATATTACAACACAGATGATGAACGAGAAGGGTAAGGCACTCAGTTCTTTAATTAAACACCTATAGTCAGTTCACGACAGTAGAAATGGCTCTTAGAGCACTGGGTTATCTGAGACAGAGAGTGGGAACTTCCACTCCGCCTAGGGCTCAGAGCTGAGAAAAGCTTGATTCTGGGGCCTGTTGGGGAGGGAGGCTGGAAGATATCATTCTCTCCTATGTCTCTTTCGCTCCCCATTCCTTCCTATGTCCTATCTTTGAATAACTAGTTATTTTTCTAAGTAAATTCATCTCTTCAGCCCCATCACTTTGCCAATGATGCAGCTATTGGAATCTTCCTGATAAACTCTTCCCCACCCATGGTTTGGCTCCAAGACAAGATTAAGCTGAGTTTGAGGGATGAACCAAGGGCACAACCTGTCTCATGTCTATTTCCACCTGGGCCACACACATAGCTCTTGAAGTCCTGACTTTGGGAAGTAGGTTGGTTTGAGTGGGAGCTGGGAAGCTTGGGGAACCTTTTCATTATCCTCTAGGATTTCAAGTAAGAGAGACTTTAGATGGGTCTGGTGCTGAAGGGTGCCCCTGTCTCCCACATCCAGTCTCTGTATAGCAGCAATAGGAAATATTCTCCACCTGTGTGGAGCACACACCCTCAGTTGAGTGTGGTCCTGGAATGTTTCAGGGGTAGCCAAATCTCCAACGTGCTTTGTATCCATTCACTCACTTTCAGACTCACATACTTTTAGAGTCAAAAAGGGTCCTTCAAGGTTATTAATTGGACTTCTTCTCTCCTAAGCCATATAGCAACTCTACCACTTACTTGGGAGGTGGTTAGTCAGCTTCTGCTTGAAAATAGAATTGCCGGTGGTGAGAGCTCACTGCATGGGACACAGCTCATTCCTCTGCTGGGCAGTCCTACCTCTTAGAGAGGGATTTTGTCTGATGTTTTACTTCTCTACCCATCTAGCTCTGCTCTCATTCTTCCTCTGTCATTCAAAGTCCCTTCTTCCCTACAGCTTTTCTTGGTAAAACATAGTTTTTAATACCTCTTAACATCTTCATTCTCTTTTAGGGGATACCAGCAAATTAGCTAACCATCCTCTTAAAATTTGCTCTCAGGTATAAATGTAGTCTGAACCAATATATTTGGATCATTTCTTTTTTACAATCTGGGTGCTATTATTCCCTTAAAATAATCTAGAACCACCTTCATGTTTCAATATTAATGTTAACTCTGGGCTTGCATTACATTTGTAGTTTTTTCCCCTCAAAACTACAGTCAAACCTGGGCTTTCCCATATGATAGACATTGATATATTTTCTTGTAAAACATTTTCCCAATGCCACATGAACTACGTGGAGCAGATATCATTGAACTTATTTTCTAGAGCAGAGTGTGGCAAACTACAGCCCAAGGGCCAAATGAGACCCACCACTTGTTTTTGTATGGTCCGCAAGCTGAGAATGGTTTTCAGTGTTCTAAAAAGTTGGAGTGATTGAAAAGAAGAACATTGCATGCTACGTGAAAATTATATGCAGTTAGAATGTCCATAAATAAGATAATATTAGAACACAGATACATCCATTCATGTACATAATTGTCTACGGTTGCTTTCACACTACAATAGCAGAGTTGAGTCCTTTCAACAGAGACCACGCCAGCCTGAAAAGTCTAATATATTTATTATCTGACTCATTAAAGAACACATTTGCTGTCCTCCTGCCCTAGAGAAAAGAGAACCTCAAAAGGGTCAAATGATCCCCATGTTGGTTAAAGCAAAAGTAGGTGCTCTTACTACTTGATCTCTCGTTTTTACCTGCTTGACTTCTAGATTTTCTAAATGTCTAATAGATTCTTCTTATAGCTTGGCCTATGGATAATGTATTTCCATTGGCAGGGATGAACAGAAATGATTTGTGTTATCACTTCTAATCTGGTACATATTTTACAAGGGACAATGTGGCATCACGGAAAGAACATTGACCCTGAGCTCAGGAAGTCCAAGTTCATGTTCCTCAGTCTCAAAATGAAGATTTTCTATCAGTTGATCATCAAGATCCTATTTCTAGTAAAGACATTTGATTATTCTAGTCTGAAAATTTAGTAGAATGAGAGAGAAGTATCTGGGAATCTTAAATTCAGCTTGTTGTACATCTTGTAAGTACATCTAGATCTAATCTGTCCTTCCATGCAATGTGGCTACTTGAAGGTGGCCAGTTGACCTATTTATAACTCTTTGGCTTGACCTCACTCCTAAGAATTACTGGAGGCCTAGGGTTGAAAAGGAGCTCTGGTAGCGTAGTTAGGCACACTGCTGGCCAACTAGGTCTCCATCCAGGTTCACAGGAGTCTATTGAGCATTGTAGGGCTTAGCTCGCAGCTTCATTGCTGTTTTTCCCTCACTTCCCCTTATCGGTGACGAACATGGTCACCAATCAGAGCATGTGTTCCCATTCAGCCTTAGTCTTAGAAGGATGTTTGCCTTGAGGGGGACCCAACCACTTGCCTTGATGTCTTCTGGGTGAACCACTTGTTTGTTCTTGTAGTAATCACTCAGCTTGCCTATCTTGTTTTGTATTTTTCCTGTCAGCCTTTCTTTCAGGAAGTATCTTCCGTTCTGCTGGCCACTCCAGGCTGGTCTGCTTGTCCTTTCAAGTGGACATTTCCCCTCAGAAGATTCTGGATGCTGTTCAGGATTCCACCTATGGTCTTGTGTAATGCAGAGGCTCCACAGGAAGCCTCCTTCACTGGGCACATTATATCCCTATTTTAGGTATTCCAATTAGTTGTAGGCAAAAGATGGACTTACAAGCTTTCTCTGGCTATTCCTTTCTCTCCCCCTCCAGTGTCTATTTTATAGCGATATGCCAACCCTGGTACATTTTAACCTCTTTGGTATCCTCTTGTTTTAAAACCATTTTACACCTGACTTTAAACCATTCATTATCCTCTTGTTCTGTTCTAACGACTGCCTCTTGGTCTATGCCCAGGTTCCTAATGTCCATTCTTGGCAACATTCTCCATAGCTAGTCATGATTCACACAGTCATAGCCTTGCATAATCAGTAAAACACAAGTAAACATCTTTTGGTATTGTCTGCTTTCAGCTAAGATCCATTTGACATCAGCAATGATATCATTCATTCCATGGCCTCTTCTGAATCTAGTTTGAGTTTCTGGCCATTCCTTGTTGATGTATGGTTGCAGCTGTTTTTGAATTATCTTCAGTAAAATTTTACTTGCATGTGATATTAATGGTATTGTTAGATGATTTCCACACTCCTTTGGGTCACCTCTCTTTGAAATGGACACAAATATGGATCTCAGGTAGCTGTCTTTCAAATTTCTTGGCATAATGAGTGCCTCCAGTGCTGCCTCAGTTTGTTGAAAGATTTGAATTTGTATTCCATCTATTTCTGGAGCCTTTTCCCCCCTCCAATATCTTCAGTGCAGCTTGACTTCGTCTTTCATTTCCATTGGTTCTTGATCATATGCCACCTCTAAAAGTGGTTGAAAACCGGACACTCATTTTTGGTACAGTGATTCTGTGTATACCTTTCATCTTCTTTTGATGCTTTCTTCATCGTTCAATATTTTGCATGGAATCCTTCAATATTGAAAGCCGAAGCTTGAATTGTTTCTTCAGTTCTTTCAGCTTAAGAAATGCTGAGCATTTTCTTCCCTTTTGGTTTTCTAACTGCTAGTCTTTGCACATTTTATTATAATACTTGATTTTGTCTTCTTCAACTGTCCTTCGACATTTTTAGTTTAGCTCTTTGACCTCTTCTTTTCTTCCATTCCCTTTAGCACCTTTATGCTAGTGAGCTTTTTCTGACATCCATTTTTGTCTTTTCTGTCTTTTAAATGACCTTTTGGTTTCTTCCTGTTTGATGTTCTTGCTGTCATCCCACAGCTCTTCTTAAGTCTTGGTGTCTAATGATGAAGTCTGTTCTTGAGATTGTTTGTAAATTCAGGTGGGATCTGATCAAAGTCATATTTTGACCCTCGTGAACTTGTTTTAACTTTCTTCAGCTTTTGCCTGAACTTGTTTATGGGCAATTGGTGATCTATTCCACAGTTGGTCCCCAGCCTTGTTTTGGCTGATAATATTGAGCTTTTCCACTGTCCCTTCCCACAGATGTAGACATTTTGTTTCCTATGTATTCCATCTGGTGAGGCCCATGTTTATAGTTGCCTTTTATGTTGTTTAATAAAAGTATTTGCAATGAAGAAGTCACTGGTCTTACAGAATTCTATGATGCAATCTCCACATCATTTCTATCACCAAGGCCAGATTTTCCAACTTCTTGTTGTTGTGAAGTGCCATCAAGTCAATTCTGACCCATAGCGACCCTGTATAGGGTTTCCGAGGAGCAGCTGGTGAGCTTGAACCGCTGACCTGGCAGTTCAAATGGCTTTGCAGTCTGGTGCATTAACGCAAAGCACCACACCAGGACTCCATTCCATTCTATTCCAACTACAACCTTTGAATTCCAATCACCACTAATTATCAGTACATCTTGATTGCATTTTTGATCAATTTCAGACTGAAGAAGTTGGTAGAATTCTTCAATTTCATCACCACTAGCTTTAGTGGTTGGTGTGTAAGTTTGAATAATAGTGGTATTAACTGGTCTTCCTTGTGTGCATATGGATTTTCCTATCACAGCAGCATTGTACTTCAAGATAGAACTGGAAATGTTCTTTTCTGTTCATTTTGCTTGGATCCATAATCAACACTCATGGAAGCAACAGTAAAGAAATCAAACTGCTAACTGCATCAGGCAAATCTGCTTCACTTGCCCTCTTTGTAGTGTTGAAGAACAAGAATATTAGTTTGAGGATTAAAGCTTGCCTGACCCAAGCCATAGTATTTTCAATAGCCTCAAATGCATGTGAAAGTTGGACAATGAATATGGAAGACTGTAGATTTAATGCATTTGAGTTACGGTGTTGGAGAAGCATATTGAAACTAGCATGGACTACCAGAAGAACAAACTAATCTGTGTTGAAAGAAGTACAGCTAAAACACTCCTAAGAAACCATCATGGTGAGACTTCGTCCCCCATAATTCAGACATGTTATCAGTCAGGACCAATCCCTAGAGAAGGGCATCATGCTGGGTAAAGTGGAAGGTTATCAATAAAGAGGGAGACCCCTGATGAGGTGGATTGGCACAGTAGCAGTAGTTGTGGACTCAAGTGTAACAATTGTGAGGGTGACGCAAGACCAGGCAGTGTTTCGCTCTATTGTGCATAGTCAGAACTGACTTGATGACACCTAGCAACAAAAAATGTAATAATGCCAGCAGGGAGTTGACTTTGGAACCAGGTTTTGCATTATTATTAAAGCCCACCTATCATACAAGGAACTTTAACCATGTTAGTACTTAAATGGGAAGAAGATGATAGTTAGGACTCTTGCTATCTGGTGATACATGGAGGCTCTGGTGCCTCTCAAGCCATCTTATTTATGATTTTCCATGTCTGTCTTCCTATAATCTCTTGAAAGAATAATTACTGTCATTGTTATCTAACACTTAATGGTGTTTACAATATATGGGTTAACTTTGTGAGTGTTTTTTTTTTTTTTTTTTTTGTATGAATTTTCTGAATTCTCCAAACATCTCCATTTTAAAGATAAAGGAGACAGGTCCAGAGAGGTTAGAGAACTTACCCCCATTCCAATAGCCAATGAAATATGAAGAAATGGGGATTTAAACTAAGATACTGGAGGATTGCATGTTGCTGAACAGGTTTCAGTTGCACTTCCAGACTATGACAGACTTGGAAACAACAACATTGAAAAAAACCCAAACCCATTGTTTTTGAGTTGATTCTGACTCATAGTGACACTTAGGGCAGAATAGAACTGCCCCATAGGGGGTTTAGGCTGAAAACTTATACAGAAACAACACATCTTTCTCTTGTAGAGCAACTGGTAGCGTAGAGCCCTGTTCTTTCATCTAGCAACTGAGCGCTCAGCCACTGCACCACTAGAAATAAAGGCCTCTCAATCTATGTCTAAGAAATCCACATAATGAAAATCCTGGAAATCACAACAGCACGATCCCAGTGTGTATGGAAACCCCATGAGTTGAGGGCAACTCTACAGCAGAAACCAACAACAGTATGGATTAAGTTCATGTCTTAATTTACTTAATTGCCACTCTGGCATTGCTTTGTGTGCCTGCTTCCAGAAATCCCCAGAGATAAAAAAAATTTCCTAAAATCTGCACCTACTCAAGAAAGAGTTTGAAGACTAGTAAGACTCAATTCAGGAACCTGTTTTTGGCATTAATGGCATTTATTCAATGACAGGCTATTCTGCCTATGTCTCTTCCTCCAGTACAGTCCTTGCTTTCCTTAAACAGTCTCAGAATCGTCAGGGACTTTGGGTGGTAATAAAGAATCATCTGGATTGGCCTAATTGGGGATATTCAAGGGTCCCAGTACCCAGGGCTTTCAGAAGGGGTCAGGAAACCCTCTCCCTTGGGGCAGGAACGGCTCAGTCGGTCCAAGTCTTGGTCTCTATGGCATTTCCACCACTGCAGGCTCATGTACTCCAACCCAAGGAGAGGGAGAACAGCAAGAAATCAACAGAACCGACAATAATAGCAGTCCGACTGATTACTACAAAAACAAGCCAGTTACCCACCCAGGAGACATCAAGAAAAATGATCGGATCCCCTCAGGGCAAACTCCCTTCCAAGACTAAGACTCAATGGGAATACATACTCTGATTGGTGACCACGTTTGTCACCAATAAGGGGAAGTGAGGGGAAAACAGCAATGAAGCTGTGAGCTAAGCCCTACAACATTCAGTAGACTCTTATGAACTTGGGTGGAGTCCTGGTCGGCCAGCAGTGGGGCAAGACCTGGGAACTCTTGGGCCCAGAGTCAGTGACATAGCTACAGAGGACTAGAGTGGAGAGCAAAACATCCAGCTGATAAGAAGAGAGGGCATATGCATAAGAACACCCACACTTGCAGATAATACCCACTTGACCTGGCTTCAATGCCCAGATGATCAGAGCTCAACTAGAAGAGGAAAAAAGAGTAATCTGATACAATTTGATGAACTTGACCTACATCCATGGATGCAGTAGCTCAAAAGAGGGAACAAATCTTTACAGTGAGGAACATTCCCGCCC
>NW_006408519.1:947319-950945 GCF_000296735.1 Chrysochloris asiatica
TGATGATGCATGGAGGGGATTGTTACCATGGCAATGAAACGATATACGATAGGATGAATGTAAAACTATCACATAATTCACAATAAAACATTAAAAAAGAGAAAAATCAACAGAGAACCAACCAGCCAGCAGGCCTGTGCCATTGCTAGGGTTCTCTCTGTGTCCAGAGGAAGGGGCTGGCAGGAGATGGCCAGGGCTCTCAGGTCTCAGCTACATGCAAGGGATGATGTGACTTCAAGAGCCCACAGAAACCACACCTGACTCTTGCCACCCCCAACCCCACGTCTTCAGAGTAGGAAAGTGGAGATGCTACTGAACAAAATGGGTAAAATGGAGACATCTCACCTTTATGGATGCAGATTCAGCAACGGGAAGTGTCTCACCATAGGCTTAGGGTATTGGTGTGTGTGTTTTGCCTCACACAGGGAGGGAAGGGGACGAGAAGGAGCTTGGTGAGTGGCTTTGGTGTGGAGAACTACAGATGGTATGAGCAGAGGAAATTGACATGGGCTGGCATTTGCACACATGACATCTTGCATGCTTTATTTACCATTTTCTGTTCATTTTTTTCTAGCAGCAGTGTCCTTGTCAAACGGATGTTCAGGCCAATGGAAGAGGAGTTTGGTCCAGCACCTTCTAAGCAGATAAAAGAAGAAGGGATAAAGCGAGGTACCTCTCTCATTGGGACACTCCCCTGCAGCCTCCCACCACTAATGGCCACATCTGGGGCATTTCACCAAGATAAGCACACAGTCCAGTTTAGACCCCTGTGGTTCCATGCCGACCCCATCTCTTCTATGTGGCCGGAGTTTCACTCACTCCTGCATTCATTTGTTTATTCATTCAACAAATGTTTCTTGACCACCTGTTCTATGTTAGGCAGTTTTCTAAGCCCTGAGGATAGATGAAAATCCCTGCTTCCATGGGTTGTATACTCGTGTGAGGGAAACGGATTATAAGCAAGATGATGGAATGAAAGGTATAGTAAATATAGCAGGGACTTTCTGTTCAAGTGGTGTATATGTATTGGGAGGGGAATGGAGAGCTTCACTGAGATGTTATTTTAATGTAACTGTGAAGAAAATGATGGAATGAACCCTGCAGGTATCAAGGATAAAAGCAATTGTAGATTGAGGAAAGAGCAAGGGCAAAGGCCCTGAGAGGCAAGGACATCTGGTATGTGTGAAAAGTGGCAGGGAGCGGAGCCGGAGGCTTTGGTGGGTGGTCAGAGGCCGGAGAGGAGGAGGAGCGAGGGAGCAGTGCTAGGGCCTTGCAGGTCTGCTGAGGTGTCTGGCTTGTCCTCTACCTATGGTAGGAAGGTAGTGAGGTGTTGTGCACAGAGTAACAATAGGATCTGACCCAATTCATGTGATTACTAGAACTGTTCCATTGAGAAGACCCCAGAAGAGGCAGGAGTGGAAGTAGGGAGGTCCGCAGGTGGCTAGTACAACAGGAGGCTGAGAAGCCAGGATGTAGGTGATGATGGGCTGAATCCCATGGTAGCAGTAGAGAGGGTGAAGAAGTCAGGTTCTGAGTGTACGTTCAAGTGGAACCATAATGTTTGCTGATGGAGCAAGCAGGAGGTGAGAGAAAAAACTACTTCAAGGCAACTCCTAGATTTTTGGCCTGAATTGGTATCAACTAAGGTGGGGACTGTTCTTTTAACTGCAGTATGTGGTGACTCAAGCACTCCTTGGAAACCCTATGCAGGGTCACTGTGAGTGAAAACTGGCTCCGGGCCACTTAACAGCAAGGAGACACAGTGTGGGAGGGGAGTGGAATGAGAGGAAGCAGGTTTTGTGATGGAAAGGTCAAAAGTTCGGTTTTGGGTACTTGAAGTTTGAGGTGTCCATATTAAGTAGGCTTTCTGATTTGAGTTGAGGAAAGATGTCTAGGCTGGAATATACATGTGAGTGTTCTTGGCATGGAGATGATATGTCACAAGACTAGATGAGATTGATAAGGATGGACTGAAGAGAAGAAGACGAAGGATGACCCCGGGCCTCTCGTGTTAAAGAGGCCAGTGTTCAAAAAAGAACCAGGAAAGTAGACAGAGACGGAGAAGTGAGGTAGGGGAAAACCAAGAGAGGGTCGTGTTGTGGGAGCCAAGTGACAGTGTATTGAGGAGGAGGGAGTGGTCAACTGTGTGAACTACTGCTGCTGGTTCAAAGAGGATGAGGACAGAGCAATGTAGAATCAGGTGGGACCTTCTCAAGAGCCTGACTGGAAAGGATTTAATAGTTGTTGTTGTTAAGTACCGTGGAGTTCGGCTCCGACTCATAGTGACCCTGCACAGGGTTTCCGAGGCTATAAATCTTTACAGGAACAGAAAGCCTCATCTTTCTCCCGCAGAATTGCTGGTAGTTTCAAACTGCTGACCCTGAGGTTGGCCGCCCGACTTGTAACCACTAGGTTACCAGAGCTCCTTGATTTAATAGTAGTAATCATTAATATTCATTAAGTGCTAACAGCCAGTTACATAGTGAGATTTTCAAAGTGTCATCGTTTAATTTTTACAACCACTCTTTAATAACGCCCAATTCACAGCTGAGGAGCCTGCGACTTGGGAGTTATGTAACGTGGCTGTGGCCATATTGATCAACTTCACTCACTCTTGCTGGATCTCAGTCTTAAAATCTTTTTAAACACACAAGCTAAACTAGACTTCTTTTGTCTTGAAAATTCTGATTGTCACAGCCTCTAGCCTGCTACTTACATACATCTTTTAAGAGGAAGCTGTGTGGCCTCAGGAATGAAGCACATTGACTCTGGAACACGATTAACTGGGTTTGAATGTCAGCCTAGGTTTGTAACTGACTGTTGGATTTAAATTTGTTCTGTTAGCTCTAAAATAGGGTTAGTATCCCAATCCCTTCGTTCTTTCCAAACCGTCAAGGTTAGAGACAACTTTGTTGGTTCCCTTTATGTTGTGATGATATGGGAGAGATCAGAGGCGTGTGTGCATTGGGTACAAGGAGGGTCACTGTAAGAAGGATCAAATAGACTTGTTCAGCCAGTGCCCAGTTCAAGGAAGCCCATTCCGTTAGTGCTTCCCCTAGAGCAGCCTGAGTTCATAGAGAAGTGTTGCTTCTCAGCATTATCCTTTTCTCCTAACAACATATGGAATGAAAGGCCAGAGAGAAAAGAGCATGAATCTTGATACTCTGGCAGTACCAACTATGGTAGAAACAGCACAACCATCTGATAAATAAAGTCTGTGTCCAGTTAGGGAAACATTACTTCCTTCCCCAACTCTAGCCTCTCAAATGTCCATTTCAATATCTACCGCATGGTTGTGGGCATGAACCCATTGCCACCTTCAAGTTCTGACTGAAGTGAAGTGTCTTCTACCTTTCTTTGGAATGTTTGTTGTTGTCTACCATTAAGTAGATTCCAACTTTATAGCACACAGTAGGGCTTCCTAGGCGGTATTACAGCTATAAGATCTCTTGCTTTATAAGCAGAAAAGGCAGAGAAATGTGTGACCTTGAAGTTGTTATTGGGTACCACTGAGTCACTTCTGACTCATGGAAGTACAACAGGATACAACTGCCCCATGCCACACCTTCCTCTCAATTGTTCTTGAGTGCATTATTGCAGCCACTTTGTCAATCCATAATGTGAGG
>NW_006408519.1:951303-954303 GCF_000296735.1 Chrysochloris asiatica
CATGATGTCCTTCTCCAGGGATTTGTCCCTCCTGATAGCATATGTAAAATATGTGACACAAAGGCTCACTCTCCTAACTTCTTAGGAGCATTTTGACTGTACTTCTTCCAGTACGGATTTATTCATCTTTCTGGCTGTCCGCAGTCTATTCAATATTCTTCACCAACATCGTAATTCAATTATATCAATTCTTCTTTGTTCTTCCTCTTTCATTGTTCAACTTTCTCATATATGTAAGATGACTGAAAATACCGTGGCTTGAGTCAGACACACCTTAGACTTCAAAGTAACATTTTTGCCTTTTAACACTTTAAAGAGGTCTTTTGCAGCAGATTTGCCCAATGAAATACATCATTTGAGTTCTTGACTGCACTATTGCTTCCAGGTGCATTGATTGTGGATCCAAGTAAGAGGAAATCACTGACAACTTCAGTCTTTTCTCCGTGTATTACATGTTGCTAATCGGTACAGCTGTGAGGGTTCTTTGTTTTTCTGTGTTGAGATGCAATCCATAATAAAGGCTCATATATTAGAATAGTGATTACAAGTCAGGCTGCTAATCTCAAGGTCAGCAGTTCAAAACTACCAGCCGTTCCGCAGGAGAAAAATTAGGCTTTCTGCTCCCCTAAAGACTTACAGCTTCAGAAACCCTACACAGGGTCACTGTGAGTTGGAAAAGACTCCACACCACATAACCACCACCTATATAAATAGATAGATAGATAGATAGATAGATAGATAGATAGATAGATAGATAGATAGATAGATATAGACATAGATATCACTCTTCCTCCCATATCCATTCTGCCTGTGTTTCTGTCCATGTAGCTACACAAAGAACACTGTTGTTCCAAGAGTGTATATATATCATTGTTTACCTCTGTCTCCTTTAGCACTTGCATTCCTTCCTGTGTCTTCACCTATCTTCATCATTCTTCTGCCAACCTCCCTCTTCTTGCATATTGCCCTCCCTATCACCCAAGTTAATACCCTCTAGCTAGTGAATTAATTTCCATCCCCTCCCATCCCTGGTAACCATCAAAGAATGTTTTCTTGAGTTTTTACAATTGTGGTCTCACGTAATATTTGTCCTTTTGTAAATGACTTGTTTCATTCAGCATAATGTCCTCTAGGTTCATCCATACGACGAACTGTTTCAAAGCTTCATCATTATTCTTCAACATTGCATAATATTCCATTGTGCCAAAGTTTATTTATCCACTCTTCCATTGGTGGACATTTAGGCTGTCGCCATCATTTTGCTATTGTGAATAATGGTGTGATAAATGTCACTGTGCATATATCAACTCATATCCTGCCTCTTATTTCTCATGGATATATACCAAGTAGAGGGATTGCTGGGCATACGGTGTATCTATTTTTAACTTTATGAGAAAGCACCACACCGTTTCCCACAGTGGTTAAACTATTTTATAATCCCATCAGCAATGAAGGTGGGTCCCCCAGTGTCTCCATACCCTTGCCAGCATTTGTTGTTTTTTGTTTTTCTGAACTTTGCTATTAACGCTGTTGTGAGATGATATCTCATTATTGTTTTGATTTGCATTTCTCTAATGGCTGATGATCACCAACATTTCTTCATATATTTGTTGACTCCCTGAATGTCTTCCGTGGTGAAGTGTCTGTTCATATCCTGTGCCCATTTTTCAGTTGGGTTGTTTGTTTTTTGTAGAGGCATTGTAGTTCTCAATAAATTTTAGATATGTCATTACACATTTTTCCCCCAGGCTATAGGCTCATTTTATACTAGCTTGGTGAATTCATTTGATGCACATAAACATCTAATTTTTAAAGGTCTCAGTCATCTATTTTGTCTCCTGTTATTTGAGTATTTTTAGTAATGTTTGATAGTGTATTTATGCCATGTATTAAAGCCTCTAAATTTGTTCCTATTTTATTCATTGATGATATTTATGCTTCTAGGTTTTACATTTAGGTCTTTAATCCATGTTAAGATTATTTTTGCTGTGGTGTAGATATTGGTCTTATTTCATTCTACTACAAATGGGTTTCCAGCACCATTTGTTGAAGAGACTATATACCTTCTGCATTTAATGTGCTTTGGCTCTTTGTCAAAGATTAGCTGACTACAGTTGGATGTCAAAGATTAACCACTTCTGGATTCTCAATTCTGCTCCATTGATCTGTGTATCTTTCATTGGATCAGTTGCAGGCTGTTTTGACCACTGTGGCTATGCAGTAAAATTTGAGATTAGGAAGTGAGAGGCCTCCAACTTTGTTCTTCTTAAGTAGTGCTTTGTTTATCCATGATCTCTTTCCTTTCCACATGAAGTTAGTGATTAGTTTTCCCATCTCTTTAAAGGATAATGTTGCAATCTTGATTAGGATTGCATTATATCTATGGATTTCTTTGGGCAGTTGACATTTTTACAGTGTATATTTCACATGGTATGTTCTTCCATTTTTGTATATCTCTTTTGGTTTCTTCTTTTTAATGCTTTATTGTGAATTATGTGATCGTTTACATGGAGTAACATTAGCTTTACATTCATCCTATCATATATCATTACATTGCCATGGTTATAATCCCCTCCATGCATCATCAACCAACTAAATGGTACACCCGTAAGCCTGCCCCCTGGTAGTCAGCACACAGCCCCTCTCTCTCTCTGGGTATAGAGTTCCCAGCCACTCCATCTCTCCACATCATCATCTCTGCCTCCATCTCTGGTGTCACTGTTTCTCTGGGTAGGGTCCCGCACTGCATTTTCTCCCTTGATGGTCCTATAGCCCTCCTCTCCTAGACTGTAAAGTCAACCACTCCCCTCCTTTTGCTACAAAACGTCTACCTTTACATTTCCAACCCTCATAGTCAGTCCTGATATTAATTATTCACTATTCGTCCCTTAAACAAATAATAAATAAGGAGGAAACTGATGCAGACCGTGCAGACCCGGCCAGGAGTTCAAGGCCCTGTGGGCCCAAGCATTGCAGACCATCCAAACCATAGGCTCTGAG
>NW_006408519.1:955143-988851 GCF_000296735.1 Chrysochloris asiatica
TCTTGCCAAACTGCTGGCCAACCAGGTCTCCACCAGGGTTCACAGGAGTCTATTGAATATGGTTGGACTTAGTTCACAGCTTCATTGCTGTTTTTCCCTCACTTCACCTTATCGGTGACCAGCGTGGTCACCAGTCAGAGCCAATGTCTGCTCATGTATTCCCATTGAGTTTTAGTCTTAGAAGGGGGTTTGCCCTCAGGGGACCTGACTGCTTGCCTTGATGTCTCCTGGGAAAGCCACTTGGTTGTTCTTGTAGCAGTCAGTCGGACTGCCGTTATTGTTTTGTCCTTTTCCTGTTGGTCTTTCTTTCAAGAAGTATCTTCTGTTCTTCTAGTCACTCCAGGCTGGTCTGCTTGTCCTTTCTAGTGGAAATTTCCCACCTCAGGAGATTCTGGGTAGGGTTCAGGATTCCACCTATGGTCTTATGTAATGCAGAGGCTCTGCAAGAAGTCTTCTTCACTGGGCACATTAGTAGCCCCATTTTAGGTATTCCAATCAGTTATAGGCAAAAGACATACTTACAAGCTTTCTCTGGTGGTATTTCTGGCTATTCATTTTTCTCCCCCTCAAGTGTCTATTTTATAATGGTAAGCAAGGGAAACCAAGATTCAAAAGATAGCCAAGCATCTTAACATTATTTCCCCCCTTTTGCCCATTCCAATCATGCCTCAATCCCTGTATCCCAGAGCTCTGTTGTTCCAAGGTTGTCCATACATCATTCTTTACCTCTGTCCTGCTTAGCGCATGCAAACCTGCCTAATTGTTTTCCCGTCCACCTTGTTCTTCCATTCTTCTCCCTCTTCTTATGTATTGCCCCCCTCCCAGCACCCAAACTATCCTGTGTCTATTCCCTACCCTGTGCTCCACCTTCCCTTCCCTCCCTTTACCCAACCCCCCACATGCCGGTAACCAGCAAAGAATCACCCCCTTCTTTAGTACGGGTTCTATTTCTTAGTCTTTTACAGTAGTGGTCCTATGCAGTATTTCTCTTTTTGTAACTGACTAATTTCACTTAAATAATGGCCTCAAGGTTCATCTATGTTATGTGATAGCTTACAGCTTCCTTGTTGTTCTTCAAGGTAGCATAATATTCCATTGTGTGTATGTACCACAGTTTATCCATTCTTCAGTAGATGGGCACTTAGGCTGTCTCCATCTTTTTGCTATTGTAAATAGTGCTGCTATGGACATTGGTGTGCATATGTCTACTCGTGTTGTGGCTCGTATTTCTTGTGGGTAAATACCAAGTAGAGAAATTGCTGGAATGTAAGGTATTTCTATTTCCAACCTTCTTAGGAAGCACCATATTGCTTTCCAGAGAGGTTGGACCATTTTGCAATCCCACCAGCAATGCAGGAGCGTCCCAGTCTCTCTATATCCTGGCCAGCATTTATTGTCCTCTACTTTTTAAATTTTTGCAGTTATTGCTGGTGTGAGATGATATCTCATTGTTGTTTTGATTTGCATCTCTCTAATGGCTAGTGATTGCGAACATTTCTTCTTATGTTTATCGGCTGCCCAGATCTCCTCCTTGGTGAAGTGTCTGTTCATGTCCTGTGCCCATTTTTTAATTGAGTTATTTGTCTTTTTCTTGTAAAGGTGTTGTATCTTTTGGTTTCTTGTAGTAGTGTTTTGTAGTTTTCTTTGTATAAGTCTTTTGTTTCTTTGGTTAGATTTATTCCTAAGTATTTCGTCATTTGGGTGGCTATTGTAGATGGCATTGTTTTCCTAATTTCCTCTTCAGAGCTGTCTTTATTAATGTATAAGAATCCAACTGATGTTTGTATATTGATCTTTGTACTGTGCTACTTTGCTGAATCTTTCAATGACTTCCAGTAATTTTCTTGCTGAGTCTTTGGGATTTTCTATGTATAGGATCATATCATCTAAGTACAAAGAGTTTTACTTCTTCTTTGACAATTTAGATGCCTTTAATTTCTCTTTCTTGTCTCATTGCTCTAGCTAAGACTTCTACCACCATACTGAATATGGGTGGTGATAAAGGGATTCTTGTTTGGTTTTTGTCAGCTGCCTTTTCCAGATCAACTGATATGATCATGTGGTTCTTTCCTTTTGTTTTATTTATATGGTGGATTATATTGATTTTTTTTTTTCTGATATTGAATCATCCTTGCATCCCTGATGTATAATCCAATATTCTTAATGGTTTAACTAAAGGCACGGAGGCTCAGCTAAGCAAATAACTTTCCTAAGTCCTTTTCTTGGGTCTTCGTTGTTGAAGGACACCTGGGAACGTCTCATGTCACTTTACTCACATGCCAGGTTCACAATCTTCTGTGCTTTAAACCTGATCCTCTAAATAAATGTTTGTTCTTTCTGGGCACTGATTCTTTCCTTTGTTTTGGAAGAAATGTAGTGGATATACTGACTCATTCAGCAGTGACATTCAAAAGAAACTGTCTTTTTGCATGTGACAATAACGTGTCATAAAAGCCAACTAATCAATTGACACAAATGACTACTCTCATAAAATAAGTGAACCTGAGTATTCTATAACATCACAACTTATTAATTTCCTCACAGTCAAGGAGACAATCATACTACACTTCACTAAGAGTATAAGAGTTGGAAGAATGGATGTCTTGCCCAGAATTTCTGTGCTGCACATGACCCGCTATCCTTTCTTAGATCCAGAATTCAGTTCCCCCCATATTCTGCTACAGCCAGCACTACGGCTTTCCAAAGAGCATGGTTACACAGTTGTCGTTGTTAGGTGCTGTTGAGTTGGTTCTGACTCACAGCAGCCCTGTATAGGGTTTCTGAGGAGCAGCTGGTGGCTTTGAACTGCTGACCTTGTTGTTAGCAGTCTAGAGCTTATCCGATGGTGCCACATCAGGACTTGTACTGAGTTACATTACTGTTTGAAATATGTCCACCAGCTGCAAAGGCTTGAGGTTTTGCTTTTTGTTTTTGAGAAACTTTCCCCACCTATTTGTTGTTATGGGATTTTGATATGGTCAAGAGCACCCCCTCTGTAGTCTACCTCTACCATGTAGCATTATGTGACCTTGGAGAGGTTACTTTGCTTCCTCATCTGTAAACTGGGATAATACTACTACTGCAAGGTCACATTGAACTGCAGGGTTGGTGGTTCAAGTTCACCAGCCTCTCCTTGGAAACCCTCTAAGGGTCTCTATGAGTCTGAACCGACTCGATGGCACTTAACAACAACAGTACCTCTTGGAAAGGAATCTTGGTGTGGCACTGTAGTGTAAACACTGGGCTGCTAACCACAAGGTTGGCAGTTCAAACCCACCAGTCTCTCCTTGGAAACTCTATATAGGGTTGTATGAGTTGGCGCCAGCTTGATGGCACTTACTAACAACAACAGCAACCTCATGGAAGGGGCTCTCGTGGTGCAGTGATTAAGTGAACATCTGTTAACAGAAAGGTTGTGGTTCAAATCCATTAGCTGCTCCATGGGAGAAGAGACCTGAGAATCCATTTCTGGAAAAGTTGCCCTGTGGAGTAGACCTATCTTAGCTTATAAGGTCTCTATGTGTCTGAATCAACTCAACAGCACACAACAACCCCTCCTGGAATTGCTGGGAGCATCAGTACACATAGGTGTAAAACACAATGGTATGTGGTTAGGACTCTATGGTCACTATTCTAAATATGATGATTTTGATTACTTCGCCTGTATCTAGTGAAGTAATAGCATCATAATCATGAATAAACAATTGAAACTTCAAAATGGAAAGAGGATAAATGCCTATGATTTAATTACATTGTTGTTAGCTGTTGTTGAGTCAATTCCAACCCATAGCAACCTGTATAGGGTTTCCAAGGAGCAGCTGGTGAGCTTGAACCATCGACCTTGCAGTTCAAGTGGCTTTGTAGTCTGACGTATTAGCCCACAGTGCCAAGCAACCATTTAAACTTTTAAAAGATTTTTTGTTTTCTCAGATGCACCATCAAATATTCAACTGCATTATGAACTCCATTTCTGCATGTCTTGTATGAAAGGGGCTTCAAAGAGTTGGCTGAAAAATTCCATTATTTTTTTATTCCAATTTTCACGAATTTTTTGAAGACTGGATGGGCAGAGTTCTACAGAAATTCAAGGAACACAGACAGAAATATTTGCTCCTCATATCCATATTTATTGCCGAGTGGCTAATCCTAAGATTGTGATCAGACATTTTGTTTTCAAATTATTTTGAGGTAACAAAAGTTACCGTTAGGTTGTGGCTAAAAGTTAGGCTGAGGCCTTTGAAGTATCTAAATCATAGAGACTGCGCATGAGGGCGCTGCAACCCACCAGCAAT
The DNA here is from genome assembly GCF_000296735.1 of Chrysochloris asiatica. Taxonomy (NCBI): domain Eukaryota; kingdom Metazoa; phylum Chordata; class Mammalia; order Afrosoricida; family Chrysochloridae; genus Chrysochloris; species Chrysochloris asiatica. The sequence goes on from NW_006408519.1 coordinate 959,436, forward strand.
AGTGAAACCTTTCTTCTAAGAGTGACTGATTTCTCTGGCATTGGCCAGTAGTGTTTGCCATGCCCCTGCCTGGTGCCCCAGGGGAGTAAGGCTCAGTGACAGCTCTTGTTGTTCGTTCCTTAGACGTTCTCCAGGGGGAAGCATGATTATAACGATCAGCCATGCCATTCTATCTGTTAGCTTTGGCTGTGGAGTCCATTCAGGGCTCAATCCGAAGTCAATGGTGGCTACCCCATGTGGCTGGCTGCCTTTGGCTATGCAATGTCTGTGAAGCATGAGAGTTAGGCTTGTTATAGCCAGCAGAGAACTTCCTACCATTACACAGTCAACAGATGCTGAGCTAATGAGAGCCGCCTCTGGGCCAGCCGCCGGGAGGGTGGGGGGTGAGGGGGGGGGGCCTGCCGTCTGAGTAGGGAACTATCAACAAGCCCAGCAGGACAATGGTGGTACTGCCCTGCCTGGATTTCTCCCACACCTGTCAAGCTCACCACGGTGCCATGTCAGCCCTTCCCAGCAGCCATCGACACAAGAACAGCAGCTAGTCTATTCAGAAACAATGATGTCTCAAGGAGAAGTTTGCAAATCCAGTGGGAACAGTATTCATTTTAATAGAATATGCTTGGGGGTTCCTGAGGATCAGTCATCCTGCACAAAGTGACATTTTTCTAGCGGGGGTCAGAGGAAGTTATACAGTGTTTACCTGTAACAGCCACCAATGAGTTTTGTGTTTTTAAAATTTTTTTTCTTTAAAATTTTCATTTTCCTTCCTCTGTCTATAAGTGAGGTCCTTTGGTCTCATTAGTTCTTCATGTACAGCGATTATTGAATCCGCTTGTGATGCCCTATTATGTCCCTAGATCATTTTAGCTGTAATGACAGATAGAAAATATTCCTTCTGAAGAATTAAATTTGGAATGATTTGGATTCAATCTATTCATTTAATTGGTATTTTATATTCGCTAAAGAGAAGAAATGAAGAAGCTCTGCAATATTTTAGCATGTTTTTTGGGGGGTGCTGGACATCCAGCTAGCTGCAGAGAAACAGTGCAGGCAGAACCCATCTGCACCTTTCAGACTTTGCCTTGCAAAGCAAGCGGCTTTAATGAAGTCCTTGGGGACTTGGAAAGAGAGAGGGGTGGGGACTAGGGCTACAGCTGATTTTCTTTCCCCCAGAAGTAAAGAAGACGCTCCAACTTTATTTCATTCAGGTTTTTGGTGATTATAGCTCAGCTGGTATTTGATGGCTTAGCATAGCATAGGGCTGTTTGGGTCTGTGCATTCTTCCTGGGGTGGCTAGGTGTAGGGGGTGTCAGTTTTGGCCTTTCTTCCCCTGGCTGAAGAAGCAGGAGTCAATGTACTGGGAGGAGAAAGAGGAGCAGTTAGCACTGTGGGACCAGAGAGTTGCATCTGAGTGGAAGATTCCAGTGTCTTTCCAGGAGGGCAAGTGCAAGCAGAACCAAACAGAAGAATAGCCAGTAGCTGTCGAAGGGTCTTGTCCTCTTTGACGTTCAGTTTATTCACCTCTAATGGTATCTATGGCGTTCCCTGTGTGGTGCTGTAGGATAAGCACTGGACTGCTAACCGCAAGGTTGGTGGTTCATGCCCACCAGCCGCTATGAGTCAGAACCGACTGGATGGCACTTAACAACAACAATGGTACCTGTGGTCCCTGCCATCTCTCATATTCTGTAAATCCTCAAATCCAGAATGTTCTGTTACAGAGAAATGACCGCAAGCTGTATTTTCAGAAACTTCTCAAAGGGCACTAAATCCACGCCAGTTGCTTCAGAATAGCAACCAGAGTTGTGTGCCAGATACTTCATACACACATGATTGCATTCACCTTCACAACCCCATGACATAGGTATTATTATCTACTTTATCCCAAAAATTAGGTTTGGGGAGGTTAAATGACTTGACTAGGACCCACAGCAATGGCTGAAATGGGGTCAAACCCAGACCTGGTGTATTCTCAGCCCCCATCTGCTAGAACGGAGCATCAGCCTCTCCTCTTTCGGACCTTTGCACAGACTGGTCCGTTGCCTGGACTTCTCTCTCCTCATCCTCCCCCGCCTTGTGCATTGATGCCTGCACCCTCTTCTAGAACTCCTGGAATACTCACCAGTGTCTGGCTGCAATAAGCGCTCTCTCCCTTCATAACTGTGTGTCTGTTTATTTGTGGAATGCCTACTCCTTCAAGTGGACTGAGAACTCCTGTGTCTGAAGTCATTGCTGCAACAACAGCCTCTAGCACGTGGAACCTGGCACATAGGGGTGCTGGTACTCACTAATATTGACTGAGAGAACAAAGGTTAAATAGAAGAAAAAGGTCGTAGACAGGTAATGTCAGAAGTTCCTCACCTTGAGACATTACAAAGTGAACATCTAGACATGTCCAGGTGTCTAAGGGTCCCGTAGTCTACTAGGTGTGACACAATGACCAGTTTATTTCATTGAATCACCTCCTGACTCCCTTGCCCCACATGGTAGGTGCCTTAGGTACCCTGGCAGGATGTTGTCTGAGGCCCCACAGGTGATACCAGCCAACAACACCTGTGTGGTGTGGGCAGCGACGGAGTAGTGTGGGCTCCTTTGGTCAGACGATGTTTCCCCTTCTCTCTTCCAGTGCTTCTCTACGTGAGAAAGGAGACCGATGATGTGTTCGATGCTTTGATGTTGAAGTCACCCACGGTGAAGGGTCTGATGGAAGCGGTAAGCCACCCTCAGGCACTGGCGTGTGTCCTCCTTCGCTGGAACCCACTTAGTGAAATGCAGCCATCGAAACTGTGCTAGATAAGATTTATATATGGGTTTTTTGTTTTTTTTTTTAAAGGAAGAAAATGTAAAAGCTGAGGTTTGTGGAAGTACTGGTTTCTATGGTGTCATGGCTTATTACATCTTCAGGAGAAGGGAAACTTTGGAAAACTGCCAAGTCCCTGTCAATTTAAGATGGATCAGGGTGCTAGGCCGTGGCGAAAGGCTGCCCTGGGAGTTTGCATTTATCTCTTTGCGTGAAACCATATTGGACACGTTAGCTTCCATGTATGGACAGAACCAAAAAGGGTTTCTGTGGTAGTACCATTCAAAATAAAAATATGACCTCTTTTGGTAAGAAAAAGAACATATATTGCAGAATTACAGTGATTTGAGGAAAGATTCTGAAGTTCTTCCCTCCCTCCCTACTTACTGTCTTCTTCTTGTTGTTAAGTGCCATCGAGTTGGTTCTGACTCATAGCAACCCTGCATAGGGTTTCCAAGGAGCAGCCGGTGGGTTTGAACTGCCAACCTTGTGAGTAGTGGTCCAGAGCTTGTCTTACAACACCACCCCAGAAGTTCACTTCCTATCTAGCCTCATATTATCCAACCTGGGTTCAGGGAAAGTGATGTTATTTTCTACCTCATCATGATGACTCTACCTTGAATGTGATTTCTAAACTACTCCCCACCCCTTTTTCTCTGCACCTGTGTTGTAGAAGATACAGTCTTTGTAGTGAGGGATGGATACAACAGGACTTCCAGGGACAGTCTCCATTTTTATTTTAAAAGAAATCTGTTGAATCAAAACGTATTGCATTTTCTCACTTGGTATCCTTGCCCCTAGGAAGCGTTCACAAAGAAGAGCTCCCCTAGTTTTAAATCTCAGAGCCCACCCTGAAGATCTCATAACTCCCAGTGGAAGTAACTGACTGTGAAGGCCGAGTTCTACTCAGTAGGCATCTCTGAGCGCTGGCTGCTCAGCGCTAAGACGGGGCAGATGGAGAACTGTTACTGAGTCAAAGTCTAAACCTTATAGGTCATTAGGCAACAGATAGCGTATCGGTGGGACATGTCCATGGCCTAGGATCCTCTTGGGTGCCTAGGAAGTCTCAAGGTCCTTGGAGATAGTAATCATAGGTTTGCTTCTTAAGAAAATCATAGACATGTCTGTTCAGTTCTGAAAACTTGTAATACAGAAAGGATTAAAAACTTGCATCCCCTTCTGAGAACATTTAGCACATGTTTCCATGAGTGAGAGTGACCTAGTCTAGCTGCTCTGGAAGCTCTGCCCTGTCTCCCATCTTTCCAGGGATTTGAGTGGGCACAGCACACCTCCCAGCCCTCACAACGCGCCCTGTCACTCCCGTGAAGACTGCGCTGCAAACAGGACTGCTGCTGCCTATAGACTACCGTCCCTGTGCCCTGGGCACATGGTTTAACCATGCCAGTTGCTATTCTGGAATGGCGGAGGGAAGGTCCGTGAGCTTCTCTCTGGACACTCACAACACAGACTGATTTTCTCTAAGAGTTCAGAATGTGAAGCCAGAGTATGAGACCCTTCCCTTCTGAATCCTGGCTCAGCCACATCTTAACTGATGGACTCTAGACAGATTAGGGAATGACTGTGAGCCTTAGTTTTTCCATCTGTGAAATGGGGCTCCTAATAGTACCTGGTCTATTATCATGAAGTGAGGACTAAGCAGGTTGGTAGACACAGAGCTCTCAGCAACACAATGCCTGATACACAGTTAAGCTTTCAGTGAACGTTACTGTTGTGACTGCTACAGCAACTCCCAGCAGACCCAAGAAGAAACCTGAAATGTACAGCTTTTATTCCCCTTGCTATAGTTCTAACTCTTACTCATTGATTTGTTCAGGCTAGGAAGTTGGGCTAGTCATGGAAATGAATGTCCAAGCAAATACATAATCCCTAAAAATAGAAGACTTGAGAATCAGATTTATATCTCTTTTAGAAAAGAAAGAGCTAATGGATTTGGTCTTGCTGATGTTGAGCAGAAAAAGGCCTAGTCTGTCTTCGTCTGGAAGCTCTGCTGAAGTCTGCCCATCATGAGTGATGTAATTTGAAATACAGGTGGCATGGCTTCCAGTATCATGGCAACTTGCAGGCCACCATAGTACAACAAGCTGACAGATTGTTAGTGGGAAAGGCGCTTAGAGCAGCTCTTTCCAGAATTCGTTTCTCAAATTATTATTGTTATTAAATGCCACCAAGTTGGTTCTGACTCATAGCGACCCTGTATAGGGTTTCCGAGGAGCCGCTGGTGGGTTTAAAACCAAGACCTTGAGGTTGTCAGTCCCGTGCTTATCCTACAGCACCACACCAGGACTCCTGTATGTTTATAAAAGGGAAACACAATCATTGTGAAAATAAAATAAACAATACAGAGTTGTACAAAGTGATGAGTAAAAGAACTTCCTCATTTTGGTTTATTCCCCGGCCGTTGCATCAGTTCCGACTCACAGCAACCCTGTGTAGGGTTTCCAGGAGACCTGGTGTGGCAATGTAGGATAAGCACTGGAATGCTAACCACAAGGTCGACAGTTCAAAGTTGCTTCTCCTTGGAAACTCTATACAAGCTTGTTATGAGTTGGAACAGACTCCACGGTACTTCACAACACTAGCTACAACATGGGGTTTCCAAGAGCAGCTGGTGGGTTTGAATGACCTCTCCCCTTGCAGGTGGTGCAGTTTGCAGTCCAGTGTTTATCCTACATTGCTACCCCTAGGGGAGTCACTGTTAGTAAGTTGGCAGTTCTTCAGATATTTTCCCTACATTTAGGTGTGGACATTAAAACCATCACAAATGGGGCCACATTGTGCACACTGGCATAGTTTTCACTTAATATGTCACTGACATTTTTTAAAATGTTAATCCATATGGACTTTCCACATTTCTTTTAATGCCTATGTAGTTTTCAACTATGAAAATATTAAAATGTGCTCAATGCATACTTACTATATATAGTTTTTCTCTATTAAAACTGGTGATGCTTTGAAAATCTTTGTATCACCTGAGTATATTTCTGTAGGTTAAATGTTGTGTGTTGCCAAGTCAGTTCTGACTCATAATCACTCTGTATAGGGTTTCCAAGGAGCAACTAGTGGATTTGAACTATCGACCTTACAGTACAGTGCGTCTCCTACAGTGCCACATCAGGGCTAAATATGGATTACTAGATATAAAATATCTGGGTCAAAGGATACGTGCATATTCCGTTTTAATAGTTACTGTCATATTTCCCTTCTAACATCTGTGGAATACGAGAGCTACTCCTCTTCACACTCTTACGGGCACGGCATTATTTAGACTTGAGTCTTTGTTCACCAGCTAAGTACTATCTCACTACTGCTTTAACGCCATATTTTAAAATTACAAAATGGTGCATTCGTTTCATGTGCTTATTAACTAATTGTACTTTTTCTTTGCTGTTAACTGCTTCTTCAAGTTGTTTGCTTTGTTTTTCCACTAGGTTGTTGGTCATAATCTTTTTGATTTACACAAGTCTTTCTTTGGTGATGGAAGTTAGTTCCATTTGTGCTGAAAAAATGTATCTTGTGTTATTTGCCCTTGTTTTTTATGCTGATTTTTGCTATACTTACATTTTTTAATTCTATGTAGCTTCTAGCTGGAGTCCTGGTGTAGTGCTGTAGGATAAGAACTGGACTGCTAACTGAAAGGTTGGTGGTTCAAAACCCCCCAGCTGCACCTGAGAAACCACCCTATACAGGGTTATGATAAGTCAGGATGGACTCGGCAGCAATAAACAACAGCAAACCTGTTTTCATCAGTCTTGTTCTATAGGGTTCATAAGTTACTTAGAAAGCTCTTCCTCACCTTACAGTGACAGGTGTTGGTGCTGTAGGATTCAGCACTGGACCGCAAGGTCAGTTTGAACTACAAGATCAGAGGTTTAAACTCACCAGCTGCTCATTGGAAACCCAATACAGGGTCACTATGAATCTGAGCCAACTCAACAGAGCACTTAACAATAACAACAATGAACACATAAGTTGATTCATGGGTTCGTCTGGCACATTTATGACTTTCATACATTAATCTTCCATCCACTTGAAATCTATTTTGGTAGAAGGAATGGGATCCAGTTGAACTTTAAAGCTTTCTTCCTGTATTTCCATATGATAACAAGAGTCTATCTTTTTTCCGACTTTAAAGACCACCTTTAGCACAGATTAAGTTCCCATGTGATTGACTTTTCTGTTGAATGGTTTTATGTTTGCCAAGAGAGAATCTCACAAATGAGGCATTTGGAGAATTCAACTCACAGACAAAGAACCCTGGTCCCTAAGAAAATTTCCCTGAGACTGAGGGGGAAACTTCTCCTCTAGCTTTTGTTTGTGCTCCTCTTCAGTGCTCATCTGCCTTTTTGCTGCTTTGTTGCAGATATCAGAGAAATACGGGCTGCCGGTAGAGAAGATCACAAAACTTTACAAGAAAAGCAAAAAAGGGTAAGAGAGAAACCGAACTTAAGTTGACTTCCAAATCAGATAAATCTATAATATGATGCATTTTAAAAAAGATGGTGGTATATATATATGTATATATATAGTTGTATAGTTGTCCACGTTTAATGAAAAATGTGCACTGTGCTCCCAAATGATGCCAGAGCCATGCACAAGTGCAGTATGTACTGAAGATCTTCAAGGAGAGAGGGAGGGAGAGAGAAAGCATATGTAACAAAGTCAGCTGAGATACCCTTTTCCAAGGTAGGGTGGGGTAGAGGAGGCTAAGCATGGTTCAGACCGGGAACAACGCCAAAATCACCCCTCTGCCAAGAGTGACCTTTATCGGAATCCCATGCTGCTCTCAGGAGTCCTGTTGTGGTGCTGCATAGAATAAGCACCAGACTGCGAACCACAAGGTCAGTGGTTCAAGCCTACAGCTGTTCCTCAGAAACCCTCTACAGCATCATTATGAGTTGGAACTGACTCAATGACACTTAACAACAACAACGACATGCTGCTCTCAAAGTTTGTTTCGGGAACAGAATAGGCTACAGGACATGGCGACATCTTCCAAGGTTCAGCATGCTCTCAAGTCGTCAGTGGGCTTGCTGGTTCTCATGAAGAGGAAGAACTCATTCCCTGAGGACTCTGTCGGTTCTGAGTGTGAAGCTCTGCAGTGCCCATCTACCCCTTACACTCTCTGAGCTAGGATCTGTGTGATCGCTAACTCACAGATGGAGATATTGATCCAGAGTGAGGTTCTCAGATTTGAACCCAGCTCTGGGGCTGGGAAGCCACACATTTGCTCTTTGGCTACTTCTGAACCCCTCCGTTTGTCAAGTCCCGAGAGTAGTGAGTACAGGACCTGGATTTAGGTTAGGAGAGGGTCTCATTGAATCAGCGTCTGAAACAGTTTGCTACAGAAAGCAGAAAATGAATCTCCTCTGGGCCTCTTGTCTCAAAAAAGAAAAAACATTACCTGGAATGCTCAGATCTCTTGGTTGGCTAGGAGTCAAGCAAGAAATGCATTCTGCCCCAGCCCTGGGTGGAAAGCTCACTGAAATCTTCCTACAGTTTCTTTCCAAGGGTTATGCAACAGGATGGGTGATTCTCTGACTGGAGACTTGAGCAGTGTCTCAGGGCCTTACTGCTGTGTACAAGTCCCCAGGGCAGATGTACCTGCTGCTGCTGATAACATTTCACTTTCATTGAGCCTCTGCTACATAGATGAATCCTAACAATGACCCTATGAAATAGTGTTGTAGTTTTATTTTACAAAAGAATAAACTGAGGGAAATAATGTTAAGATGCTTGGCTGTGTTTTGAACCTTGGTTTCCCTTGCTTACCATTATAAAATAGACACTTGAAAGGGAGAGAAAGGAACAGCCAGAAATATCACCATAGAAAGCTTGTAAGTCCGTCTTCTGCCTGTAACTGATTGGCATACCTAAAATGGGGTTACAATGTGCCCAGTGAAGGAGGCTTCCTGCAGAGCCTCTGCATTGCATAAGATCACTGGTGAAGTCCTGAACCCCATCCAGAATCTTCTGAGGTGAGAAATTTCCACCAGAAAGGACAAGTCGACCAGCCTGGAGTGGCTGGAAGAACAGAAGATACTTCTTGAAAGAGAGACCAACAGGAAAAGTACAAAACAATAACAGCAGTCCAATTGACTACTACAAGAACAACCAAGTTGCTCATCCAGGAGACATCAAGGCGTCCGCTTAGGACAAACCCCATTCCAAGACTAAGACTCATTGGGAATACACGAGCAGGCATGTGATCTGACTGATGACTACATTGGTCACCGATAAGGGGAAGGAAGCGAGGGAAAAACAGCAATGAAGTTGTGAGCTAAGTCCAACCATGTTCAATAGACTCCTGTGAACCCTGGTGGAGACCTGGTTGGCCAGCAGTTTGGCAAGACGTGGGGTCTCCTGGGCTCAGAGTCAGTGACATAGCCACAGAGGAGGACTAGAGTGGAGAATGAAGCATCCAACTCATAAGAAGAGAGGGCATAAGCACAAGAACACCCACACTTGCAGATAATACCCACTTGACCTGGCTTCAATGATTGGATGATCGGAGCTCAACTAGAAGAAGAAAGAAGAGGAAAAAAAGAGTAATCTGATACAATTTGATGAACTTGACCTACACCCATGGATGCAGTAGCTCAAAAGAGGGAACAGATCTTTACAGCGAGGATCATTCCCACCCCCTCGATACACAGGGTAGACAAGAATGGGCAACTTGGGCATTGGCTACCCAAAATGGGGGGGCTACAAAGGCAATAAGTGACTGGCTTACAAGCTTTCAAGAGGAAGCCTAGATCCAGAAGGCATGGAGGAAGGTAGAATCTCCACTGAGTAGTATTCAGTCTCTCTGGGTGGGGCTGATGAAAGGAGATAGGGATGGCTCTCATGTGGCCACAATAGTAAATACTTACTTTCAGGACTGACTGTGAGGGTTGAAAATGTAAAGGTAGATGTTTTGTAGCAAAAGGAATAGAGTGGTTGACTTTACAGTCCAGGAGCGGAGCGCCCTGGGACCATCACGGGAGAAGAGAGGAGAACGGGACCCTACCCAGAGAAACAGCCATGCCAGAGATGAAGACAGAGACAATGACGTGGAGAGATGGAGGAGCTGGGGACTTTAGACCCAGAGAGGGAGGAGGGCTGTGTGCTGACAACTGGGGGGGCAGGCTTGTAGGGAATACCCTTTGGTTGTTTGATGATGCATGGAGGGGATTATAACCCTGGCAATTAAACGATATACGATAAGATGAATGTAAAGCTAATGTTCTCCCTTGTAAACGATCACATAATTCACAATAAAACATTTAAAAAAAAAAAAAAAGAAGAAGAAACTGAAAGGCTAAATGATGATAGAGTCAGTTCTTATTCTCAAACTAAGGTCTGCCTGACCTCCAAGAACAGGAGTGGATGAAAATGTTCTAAATCCTAGACAGAGCCTGGAAGTTGTTGGGTTTCTTAAAACTAAATGTGAGTCGAGTTCGCCTAGGAGTAGATTCTGACTTAGGCTGAGCCCATGTATGACCGAGTAGAACTGTGCTCCATAGGGTTTCCAACGGCTGATTTTCCCGAAGAAGATTGTCAGCTCTTTCTTCCAAGGCACATCTGGGCGGACTCCAATCACCATCCTTTTGGTTAGTTAATAGTTTGTACCATCCAAGACCTCCTAATGAGTAGGTAGCGTGTGGGAGCTTGCAAACTAGCTCTCAGAACCTAGCTTGGCCCTCTATTAGCTGATAGAACTTGGGGAAATGATTTAATCTCACTGAATTCATTTTCTCACTTGCAAATGGCAGTAGAAATGCCTTCAAGGTTGCTTTGAGGATTAAATACAAGGTCTCTAAACACTGTGCTCAACCAAGGGTAGCTGCAGTGACTATTTAATTAAATACAAGGTCTCTAAACACTGGCACGTATAATGTGCTCAACCAAGGGTAACTGCAGTGACTATTTAATTACTTCTGTCTCCTAAGGGCAGAGTACATTTTCAAATGCATTTCCAAGAGTCAGTTTAGTTAATAAAACTAGTTAGGGAGCCTAAGTATTTGGGTTCTGCTCTGGCTCTCTGTGATTTCACATTCTGCTAACTTTTCTGGATCTCAGTTTAGTAGTCGCTAAAGGTAGAGGCTGGGTTGCCCTGAAGTGGTATGGAAATTATCAGTGATGAGGTTAGTTCTGTGAAGCTGCGGCTCTGCTGTAAATCTCTCTGCTTACCTGAAACTGGTTTCTGTTTCTGAGGGGAGAAAGTAGAACAAGAGTCTTCTTTCGTTGCCTGTCTTGCTTCCTCTCAGCCTGCTTATGAGTCTTTGTCTTTTCCTCTTCCCCTCCCCATCCCCTGGTAGCATTCTGGTGAACATGGATGACAACATCATTGAGCACTACTCGAATGAGGACACTTTCATCCTCAACATGGAGAGTGTGGTGGAAGGCTTCAAGATCACGCTCATGGAGATCTGAGCCCTTCTTCAGGAACTCTCGGCACCTTCATCCCCGGGAGAGACAGAGGCCCTGGCTCCAGAACTGCAGACCCAACCCACCCATCTCACAATTGCTGTTACAAGACTGCGCTGGGCAACAGGGCAAGGAACCAAGTCCCTATTTGCTGTCAGTATATAGTCCTATCCACTAGGGGGCGGTGTTCCGTGGAGCTGAAGCCTGAGCTCCTCAGGACGGGTGCCTCGGGTCGGTCAGATCTTTATTTATTGCCCACCTTTTTCTGGAGACTGGGGTCCAGGACTCTGCAGGTCACTTCTGGCTCCAGATGAGACCATCCGGAGCCCCTTCCCCCTCCCCACCCCCCGTGCCCCGCCCCGCCCCTTTAAGGGAAACACATCCCGGAGAACCTGAACAGTCTACTTCTTTCTCACCTCCCCACGTCTCCTGAGTGGCTGGACCAAACAAGCTCCTTGGGGAAGCTGTCACAGGTGGGGTACGAGGTAGATGCCCCTCTTAACTGGTCAAAAACCTTCAGGTTGCTCTGGGGAAGGTCATCCCGGGGTTCCCAGTAAGTGGCCATAGGATTTGTACAGGAAGGCATGCTGCTACAATGTAACTAGTAGATGACAGAGCCAGCATGCCTTACTATCATGTACATAGTGTTGATAATATTGCAGTAATATATTTTACCTGTGGTATGTAGGCGTGCATACTGCCATTGTCCTAGGGAGGCACATACCCGGAGACTTGGCTTTCTGCCTCTGCACCTGTTCAGGAGCTGGCCTGATCTGAGCAAGTGGGACTCTCAAGTGGGCATGCCCTGGGACACATTCCATGTTCCCAGAGGAAGCCCCTCTGTGACCACAACTCACCCTCAAGGCCGCTACATTTATCTCTTTGAGGGGCATTTTGCCTGACTCTTCCTTTGAGCTGCCTCTGAGAAAGGTCATATTGCCTGATGTTCCAGCTCCTTCTCCAAGGCTGGTGCCAGGCAGTGCCAGAGCTTTGTGAAGAGGACTGTGCAGGGCTTTGCCATTAGGGTCCTGTTGCTGGGGCCACCTGCAGAACTCCTTGGCGATGCTGGGAATCCTGGACACTGTGTAGTGCCTAACTGTTTACAAGCACGTCCTTCATCTCAAGTGGCTCCTTCAGCCCAACTGCAGTTCTCAGAGCAGTGCCAGCAGCCTACGACCTCCTCTTGGGCCTTCCCTGCCGGAAGCACTGGAAAACGAGGGATTCTCTGCTCCTGGTGGCTGCTGAGAATAATGCCGCAGGAGCTGCCACTCTTCTGCCACCAACCTCAGGAGGGGGTCTGGAGAGCAAATGCCCAAGAGATGAAGAGGAGAAGAAATGAATCGTGGTAGGCCCCTGCTCTCTCTGAGAGGACAGGTGGGTGGTCAAGGGGCTTGTACGCACCCTTGAGGATGGAAGCACTAGCTTTTGGGTAGCCTGGTACATCCCCCAAGCCAAGGTTGTGGATTGTTTGTGAAGCACTTTGATGTCTTACCTGAAGCCCCCCTCTCAGGACACCTTGCCCCTGCTTCCTCTGTCCTGAGGCCCTGGGCAGGACGGGGCGGCTGTTGCCTGTTCAGCTGCTTCTCCCTGATGCTACAGAGGAATTTCATGGACCGGAAAGCAGGTACAGTGTCTAAGAAGGTCTCTAGGTGGGGGCGGCCAGAGGGCACCTTTCTGCATGTCCTCTAGCACATGACTCCTCCTGTGGTGCCAAGGGTTTGCTTCCTGGATTCCACTCTGCTCCCGTTCTGCCCCCTCCTCTGTCAGTGACCACCATGCCCTGGACTGGCAGCATAGGTACCCACATGGGTAAGAATGGGGCTATGCTGTAAGATGGACAAATTCAGTATTGGAGACAGATGATATACTATGCACTTCCCAAGCTCCTTGGAGTAAGCATGGCTTTGAGCATGGTTGGCAGATGAAATGGCCAATATGATTGGGCTGGGGCATACGACTGCAGGAGAAGGGAGCCACAAACAAGATATTTGACAGCTTGCTGCAGGCTCCCTCCCCTTCTCTCTCCAGCTCTTTGGGCCTGTCTTAAGGCAGGACAAATCTGAGATGCTTTTGCTTGGTCCTAAACCCCTGAACAATCACTGTGGTGACCCTAGCCACAACTAAAAGTCTATGAGGCCAACGAGGGTTGATGCCCCCTCCCCCCCAATTTTTACCACCTAACACTCCCTCCCACAGCCCTGCCTCCTCCCCCGCCTCCTTGGAACTTCCATGGCTTTGCTTTAATGTGTCCTTCCCTGTGTATATTAGCAGAGCTTGGATGAATGCTGTCATGTGAAAGTTCCCAAGCAGCAACACTCCAGAATGATAGGAAACCTGCCCCCTCTTCTTTTTTCTGTCCCTTACATGAATCACAGTCAACAAACTTTTCATCCATGGCAGTAGGGGACCCGTGAAGCAAGTGTCTTTCTAATACACCCTCAATTGGTTAGACTTTACAAGTGTGGAAATTGGGACCAACAGAATGCTGCAATTAGATGTCACCTAGGAATTCATTCCGAAAAGATGAAGACACGTCCCAGACCAGAGACTTAGGAAGCATGAAATGATCAAATGTTTATTTTCCTCCTTATTTGAAATCATGGAAATGCAAGAGAAATAGAGGGTTTGTGCCAAATTCTATGAACGGCCCTTTCTTAAAGATAAGCAAGGGAAAATTGATACATGTACAATTCGCTCTCACGTTAAAACAAAAAGATAAACGTAACTTAATAGTTTTGTAAATGGGAGAGGGGGAATCTATAAATAGTTATTTTATTTTTTGTACATTTTTAAGAACAAAATAAATATTCACAACATCAGAGTAAACAGCCACGTCTGTTGCTTTCTTCAAGGTGGGTGTTGGGCTCTTTGCTTGATTAAGAAGCCCTAGTGGTGATGGGGTGACCTTCTGACCCTGAGCTTGAACACAGGGGCATTTCACCTAACTGCAGGGCCCCACCCCAAGGTCCAATGAGACTTCAACTCCTGGTGACTCCATGTGTGAGTAGAATTGGTCACCACACTTCGAAGGCACCTCTAGGTAGATTTGAACCTATAGTCTTTCAACGAGCTGCAGTACCTTTTGCATCACGTAGGAAAAGCACTCGACTGCTAACTGAAAGACTGGCAGTTCAAACCCCCCAGCCATTCCTTGGAGACCCTATACACAGTTGCTATGAGTTGGAACTGACTTGATGCCACTTAACAACAACAGCGTAGGCTTCGAAATGAGAAGGAGGTTGAAGAAACCAGGAGATCTTCAGTATGACCACAGGCCTGCCTCCTCCTCAGCCTCACTCATCTCCACTTGATTCACAAGACCTTTCAGTACCCTGGCCCATCTGGGCCAACGTCTACGTAGAGACTACCACCCATGGCTCAACTCCCAACTTCATCGTGGTGGTCCCGTCCTGGAGTTCTCAGATTGTTTTCTGGAGGCTCAAATCCAGACAACTTGGTTTGCTAGTCTGTTCACTGGTGTTTCATCTGTCAGTAGTAGCTATCCACCATCAGTTTGGAAACGTGGCATTTCTATATTCTTCCACATTTCATTCACTGTATCTCTCTGTCTACAGTTTTCAAATCTTGACTGAAAATTTGCCTCCAAGAAGTTTTCCCTGACTAACTCCAAACTAATGTGTCCCCATCAGCCTTTATATCTGGACCAGTGGGCAAGGAAAAGGAGGCTGGGGAAAGTGCTGAGTGAGGAGACTTCTGGAGAGCTCAGGAGATTAGAAATGGGGCACGGTGGTCAGGATCCATGCCCTACAGCCTTATAAGATGTGTTGTCCTTCCCTTGGCTTGTGGTAGTCATAGTTCTACTATTTGATGAACCCTGATCACCATGTGTATCACTCCCACACACCTGTTTGGACTTGGAGACTCTGGTTGGATAGTCAAAGATGACCATTTATCAGTGCCATAGCGCTTGCCTTCCTCAATATATTCAGTTCCATTCCATGGACCAGGTAACTGATAGATGCTGAGAGATAGACCAGGCACTGGGCAGATGCTAGGGGGAAAGAGACAATTTAGATACAGTCTGCTTTCAAGGAGAATATGTACAAGGTGATATTGTCAGTCAGCACAATGATAGAGGTTTGCCTTTGGGGAGTTGGGGCTGTCATCACCCTAATCTTATTCCAAAACTTTCTTATCCTTAGATATTCACACTGGACTGAGAAGCCACAAAATCCAAACTTCACTTTGGAAAAAAATGCCAACTTGAATGTCAAAGCCCTGTGTTTCTGACGTGTCAGCTGGAATCACTCGGTTCCTTCAGGTTCCCCTAAAGTGGATATATATAGAGAAATGCTTGTGAAGGAGAAAACAGGAGTAGAAAGGGTGAGTCTGCAGACCTCAGAGAAGGTCTGACCCCTGGAAAGGTGAGCAGGAGGAAGAGCCTCAGACTACATACAGCTCAATTATAATAAAAGTCTCAGACAGGTGGGTGTGGGGTCTGTTGGCAGAGGCCACCTACTGGAGGGATCCCACTTTGGACAAGGCTGGCCCAGTGCTAATGCACAGTCAATAACAGGGAGCCCTGGAGCGGGACCTCGGCGTGACTGCCACACTGGAACTGTTAGTCCAATGTGCTGGCTGCAAGGTTCTGTAAAGGAAGGTCTGCCATGACTGTGTCCCATCCACAGACCATGTTTCCTCTAGGGCAGAAACTGTACTCAGGAGGCCACTATCAGGGTCTGGAGCCCCAATAAGGTATGGACTCAGCTAAGGCAGCAATATTGGCATGAAGATGTCATCTTCCAGACTATCACAGCAAACAATTGTTAAGTGCCATGAGTCACTTCCGACTCATAGTGATCCTGGACAGGGTTTCTGTGGAGTAAGTTTGGAAAAGCAGGTTGGACTGCTGACCTTTTGGTCTAGTGCTAATTTTATGGAGCCACTCCAGGGCTCCATATTAAACAATAAGTATGCCTTAATGTCAGACGAAGGCGCTCTGGTAGTGTAGCGGTTATGAGTTGGACTGCTAATCTCATGGTCAGCAGTTCAAGACTACCAGCGGTTCTGCGGAAGAAAGATGAGGCTCGCTGCTCCTGTAAAGATTGACAGCCTCAGCAATCCTATACAGGGTCACTGTGAGTCAGAATCAACTCCACGACACATAATCACTATCACCATCAATGTCACACAAGAAGCAACACAAAATCAACTGACAGATAGCCTACTTCATGGGATTTATAAATACATGTATTACTAGGTCCACTTGTGGAAAAGTCACCCGTGGGACATACTGATGGGACGTGCCTTTGGCACCCCTTTTCCACCCCAAAGGAAGGTATGAAACAGCTGAACACTCTGTTGAGTCCTTCATGTTGTAAGCCACTTTATTTCAGTCCCTTGAACATCACAGGCTGGCTTTATTTCAGATGGAACAGACTCCATTTCCAGAGGTCCCTGAACACAGCAATGACAATGAACGGCCCCACATGGGAGTGACACAAACTCCTTCAGCTTTCTGGGTGCTGCAGAATCCCATGGACAAATTTGAGTGCAACAGATTAAACACATTCAAAAGCCTTTCCTAGACAGAAAGAGAAAGAGGAAAACAGCCCTCTCGAAAGTACAAACTGGGTCAGCGGCAGGCCAGGCTGAGGCCTCTGTCAGTACATTGTGGGGAGGTCGGTGCTCAGGAGCCCTGTGCTTGGCTCTTCTTCTCCAACAGTTAGGGGTCCTCTTCTCTGGTCTCCACCC
Organism: Chrysochloris asiatica; assembly: GCF_000296735.1. NCBI lineage: Eukaryota > Metazoa > Chordata > Mammalia > Afrosoricida > Chrysochloridae > Chrysochloris > Chrysochloris asiatica. Next base: position 976,378 of record NW_006408519.1, read on the forward strand.
AAATGTGGGTCCCAGAGGAGAGAGTGAGTCTGACTCAACAAGCTGTCCTAACCGAAGGCAGAACCTAGTAGGCGTTTCCAGCTATTAACTGATACTACTATTTGCTTCACTGGTCCCTCCTCTCCATCACAGCATTCTCCCACCCTTGATGGGCTGGAGCAGGGAGCCTGGGAACCCACTCATGCATGGGCATCCCTTTTCTTCCCTGGTGAGCTAGAGATGTACTGAGGTCCCTTCCACCCATCCAAACAACAGGAGGAACTAAGTCTTGAATTGAGAGCAGAACGAAGTGTCATGAGATTTCTGGAATGGTACTGATGAGTTTGCTGGCCCTCACCCATGCTGTACTCCCTGTCTTACATGAATCCCTTGTTTTCAAAACCAGCTTTGACGACTAATTTCCATGGGGAAATCTGGCAAGTCTCCGTACAGAACTTCTATGAGGAACTGACACTCAGAGAGAGGAAGAGTATGACCATTTGTTAACAGAGTCTGGATCTCAAAATTCAACCTGCGGAACTGGTTCGTTTTTTGTCAATTATACAAATTTGGGTTTTTGTGGCCAGCTAAAATGGACCAAAGCAATACACAGAAACATGGAGGTTAGAATGGACTCAGCATGATTTTTCTTGTGTTTATGAGGTGTGTCTTTCTGTGGTTCGTGTTCTACACGTCTCTGGCAGCAGCGACCCGCTGGAGTCCTGTCTGCTTTCTCTTGTGGCAGATCTCTCCATCTATATCTTTGCGTGTTGGAGATTTTTCATGCCAACTTTTGGTAAGAATGGAACTTGTCTGTAAGGAACCAACTCCACGGCACATAACCAACCAACCGATAAATAACTTGTCTGTGATCAGCAATTTTGACTCTTTTGACTTCAGTTCCAATTAGTGTGCACTAGGCCACCAAACAAAACAGCAACTCAACCTGTGCTATCACTTCTGGAAACAGAAGTCTATAATGAAAGACTCATAGTGAGTCTTGGAAACCACAGCAGCACTTGCCCAAACACTTCTTTGAAAGTTGCTGACACGTGGAAAAGCAATCACTCCAAATGTGGCTCCTACCCATGCCTGTGGGTGGAACCATTTGGGAAGTCCCCAGAATTCATACTATTGGTTCTAGGTCTGCAGAATATCGACATGCTCAGAGAAGCACCACACCTCCAATCTAATGTTGTCAATGAGCTGATGGATGGAGTGGGCAGCCCAGCAGCCTCACCTTTCTTGTTTGAACTTCCCAGTGTTCCAGTGGATATGTCCCGTGAGAACTTGCTCTGCTATTCTCCAGACACTGCCACTCTGGAAAGCCACTCAAAATTAAGGATGGGCCTTCGCCACGGTGACTGTTGACTTCTCTGGAATATCTAGAATATGCCTGTTGATGGGTGCATTTCTGCAAAGACAGATAGAATTTTATAACAAGACGCAGATATTCATCGTCATCGGCTTACTTCACAACAAGCTACTACAAACAGTCATCTGGAATAAGGTTGTATTAATGCTCACGAAACATGCATTTCATTTCAACAAGGCAAAATACTTAATTTGGTCTGCAATACCCAATATTTTATATACAGCAATTTTCTTTTTTAAAATCACAATAGGCAACAAGATGAGTCTGATTTTGGAATATAAGTTACCATTTGTGTTTAATTTCCAAAGAAACTCATATCAGCTCAACTAGTGTAAACTTGTGAAAAAAATAGCTGAGCCATGCTTTTCCTCTCTTCTATTTATTACCTCAAAATGTTCACAGCTTAGAAACTACAGCCTTCTGAAGAAGAGGGTGGAGCTAGGCCCCACAGGGGACTTCCCCAAGCTCCTTTAAAAGCCTTGCCCCAGAGGGTAGCTTGTTTTTGGGGAGTCCATCACCCTTTGGGTGTGTGCCACAGCTACCCAGGTAGGGCATTTCTGTCTTTCAAACAAGCCCCTCAAAGCTCGCAGTAGAACTGGGCTGGATTTGTTCTCTTCTCTGGCCTCACCAAGTCTTGGTTTCAGAACAGACATTAGAATTGAGAGAAAAAAGCATAAGGATAAAGCATTGTTGGAACATTGAACACCACAAAGTCTGTGCACGACATCACGGTCCCTGCTCTCCACAAGCGCGATGGAGCACTGGGCATTCCCACGAAGCATCCACGACAAAAGAAGCAGAAGGCAGCCCAGAGGAAGGTGCATCTGGACACACGGGAGACAGCATCACCATCAATAATGTTTGGCAAAATGGTTAAAAAGAAAAATCAAAAGGGAACATGAGCAGCTCTGGGATTCACGAGGGGGACTTTAGAATTGGCCGGCGCTGCTTGGGTCACACTGCAGGAGGCGGACGATGGACGGGTCACTTTTGGCCCCTCGGATGAATTCCTCCAGGGAGAGTTTACCTAGAAAGCAAGAGGACAGGTGAGTGACTCTGAGCATCTGCGTGAACCAACACTCTTCCTCCTGCTTCAGGGAGGCAGCAGTCTCTCACCTCTCCCCACAGGCGGCCCAGCACTAATGTCTCCTGTAAAAGCCCTGCTTGCTTGTCCTGCCGGAGGCCGGAGGCTCTGCTGCCTACTTACACAGTGAGCTCTTTGGGTCAACACACTGCCCGGAGCGGAGCGTGCACTGTGCAGGCCTGGGGCTGGGCTGGGGAGAGGGTGCTGGCTAAACTCAGCATGACCAAGTTTCAGCTCCAGGCAACGTGTAGACTCACTCAGTATGAGCCTTTGGAAGATGAGCTGGGATCTTGGGGCATCAAAGCTGTTCCCACAATGTTCCTGGAGAACTTTCTGGGCCTTTGATTGTGGCAGAGGCTCACCCAGCCAACTGGGTTGAGGGACGCTGGATATAAGCAGTTACTGTTCTGGACAACACGTGCGAACTCTTGGGCCTCCATCCGGGGAGTTGACTGTGCCTCAGTCATGGCAGGGAGGTTCGGCAGCCTGGGATTCACTCCTTTCCTTCCCGTGTGAGCTAGAGTTGTACTGAGTTCCCCTCTAGGGTGTCTGTCTATCACTACTGTCATGGGAAGGGTCAAACCCTAAAAGCAAACTCACTGTCATCAAGCCAGTTTCAACTCACAGAGACTCTTTAGAGGGTTTTCAAGGCTGAAAACCTTCATGGGAGCAGACAGCCTCATCTTTAGACCTCAGAACAGCTGGTGGGTTTGAACTGCCGACTTGTGGTTAGATGCCTTACCCATCGTGCCACCAGGGCTTCTTAAAATAAAAAATGGCTACGTAATACATTCATATTTTGGATACAGGTGTGTCTCACTTCAGACTGACTTGACTGGGCATTGCTCTCCACTTTGTCCTATTCTTTCTCTTGGCAGGAGCTCCGCCAGAGAGGACTTTTTCTGTCCGTTCTTCCAAGGGCAGACTTACAGCCTCACTGCATGGGAGGACACCCAGTCATGTCCTCCAGATCCAGCTCTGTCCTCTGGCCTCAGTTATAGTCCTAACTGCCCTGAGATTGGGTCTTGAAAGAAAGACCTGGGGACCTGCTTCTGAGAAACCAGCCACTGAAAACTCGAGGGGCACAGTTATACTCTGATGCACACGGAGTCACCGTGAGGTGGATACTGACTTGAATACAGCTGAAACAGAATTGCTCTCTCATTTTTCAATACCTTTCAAATCCAGGTATGACGGGAGGTCCTCCTCAGAGATGCCAGCAACCATGTCTTTCCCTTCACTTCAAATCCCTCTCCCAGAGTCTGTTTTGCCTTTATTCAGACTCACTTTACTTTCTTGAAGGAAGAAAGGCAGATTTTGTTTTGTTTTGTTGTTCTCTTCAGAATGCGCCCTCTGAGGTTTAGTGCCCTAGTCCATTTTCATAAGCCACACCCCTGCCTGTGCAGTGCTTATAATGGTGACAAATTCACCCCTCTACAAAAGGAGTCCTGGTGTGGCACTGTGGGCTAATGTGCCAGACTGCAAAGTTGTTTGAACTGCAAGGTTGGTGGTTCAAGCTCACCAGCTGCTCCTTGGAAACCCTATACAGGATTGCTATGGGTCGGAACCGACTCGATGGCACTTAACAACAACAAAAGGAACAACAGAATGTAATAGACATAAATGTGCCTGTGTAGAAGAAACAAAACAAACCATGGAAGGGAGAGACCCGAGCTGTCGCTTGTACACTCCCAAGTCCCCCAGTACTGGAAAGCATGCCTGGGGTAGAACAAACCCTAGGTTCCCCATATTAATCTGGCTCTGTTGGGTTAATGACCTGTCCACCTCAGAGTTGCTCTGGGGCTAACTTTCAGGTAGGCCTTGACTGTTCTCTTCAAGTAAGAGAGACACAAAAAGCTACAACCAAGAGGAGGTTAGTGGCCAGAGGTTCCTCAAGGGGAATAACTCTGCTAGGCAGGGCCAAAGCTTTGTGTCTCCGGGCTAAGACACCTCATAGTGCCTTCCACTAAAAACCTCTCTTCCTGCATACCCCCACCACCCCACGTCCCACTCCATTTTTCCTCTTAGGAAAGCACTGGGCCGCTAGCTAGTGAGCTCAGCTTGGGCTTTATGACCCTATGATCCTGGAAGCTGAGTGGAGATGCTGAATGCATTGCCTAGGGTACCACCCTGCATTGTCTCTGGTTTATTCTTTCCTGCTTCTGTATGTCTGGGCTGGAGAAAGGCCTAAAAGGAGGAGAGAAGGGCCTACAAAGAAGGCATTTCTCCCCCAGAGGGCTCAGGCTCCAGTGGCTACCCCAGTCATCCTGCCTCTTGCCCACAAGGAGTCACTTCCACACAGGGCCGGAGCCAGGTCCCTGAGGCCAGAATTTTGTCCTTGAGTCACATCTCCCTGTCTGGACTCCCCCTGTCCCCTCCTGAAGCCCCTACCCTGAGCCAAGAAATTCAACCATGGCATCTTACCATCTCTGTTGGTGTCCATCTGGCGGAAAATCTTTTCTGTCCTTTTCTCTGGGGTCGACTCATCTTCAGGCATTTTCATTACAGATGAAACCATCTTATAGATTGCCTGGGGACAGAAGCCATATGGTAGTAAGACAGAAATGTGATCAGGTCCCAAACAAACCTATTATTAACCCTCTCAAGTACAGGTGAGAAGAGGATCCTCCCCATTTCAGCAGGGAGCTAGCAGGTCCCCGAAGATGTACTGTTGTCACAGATGACCCAGTTACTGGTGTGACCAGCTAGACCAGCAGTCAGTGAGGACCTTCACAAAGACACAGTGGACTCTGTGACTCAAACTTCAATACTCATGAGAAACACCTCCTGTCCCAGGGTTTTGTTAAAATCTGATTGAGTAGGACTGGAGTCCTGGTGTGGCTCTGTGGGTTAATGCGCCAGACCACAAAGTCATTTGAACTCCAAGGTCGGTGGTTCAAGCTCACCAGCTGCTCCTTGTAAACCCTATACAGGGTCACTATGGGTCGGAATCGACTCGATGGCACTTAACAACAACAACAATGTGGGGCCCGGGACCCTGCATTTCTAACAGAGTCCCCGTTGAAGCTGCTGTTGCTATTCTGAGGATGCCACAGTAAGGTATAAGGGTAATTCCAATCCCAGAGAGGTAAGTGAGTTGCAGATGGCAGTTTCTAAGTAGGTTGGCAAGGATAGCAAACACCTGCTAGTGTACAAGGGCCCATTCGCCTCCTAGGCAGACACTATCAATCCATCCAAAGGTTGTTTCTCCATCATTGGCAGTGCTCTTGCATTCCTTCTCAACAGGGTATCCCCAATTAGCCTGCTGGGATTGACACTCAACATGGGAATGATCAGCCATGCCAGCTTTGGATTAAATAACTATGCAACTTTCAAAAAGTAAACAAAAAGGCAAAAACCAGTTGCCGTAGAGTGGACGCCAACTCAAGACAACCCTATGTGTGTCAGAGTAGAACTGTGATCCAGAGAGTTTCCAATGGATGACTATTCAGAAATAGATCCTGTGGGTGGACTCAAACCTCCAATCTTTTAATTAGCAGCCAAACACATTAACTGCTCGCATCCCCCAGGGACTCCTATGTAACCTCAGGTTATGTGTCAGAACTGGGTGTGTCTGGGAAATCTAGAGTCTGGAAGCAAACTCTCCCAGTATCCATGGCCTCCCCTACTCATTGTGCCCTCCCCACAATACTTAGGAAGGGACTGGGAGGCCGCAGATGTCAGAGTTAGTTTTTAGTCTGGAGAAATAAAGCAAACTCATTATTTTTATCTTTAGGCTGTTGTTGTGAGGTGCTGTCAAGTCAACGCCAATTCATAGTGACCCTATGCACAACAGAAGGAGGAACTGCCCCATCCTGGGCCAACCTCAACATGATTGTTATGTTTGAACCCATTGTTGCAGCCACTGCATCCATCCATCTCATTGAGGGTCTTCTTCTTATTCCCTGACCCTCTACTTTACCAAACATGATGTCCTTTTCCAGGAACTGGTGCCTACTGATACATGGTGTTGGAGAAAGTATCATTCTGGACTGTCAAAAGAACAAACAAATCTGTTTTGGAAGAAGTACAGCCAGAGTACTCCTTAGGAGCAAGGATGACAAGACTTCACTCATATTGTGGACATGCATACCTTCCCAGATTCTAAACTACCCAGTGTCCCCTTGTTCTGTTCTAACGACTGCCTCTTAGCGTACGTACAGGTTCTACACAGGCACAACAAAGTGTTCTGGAATTCCCATTCTCAGTGCTATCCAGTTTGTCATGGTCCATAGGAGGATGCCTTTGTAAAATGAATAAAGCACAAATAAACATCTTTCTGGTATTCTCTGCTTTCAGTCAAGATCCATCTGGCATCAACGATGATCCTTATCTTTCTCTGAATTTGGCTCGAATTTCTGGCCACTTCTTGTCACTGCACTGCTGCAACTGTTTATGAATCGTCTTCAGCAGAATTTTAATTGCATGTGATACTAATGATATTGTTTGATGACTTCAGCATTCTACTGGGCTGCCTATCTCCGGAATGGGCATAAATATGGATCTCTTCCAGTCGGTTGGTCAGGTATCTGTCTTCCAAATTTGTTGTCATAGACTGCTGAGTGATTCCAGCACTGTATCAGTTTGTTGAAACAATTCACTTTGTATTCTGTCAGTTCCTGGGGCCTTGTGTCTTGCAGGTTGGACTTCTTCTTTCAGTACTATTGGTTCTTGATCCCGGGGATGGTTGACTGCTGACTGGGTGTCATCGAATTGTAAACCTGTATAGAGTTTCTGAGGCTATAAATCTTTATGGGAGCAGAAAGCCTCTTTCGCCCACAGAGTGCCTAGTGGACCGAAACTGCTGATTCTGTGATTAGCAGCCCACTATACTGTCGGACAATCTCTTTGATATCCTATGTGAGTAAAGTTTTACTAAAAGTAATACAGAAATGACTGCAAGCATACATTGACTTTCAGGGGTTCAAGCCGGATTCAAAAGAGGCCATGGAACGAGGCATATCATTGCTGATGTCCGATGGATTTTGGCTGAAAGCAGAGAATATCAGAAAGATGTTTACCTGTGCTTTATTGACTATGCAAAGGCATTCGATTGTGTGGATCATGACAAGCTATGAACAACATTGCGAAGTATGAGTATTCTGGAACATTTAATTGTGCTCATGAGGAATCTGTACCTGGACCAAGAGGCAGTTCGAACAGAACATGGGAACACTGAATGGTTTAAAATTAAGAAAGGTGTGCGATAAGGTTGTATTCTTTCACCACACTTATTCAACCTGTATGCAGAACAAATAATCCGAGAAGCTGGCTTACATAAAGAAAAACATGGCATCAGGATTGGAGGAAGACTCATTAACAACCTGCGATATACAGATGATACAACCTTGCTTGCTGAAAGTGAAGAGGACTTACAACATTTACTGATGAAGAACGACGACACAGCCTTCGGTATGGATTGCATCTCAATGTAAAGAAAACAAAGATCCTCACCACTGGACCAATAAACAGCATTCTTATCAATGGAGAAAAGACTGAAGTTGTCAAGGACTTAATTCTTCTTGGATCAACTATCAACACTCACGGAAGTAGCAGTCAAGAGATCAGACGACGTATCGCATTAGGCAAATCTGCTGCACAAGACCTTTTTAAAGTGGTGAAGAGCAAAGATGTCAGCTTGAGAACTAAGGTGTGCCTGACCGAAGCCATGCTATTTTCAATAACCTCATATGCATGTGAAAGCTGTATAGTGAATAAGGAAGACCGTAGAAGAATTGATGCTTTTGAGTTTGGGTGTTGGAGAATATTGGAAATGCCATGGGCTGCCAAAAGACCCAATAGAGCTGTGTTGGAAGAAGTGCAGCCAGAGTGCTCCTTGGAGGCCAAGATGGCCAAACTTCGCTCCCATACTTCAGACGTGTTGTCAGGAGGGACCAGTCGCTGGAGAAGGATATCATGTTTAGTAAGGTGGAGGGTCAGAGAAAAAGAGGAAGACCCCCAATGAGATGAATTTGCCTAGTGGAAGCATCGATGGCCTTAAGCGTGGCAACAATAGTGAGGTTGGCCCAGGATCGGGCAGTGTTTCATTCTGCTGTGCATAGGGTCGCTATGAGTTGGTACTGACTTGATGGTACCTAACAACAATAACATACTGTCAGTGTTCCTGTTCCTTAGATCCTAGGGATGTTGTTAGGTTCCATCAAGTTGTATGGATTTATTGTGACCCTATGCACAACAGAATGCCTGGTCCTGTGCCATCCTAACTGAGGAAAGTACCCCAAAGAAAGTCATGTGCCCTTAAAAGATGATGTTCTAGGGAAATTGGACTGCTAACAGAAAGATCTGTAGTTAGAACCTACCAGCTTCTCCATGGGAGAAAAGATCTTGCAATCTGTTACCTTATAACCTAGAAACCTTATGAGGCAGCTCTGCTTTGTCATGTGGGTCACTATGAGTCAGAATTGACATAACAACACACAATAGGGAGCTTCCTTGGGGGATGAAGACTGAACAAAGATGCAGGAAGTGTAGGGTTAAAGCAGTGAGGGGACAGAGGGAGTAGTGCATGCACAGATGCCCAGACTTGGGAACACGGCAAGAAGATGGCTTAAGATGTGGCTCAAGAGGAGGGCTTATTGTTGTTAAGTACCATTGAGTCAACTCCAACTCATAGATACCCTGTATAGGTTTTTTCAAGGAGCAGCTGGTGGCTTTGAGCTACTGACCTTGTGGTTTGAAGTCCAGTGCTGATCCGACAGCACCACACCAGGAGCAGGTAGCAATAGATTAATCAAGGGTCTCATAGGCCATTTAAAGGCATTTGTTTTTATCAAAAAGCTTCAAATCAATGGGTGATATTAAATTTGCTTTCCCTAGCAGCATCCACTTCCTGCATGCACCTCTCTTCCTCCGTTTGCAGGTGATGCTGTTTGGAGAGTTAAAACATCATCATTCAGCAAGTATTTATTGTGTGTCTGCTATGGTTCAAACTCACCAGTCGCTCCTCAGAAACCTATACAGGGTCACTATGAGTTGGAACTGACTGGACAGCACTTAACAACACCATGGGATTAACACTGCCCCCTAGTGGGGACCCAATTGTCTATAAGCTTGTTCTGATTTCTCATTTATCTTACCAATTATTCTAACCAAGAACTTGGGAGTCACTGTGTAGGAAACAAAAAATGCCCTGCCTTTTATAAGTGTGATTTAAACAAATGTAGCTCTAGTGGCACAGAGAGGTAAGCACTCAGCTTAACCATTCGAACCCACTAGTCGCTTTGCCAGGAGAAAGATGTGGCAGTCTGCTTCCATGTAGGTTACAGCCCTGGAAACACTGTGGGTTGGTCTACTGCGTCCTATAAAGTTGCTGTGAGTCAGAATTGACAACCGGTAGTCATTCTGTGTAATGGTTTAATAATTGTTAGGAAGTCCTCACCCAGATTACCTCTGGGTCCCACCATAGTGAACGAATCAGGGATTGTACTTTTATAAAAGGCTTTCTTGATCCCCAACCCCATGATGTATTCAGACCTTGCATCCCAAGGAGCATCCCTTGGAATCCTCAGTCTTTAAGAATTAATACTCACCCTCCTGGCCCAAGTTTCAACTAAGCAGTATAACAACACTAGTAAGGTATGATCACCATGGAATGGTCAACCATTCAAAATGAAAAGGGCAACATTTGCCAAGGACAAAGTTGAGAAGGGTTGGGAAGGTAGGTGTAATGGAAATAGGAATCACAGGGAGGAGGCAGGATAACTGTTGTTGCATGGAATGAGTTGTAATCATTGAGATGAAACAAAGTGTATGGTTTGTTGAACATAAAACTGGTGGGTGATCTGCTCTGTAACCTTCACTCAATTCACAATAAATAAATATACGAAAGGGAAAAAAAATAGAATTGGAATTCATAAAATTCACCTTCTTGTGATTCTAATGGGAAGTCAACTGTATAATCTAGAAGTTACCACTTTCATGCTCTTTGCTGACCAGATGAATGAATGACTAAGCAAACTGAAGAATGTCTGTTAGGAAAGGTGACATTCATACTCAACAGGAAGTCTTGGGGAGAATTTGTCTTTAGCTATAAGGAGCTCTGGTAGCGTAGTGGTTACGAATCGGACTGCGAACCGCAAGGTCAGCAGTTCGAAACTACCAGCTGCTCCGCGGGAGAAAGATGAGGCGTTCTGCTCCCGTAAAGATTTACAGCCTCGGAAACCCTGTACAGGGTCGCTATGAGTCGGAACCGACTCCACGGCACATAACAACAACAACAATTGTGCTAAAAGAAGAGATTTGGGGCAGAGAAATGTAAAACCAGTTGCCCTGGAGTTGATTTCAATTCATGGGAACCCTGTGTGTATCAGAGTAGAACTGTGCTCCACAGGGCTCTCCATGAGATTTGGGAAGTAGATCATGTAGGCCTTCCTCCCAAGATGCCTGTGGCTGGGCTCAAACCTCCAGTCCAGGTGCAGCAGAATACATTACCTACTAGCGCTACCCAGGGACTCCCACAGAACCATGAGGGCCAGTTAATACAAAACAAGGGCAATGAAAACAACAACAAAATGCTGTAAGAATAAACATAAACCAAAACAAAGCAGAAGGTAGGGTGCCCTTACTGAGTGGATTCCAACTCACACTGACCCCAAGTGATAGACTAGAAGTGCCCTCACAAAGTTTTCTTGGTAGTAATCTTTATGGAAACTGACTGCCAAGTCATTTCTCCTGTTAAGCAGTTGGATGTGTTCAAACTGCCAACCTTTTGGTTAGCAGCCATGCATTTAGCCACTGTGCCACCAAAGCTCCTTAGGACAATATGGTTATTGTAGTTAAGTACCATCGAGTCAGTTCCAACTCATAGCGACCCTGAACAGGGTTTCCAAGGAGTGGCTGGTAGGTTTGAACTGCCAGCCTTAGAGTTCAAAGTGACCTTGTGGTCCAGTGCTTATACACAAGGTCTGGGAACATTGCAGGTTTGGGGAGTAAGCAAGCCCCACCTTTAAAAAAAAAACACAACATTTCCATGTATGGACTTCCGGTTTGCCAGGGCGGCCAGGCGGTACTTGTGAGTGGGGGCTCTGGGATGGGGGGGGAGAAGCTTGCGAGTTGAGCCTCCCAGGTGGGAATTTACAGTCTCACGGCCCGCGTAAATCTTAGTGCGCCAGAGCCTTAGACCCGTTTCTTTGAGAAATCACTGTGCAAGGAATTACAGGCTTTTTAAAAGGGCGCCGCGGCATCCCCAGCTCCTTTGGGCTTGGGGGGGCGGGGCAGGAACCAGCTCATGTGGAGCCTCCAGTGGCTGGGAGACTCAAACAGAGAGATCCACTGGTGACACCTACCCCAAGGGGGGATTTCTGCCCATACAGTGGACAGAGGGAAGTTAGCTTAGGAGAGGAAAAAGAAAAATAAATAAAAAAGCCTGCAGAAAAAAGAGAAGTGGTGACTATCTGACGTCATCAGGCGCGGACTGTGCCTGCTTGAGCCATTTCTGCCCTGCCTAATTGACCCGTGTGTTCCCGGGGCCCGCCGGGCGCGTGCGCACATAGGCGAGCAGCTGCCAGCCTGCCCGAGCCGCATACCGCGGGCCTGCCAGACGCGCAAAAGCGAGCAACCCGCCTCCCGCTGAACCAAGCAGCGTCCCTCAGGCACCGACTGGGCCTGCCCGAGCCACTCCTGCCCTACCCAATTGACCCGTGTGTTCCCGGGGCCCGCCGGGCGCGCGCGCACACAGGCGAGCAGCTGCCAGCCTGCCCGAGCCGCGTACCACGGGCCTGCCAGACGCGCAAAAGCGAGCGACCCACCCCCAGCGTCCCTCAGCCCTGCTGGGCGTGCACCGGCAAACAGCTCACCTCACGCTCAACTGAACCGCGGAGCGCGGGGGCAGGCAGCCCACCTCCTGCCGCGAGCACCCACTGGGGAACCCCATTTGGGTCACCCCTTTATTTTTATTATCTTTTATCTTAGAAGGTTCAGGAGGAGCCCCGACGTGGCACTGAGGTCTGGGGTGCCACTACAAGGACACCTGAATTACAGGGTCAGGGGTCCACGCCCACCAACCGCTCCTCAGAAA
>NW_006408519.1:997847-1001006 GCF_000296735.1 Chrysochloris asiatica
GTGGGGATAATAATCAATGTAATGAAACAAGCTATATGAATGGTTGAATGTGAAGCTGATGATGTGCCCTGTAAACTTTCACTCAATGCAAAATAAAAACATTTAATTAAAAAAATAATAATAATATTTCCAGATGGTTCTTTCATCTTACTCAAATGACATATCTATACAGTTCAATGTCCATCCATGCACAGATAAGGGTTAGTGGCTTTTCCACACAGCCAAGTCTATGATAGGTACTAGAGCAGCAAGCAAAGAGCTTAGGTGATGAGTCCCAGTGGTCCCACATGCAAAACCAAATGCATACAGTTGGAGATTGTCTATCCCTTTGATCCCCTCCCACGGCATCAGAATCCAAGAGCTAACTGTATTAGAACTTCAAAATCCAGGACTCCACAGCACAGGGCTAAGAGAGACCAGCCTAGACAGCAATCTGAAACAAATCATGTCTTTTATTGACTCCAGTATCCTCTCCTTTCCACCCCCCAATTTAATGGGATCAAACTGTAAGAGGCCAGACGACGACTTCCTTGCTTTATTTTTAGCAATGTCCTTGCAGGGACATCCTGTTTTAAATTAAACTTGAAGAGTCCCATCCTGGTCTTAGGGTAAATGCAGAGTTATGGGATGTCTCAGGAGCTCGACTCTGTCTCTGTCCAGGCAGGCTTGGGACAAGCTCTCTATAGGCCTGCACCTTTTCTTTTTCCCTCTGAAGGAACAAGCTCTGGACTGCTGGGAAGGAAGCACTCAAGTCAGAACTGATAGAAGTTGTGGCATTAACTGAATGCTGGCACAATTTCAAGAGTTACAGCTCAACCTTCCTTCTGCAGGAAACCAGGCTGATTCTTTTAATCAAAAGATGAGGGTCTTCCAGAAGGAACCAGACCTCCAAGGCCTGCTAATAACAGGCCAAGGGCCAAAGATGTTAAGGAGAGCGGGGCTGTTTTAGATTGTAGGAAAAGATCAGCATCCTGCTTAGGTGATGTTCTATAACAGAAAAGGGGGCTAAAGGAAGGCCGGTAGAATCTTTTGGTGGCTTAATGTGCTGGACTGCAAAGTTGGTTTGAACTGCAAGGACGGTGGTTCAAACTCATCAGCCGTTCCTTGAAAACCCTATATAGGGTCGCTATGAGTCGGAACCAACTCAACGACTCTTAACAACAACAACATATATATGTCTGTCTGCCTTCTGGAATGATGTACTTTCTTATTTTGAACAAATTAAATGAGTAATTTTCATAGCATTTTGGAAATGTTGTCATCATTGTTAAGTGCCTTTGAGTTCATTCTGACCCATACCAACCCTGGTTAGGATTTCCTAGGAGCAGCTGATGAGCTTGAACCATTGATGATGAAGTTCAAACCAACTTTGCAGTCTAGCACATTAACTCATGGGCACCTTAATGGACAGGGAAAGGATGGATGGAGAACAAGGGCCAAATCTCCTGTTTTAACAAAGCAGTTTCATTCTTAGATGCATCATGTATGATTTTAGGTGGGGATGTGTGTGGATGATGGGGGAGCTTCTGCTGCAAAAAATGGAGTTTGAAAATCCTAAACCATTTTGTGTACCCTTTCCTTTGTGATAACCCTGAACTTGTAAGGTAACAGAAAATTCTGAGAATGATAAACTGACTCATACTCTAGGCATGCTGTTATTGTGAGATGTTAGAGATCATTGCTTTAGCCACTGTTTACTGTGAGTGTGTCTTCCATCCTAGGGGCCTCATCTCACAGTGCTATCTTGTGCAATAGTCTATTAGGATTTAATTGGCTAGTTTTCAGCAGTAGATGGCCACATCTTTCTTCCTAGTCGGTCTTGGTCTAGAAGCTCCACTGAATTCTGTTCATCATGGGTAACCCTGCTGGTAGATGAAATACCAGTGGTATAGATTTCAGCTTTACAAACAACACATGAGCCATCACAGTACAACACACTGATCAGTGGTAGCAAGCACAGTTGTTGTTGTTATTGCTGTTAAGTGTCATTGAGTCGGTTTCAAGCTATAATGACTCTGTATAGCATTTCTGAGGAGTGCATGGTGAGTTTGAACCACCAACCTTGGGGTTCATATCGACCTTGCAGTCCAGAGCATTAGCTTGCAGTGCCACACCAGGCCTCTGAGCAAGCAAAGTAGACGAGTTTATGAATAACAAGAACCCTTTCACAGGCTGAAGAGTTAGTTATAGGGAGCTATAAGTGGCTGTAACACACAAAGAACTTTCTTACTTACATTCAGAGGCTACAGAAGCAAGTTCTTCAATACTGAAGACATATGAGTACAAGCAGAGACTGAACAGTTAACTGCTAAGGATGCTGCTAAGAAGTTTTTCCAATGTGTTTTCCAGGAAATAGCAGTTTTCCAAGATACTCTAAGACCAGAGAGACCCCATCACTAAAACAGTCTGAGAAACACAGCTTTCTTTATCCTCTTCTTGGCATATTAATATCCCAAAGGTTCTGAGAATTCTTGTAGCAAAGGACTTGTCCAAACCTACTTAACCCAGGGTTTTCCAAATGTGTTTCACCCATTGTTCCTATGTAGCTACGAACTTTTGTGGACCCAGTACTTTAAGAAAATTATCTTTGTATCAGGACTGATCCTTAATCTGGCTTTCTTTTCAGCCCCCCCCCCTTGTTTTTTCAGACTAATTAAACCATAACACTGTTCGCTGAGATTTGTCCTGCCAATAGTTTCTGAGTTTCCTCAAGGCAGAAACACTATTTTACTCATCTTTGTATGTTTTGAAGTGTAACACTTGGATCGTTCAACACATTTATTGACCATCTGTGAAAAATCAAGGACTATTATACATGTGAAAAACTAGGGACTATTATCTTTGTTTCTCTGCAGACTATGGACGAGACCATCAATTGCTCATATGCAAATTCAAATTTGAAGAAAATGAAAAGAAGTCCATAAGAGCCAAAATATGACCTCGAATATATCCCCCCTGAATTTAGAGATCATCTAAAGAACAGATTTGATACATTAAACACTAAAGACCAAAGACCAGAAGAGTTGTGGGATGACATCAAGAACATCATATAGGAAGGAAAAATCATTACGAAGACAAGAAAGAAGAAAAAGATCAAAATGGATGTCAGAAGAAACTCTGAAACTTGCTCTCCAGCATAGAGATGCTAAAGCAAATGGA
>NW_006408519.1:1002556-1005531 GCF_000296735.1 Chrysochloris asiatica
TTGTCTCTCATACTTTGGACATATTGTCAGGAAGGACCAATCGCTGGAGAAGGATATCATGTTTGGTAAGGTGGAGGGACAGAGAAATAGAGTAAGACCCCCAACAAGATGGATTGGCCAAGTGGTAGAATCTACGGACTCAAGTGTGGCAGTGATGGTGAGGTTGGCCCAGGATCGGTCAGTGTTTCGTACTGCTGTGCATAGGGTCACTATGGGTCGATGGCACCTAACAACAACAACAACATTATACTAAATTCTTTGGATTTAGAGTGAGAAAGCACAGCTCCTGTCTTCAAGGAGCTCATCGTCTAGGAGGCAGAAGAAGGGTGGGTGAATAGACAGATAGATGGAAAGCGGAAAATATTGCTTCTGGCCAAGATGGAGTAAAAGGGACTGAATTTGCCCTCCCACCTGAAACATGGTCCCTGAGAAACTGATGAACCCTGTGATAGTTCCAATTAGCCACTTTGAAAGGGTTTCTGGGCCATTGTGCTGGGAGGGAGAAGCCAGGTGGAGCCCAGTGAACTCGCTGAGTTGAGGAGAAGTTATAAGAGTCTGCAGAGACTGAAGCACATGAGAGAACCACCTAGTGAGAACTCTGGGAATCTGCAGAGGGTCCTGTTCAAGTGTTCCGCAGGATCAGCCTTTGCATTGGAGGAAGCTAACTGAGATTGGGGGAAGAAGCAAGTGAAAGGGTCAGCAGGAGTGCGTGTCTCCACCAGTCAGCTTAGAAGTCTTCATGACTCACAGGGAACTGGGCATTCAGAAAGGCCCAGTTTCAGTTCCAAAACACCAAATCCATGGCTGTCAAGTCGAGTCTGATTCAAAGCAACCTTGCTGGACCGAGTATGAAGTTTCCAGGACCATAAATCTTGACAGAAGCAGATGGCCGCATCATTTCCCATTAAGCAGTTGGGGGTTTAAGCCGCCAACCTTTTGTTTAGCAGCAGAGTGCTTTAACCACTGCACCACCAGGGTTCATTCCTGCCTCAGTGGTGATGGTGGTGGTTATGTGCTGTGGAGTCAAGGTTTCTGAGGAGCAAATCTTCACTGGAACAGAAAGATTCGTCTTTCTCCTGAGGAACACCTAGTAGATTCCAATTTCCGATCTTGTGGCTAGCAGCCCAAAGCACAACCCACTACCTACCAGGGCTCTCCCGCTTCAGTATTGTTGTTGTGTTTAGTGTAGTTGAGTGGAGTCGGTCCGGACTTATAATGACCCTGTATAGGGTTCCCAAGAAGCGGCTGATAAGTTTGAACCACTGACCTTGCAGTCAGTCCAGTGCTTATCCTAAAGCACCACACCAAGACCCCTGTCTCAGTTGTTGTTATTGTTAAGTGCCATCGAGTCTGTTTCAACTCACAGTGACCCAGTGTGAGATTTCGAAGGAGTGGTTGGTGAGCTCGAACCACCGACCTTGCAGTTCAAACCAACTTTTCAGCCCTAGAGTAAACATGATTCTCATGTCATCTAATAAATCTTAAAAGTAAGATCTGAAAAGTTCAAACTGTTTTCAAGTACTATTACTGTGTCTCAGAACAAGGCTCAAGAATATCTACATAAATATGAAAACATACAGCATCCAACACAGTAAAATTTACAGTGTCTAGGATCTAATAAAAAATGATCAGACATGTAAAGAAGCAGGAAAATATAACCTACACAGCAAAAAACAAGCAATCAATCAATTAATCAAAAGTGACCCAAAACGGATACAGATGATAGAATTAGCAGGACAGCAAAACAGTTATAATAACTGTATTCCATATGTTCAAAAAGTTAAATAAAGATATGGAAGATATTAAACTGATACAATCAAATGTCTAACAATGAAAGCTATAATATCTGAGGTGAAAATACGCTGAATGGAATTTTAACGGCAGTTTAGACCTTGCAGACAAAAAGATACGTGACTATGAAGGCATAGCAACAAAACTATGCAAGATAAAACACAGAGAAGATAAAGAATTTATCACATGAAGAAGGCATCAGTGAAGAAAATATATATGTATTTGAGACCCCAAAGTAGAGGGGAGTGGGGCACAGAAATTTATTTGAAAATACAGACGGCAAAAATGCTCCAAACATTATAAAAACCATAAACCCACCAAGAAGTTCCTTGACACACACAAACTAACAAGAAACAACCCTCTAATAGAGAAGTTAAACTTGTATTTCAAAACTTCCCCACAAAGAAAATTACAGGTCCAGATGGCTTCATTGGAGAATTCTACCAAACTTTTAATGAAACAGCAATAACAAATCAACAGGCTCTTCTAGCGAATTGAGAAGGAATGAATAATTTCCAATTCATTTTGTATGACTTGCATTACTCTTAATACACAAACCAGACACTACAATTCATTCTATGAGGCCAGTTTTGCCTGATACAATGACATTACAAGAAAATAAAAGACTAATGTCCTTCAGGAACATGTTGTTGTCCTGTGCCTTTAAATCGCTTCCAACTCCTAAGGACTCTCTCTGTACAACAGAACAAAACACTTCCCTGTTCTACACCATTCTCACAATCACTGTTACCCTTGAGCTAATAATGCCACTGTGCCAATTTATCTTGTGGGGGGTCTTCCTCTTTTTTGCTGTCCCTTTATTTTACCAAGCATGAGATCCTTTTCCAGGGACTGATTTCTCCTGATAATTTGTCTGTAGTATGAGAGACCAAGTCTTACCATCTTTCCTTCTTAGTAGCATTCTGGCTACACTTCTTCCAAGACAGATTTGTTTATTTTCTGACAGTCCATAGTACTTTTTATATTCTTCTCCAACAGCATAACTCAAATACATCAATTCTTCTATGGTCTTCCTTATTCATTGTCCAACTTTCACAGCATATGAGGCGAATGAAAATACCATGACTTGGAAGAGACCCAGGATAAGCAGAGCACTGCTTAAGAACAAGAAGAAGGTTGGAGGCCTGTCACTCCCCGACTTTAAAATATACTACATGGCTACA
>NW_006408519.1:1007546-1011098 GCF_000296735.1 Chrysochloris asiatica
AGGGGGCATGGGGGAAGGATTGCATGGAGGGGATTGTAACCATGGCAATGATACGATATATGATAGAATGAATGTAAAACTAATGTTCTCCCATGTAAACTATTACATAATTCACAATAAAACATTAAACAAAACAAAACAAAACAAAACCATGACTTGGGTCAGGTGCACCTTAGTCTTCAAACTGACATCTTTGTTCTTCAACACTTTAAAGAGGTCTTATGCAGCAGATTTGCCCAATGCAATAATGAACATAGCTGCAAAATTTATAAATAAGTCTCTAGCAAATCAAATCTAATAATACATTAAAAAAAGATAACGGATCATGATTAGGTGGGATTTATTCTGGGAGTGCAAATTGGTTCAGGATTCAAAAATCAACCAGTGCAGTTGATCATAATGACAAACTGAAAAGAAACAGTCAACAACATCCAATTCCAGATGGAAGAAAAAAGACCACAAAAAACAAAACAGAAACTCAGCAAACTCACTTTCTCATCTGATAAAGGGCAACCTGAAATAAGACAGTGGCAAGGTGCAGGGAAAGGAATAAGAGATGTGAGAAATGTCAAGAGGCAGATTGAATAGGTCTGGCCACTGTCTGGCTATAGAGGTGAACAGGGGGAGAGGGGTTCTCTTTGACTTGATTGTTGATAGGATAGAACTATTTGCTAAAGAAAAAAATGTGTTGTTGTTGTTGTTTTGAGAGGGTGTGTGGCAATGTTTACCTTGAAAGAATAAGAATGTTTTCTTTGAGATATTAGTATTAGCATTCTCATTAGAATGTCCATTAACTGTTAGCATATCAATGCTTGAGATTTGGAAGTATTCAATTTCTTCAGTCACAAAACGGGACTAATAAGGTTGGTGTGATGCTGTGGGTTAATGCACTGGACTACAAAGATGGTTTGAACCACAAGTCGGCGGTTCAAGCTCACCAGCCACACTTCAGAAACATTATACAGACACTATGGGTTGGAACTGACTCAGTGGCACTGAACAAGAAGAAGATTGTTGTGAGGGATAAATCATATATATGTGTGTACTGGGCTGATAGTGACATGTCTAGTTTGAAACATGACCACAACTCTATCTAGAAATAGAGTCTTTGAGGATGTAATCGAGTTAAAATGAGGTAATATTAGATTTCACAGAGAGGAGAACGCCGTGTGGCAATGGAGCCAGAAATTGGAGTGATGTAGCTGCAAGCCAAAGATAGCCCAGGATGGCAAACCACTAGATTCTAGGAGAGAGACATGGAACAGATTGTCCTACAGACTCTCCGGGAAGAACCAGCCTTGCTGACACTTTACACTTTTAACCTCCGGAATGATGAGACAGTTCCATTATTTTGAACCACGTGTTTGTGGTAATTTGTTACTGGAACCTCAGGAAATTAGTATAGCATGTAAAGTACTCATCGTCATGTTTAGTCCATTGTAAGCACTGAGAACATGAGGTTTCCCCGGAGAGAATGAGAAAAGATCTGTTTGGGAATATCCATATTTAGGGAGCAGGAGAGGAGTCCACAGAGGAGTCTGGGAAGGAGTCAGAGAAGTGCCTTTTGGGTTGCAGTCACTCATTAATGTTTTGCCAAATGGAACTGGATGCTATGCATGAACTTAAACTTATAAGCTCCAGTGTGCCTTGTAATAATTATATCAGCCCCTTAATAAGAAAGGGACACACCGGCACAACCAATAAGGTTGCTAATTCTGAGATCCTGGTGTGGTGCCATTGGATAAGCACTCGGTTCAGCGGTTCAAACTCACCAACTGCTCCTTGGAAACCCTATACAGGGTCTCTATGAGTTGACAGCACTTAACAACAACACCAATGTCAGTTCTAGAGAAAATCACTAGTGTGGGTAATTGCCTACAAGAATTTTCTCCAGGAAAGAAATCTAAGCTGCATTCCAGAGGAACATCTGTGGTCCACATTCACAATTAGGAAATACAGAAGAGTTTGGAGCTGAATTCCCAGGGGCCATATCAAAATGGAATTGAAGCTATTTCCTTTAAAAAAAACAAATTTCCTCCAGAACTAAAAGAGCACTGTTTCTGGTCTCCAAGGAACGTATTAAAAACTGACATAGTGTCTATGACACCAATTTAGAAAGTTCTCGAGGGATGAAAACGTAAATGCCTCTCCGGAAGTGGTTCTAAACATTCAAGAAGTCTCCCTGGTCATTATTTTGATGTTCTGTGACACAAATATTCACAAGATGGTTGTTTGAATTGGCCACGGTCTGATATTCTCCAGATCAGGTGGGATTAATCTTGGCCACCACTCCTTCAGGTTACTGTACAGACAACAACAACAATAACCAAAGCCCTTTAGCCATTGAGTGGATTCCAACTATGGTAGCCCCATGCGTGATGGAGTAGAACTGGTCCATATAACTGTCTTGGCTATAATCTTTATAGGAACAGAGCACCGAGTCTTTTTCTAGTGGCATGCTGGGTGGTTTTGAATCACCAACTCTTAGGTTAGCAGCCAATTGCACACTGCTTATACCACCCAGGAAACTGTACTGTATAGATGTTGTTCAGTGCCTTTGAGTTGGTCCCCACTCATAGTGACCCTGTATAGGGTTTTTAAGGAGTGGCTGGTGGGTTTTAACTGCTGTCCTTGTGGATAACAGTAGGGTGCTTATCCTACATCACCACACCAGGACTCCACTGAATAGATGTTGTTGTTGTTAGGTGCCTTCAAGTTGGTACCAACTAATAGCGACCTTATGCACAGCAGAACAAAACATTGACCAATCCTGGGCCAACCTCACTATTGTGCAATGAGCCCATTGATGCTGCCACTTGGCCAATCCATCTTGCTGGGCGTCTTCCTCTTTTTCTCTGACCCTTCACCCTACTAAACATGATATCCTTCTCCAGCGACTGGTCCCTCCTGACAATATGTCCCAAGTATGAGAGACAAAGTTTGGCCCTCCTGGCCTCCAAGGAGCACTCTGGCTGCACTTCTTCCAACACAGATCTGTTGCTTCTTTTGGAAGCCCATGGCACTTTCAATATTCTCCTCCAACACCAGAACTCAAAAGCATCAATCAATTCTTCTACGGTCTTCTTTATTCACTGTCCAGCTTTCGCAGTCATATGAGGTTACTGAAAATACCATGGCTTGGGTCAAGCACACCTTAGTCTTCAACCTGACATCTTTGCTCTTCAACACTTTAAAAAGGTCTTGTGCAGCAGATTTGCCTAATGCAATATGTCATTTTATTTCATGACTGCTGCTTCCGTGAGTGTTGATAGTTGATCCAAGAAGAATGAAGTCCATGACAACTTCAATCTTTTCTCTGTTGACAAGAATGTTGTTTATTGGTCCAGTGGTGAGGATTTTTATTTTCTTTACATTGAAATGCAATCCATACCAAAGGCTATGCTCTTTGATCTTAATCAGTAAATATTTTAAGTCTTCTTCACTTTCAGCAAGTAAGCTTGTATCATCTGCAAATTGCAGGCTATTAATGAGTCTTCCTCTAATCCTGATGCCATGTTTTTCTTCATACAACCCAGTTTCTCGGATTATTTG
>NW_006408519.1:1015083-1016419 GCF_000296735.1 Chrysochloris asiatica
CCCATCTCTTTTCACCAGATCCATCTAGACAAGATGAAAACTATTCAGTGGGGACTCTTTCTTTCCCCCTATACTCTTAAACTAAACTCCCTCTTGAAACTTAATAGCAAGGGTTTTAAATATATATATTTTAGTAGTTATTTTCTAAGAACTGAAGGAAGGCAAATTCAGCTCCATTTCCCTCAAATTATCTCCCTGGGAGTGCTCTGGTCCTATTCATGAACCCATAGTTCATTGTCTTCCCCATCTATGCCCAAGACCTCAGAAAGCATCAAAGCATTCACAGTAGACTCACTGGCTACCACCGCCTCTTCCTGTGCTTTGAAAGATTGAGTCTTCTGACCATCTTCAGTTTGGAAGAGGGGTAGGGACCTTGTGTAGGGCAAAAAGGATTCTCTTTTCTTTTGCAACACTGTTCATCCACAAACACAAATACTTAATTAGGATAAAGACTGAAGTCCAAACACGTTTATAATTATGCTTGACAATGAATGAGCATAGATTTCAATTCCTAATGCATCTACTTGTTCTTCCTTGATGTTATTTCTTGTGGTTTAGCTTTGGCATCTACAGAATAGTATTTACGGTGACAAGCTGGAATCCTAACATTGCTGAAAAGGACTCTAAAGTTTAAGGTACTCTCATGACCTCTATGCAGTACTGAAAGATAAAGTATTCACTCCTCCTCGCTGCTGTAACAAGCTACCACAAACACAGTGACTTCAAACAACCCAGAGCTACCTGGAGGTCCGAAGTCTGAAATCAGTTTTTCTGGGCTAAAACCAAAGTTCCAAGGGGCTTTGTTTCTTCTGGAGTCTCTAGGGAAAATATATTTCTTTGCGTTTTCCAGCTTCCAGAAGCCACCTGCATTCCTCGGCTTGTGGTTCTCTTCATCCAGCTCCAAACCCAGCAACGGTGGGTGGCGTCTCGCTGCCACTGCTCGGGCAATCTTTAACTTGCTTGAATTCGAGTCTTAGAGCAATGTGGGCTCTGTGTTGACACTTGTAATCAAGCTCCTCTCAAAAACAAATATAACCTTAATTTGTATATGAATTTCCTCCTCCACAGCTT
Organism: Chrysochloris asiatica; assembly: GCF_000296735.1. NCBI lineage: Eukaryota > Metazoa > Chordata > Mammalia > Afrosoricida > Chrysochloridae > Chrysochloris > Chrysochloris asiatica. Next base: position 1,016,155 of record NW_006408519.1, read on the forward strand.
GCCTCCAACACTTGCTCCACATTCTAATAAATATTTATGAAGGCATAAAGCAGGACCTTAGTAGACATTGGCTCCTTTGAAGCAAGTGTGGTATCAGCAACTGTCTTCTCCTTAATGGTGAGAATCAGTTGTTGTTCTGTGTCACTGAGATGATTTCAACTCAGCAACTCTTAAAAAGTCTTATGAGATTGGAGCTACACCATGAATTTCCCAGGCTCTGAGGAGTACTGGTCTCGCACTGCAGGTTAATGCACTGGACTGCAAT
>NW_006408519.1:1016634-1072206 GCF_000296735.1 Chrysochloris asiatica
AATTACAAGGTCGGCTGTTCAAACTCACCAGCCACTCCTTGGAAAGCTATATAGGGTCACTATGAGTGAGAACCAACTCACTAGTACTTAACAACAAAAACAACAATATTTAAGGGAGTTATGGTGTGGTGCTTTGGGATAAGCACAGATTGTAAGGTTGGTTTGACCTACAAGGTTGGTGGTTCAAACTCACCAGCCGCTCCTCAGAAACCCTATACAGGCAGCTATGAGATAGGAACGGACTCGATGGCACTTCACAACACCAGTCTTCATGGAAGCATATCACCAAGTCTGTTCTCTAATGGAGAAGCTGGTAGGTTGGAATTGCTGACCTTTTGGTGCTTAATTATTGAGCCACCAAGATCCTTTCACAGACTGGCGAAAACCAAGAAGCAAGGATCCATACACAGACACAAAGCTACTTGTGACAATGGTGAGGTCTAGAGTATAGACTTTCAAAGAAGAAAACAAAGAGGAAAAGAAATAGACCAGGAAAATCAGTCAGACCCCTAGGAAATCTCAGTTCATCTTTAATAATGGAGAGAAGGGAGATGATCACATGAATGTGACAGAATATACACATTGATAGTTTGCAGGATTCCCAAATGTGAGCAGTAAACTCACTGGGGCCTGTCGTTGGGCTGAGGTGTTTCCTTTGAAGGAAAACTTGCGACGGGGTGAATGTATCTTCATTTTTATGATATCCTTTATAGTCCTAAGTATTGACTGAAGGCAACTTTACACATTTTCTATAATTATCCCAATCGCAATCTTGCAAACTGGGTTCCATACCACAAGGACAGTGTCTCTTTCCTTCCCTGTGGTATTGGTTTCCCATGCCATGGTCCTTGATTTCCATCAGTCCTCCCTGTCTGGGTGTTTGCATCTGCAGCAATAAGCCAACAAAAAAAACCCAAATCTGTTCCCATCCAGTTGATTCCAACTCCTAGCAATACTATAGGACAGAGTGAACTGCCCCATAGAGCTCCCAAGGCTGTAACTCTATATGGGAGCAGACCGCCACATCTTTCTTCCTCGGAGCATCTGATCGATTCTAAGCATGATCCTTTCTGTTAGCAACCAAGCGCTTAACCACTGCACCCCCAGGACCCTTTATTCGCCACCACTACTGGCCAGGAAGTCACTGACCAAGGGCAACCAGGAGATCTGTGCAACAATGTCAAACGGACGATAACAGTGCTGGTGACATCAATCAGGAAATGATTCTTCTCTCCCGAAGGAAGTACAATCCACTTTGTCATTGCAGCAAGAATCTTTGGGTGGTGCAAATGGTTAAGCGTCTTACTACTAGTCAAAAAGTTGCTGGTTCAAACCCACCCAGAGATACCTGGGAAGACATGCCTGGTGACGTGCTTCTGAAAGGCCACAGCTTTGAGAACCCCTTGAAGCAGTTCTACTCTGCACATAGCAGTCTCCCTGAGTCAGAACTGACTTGATGTCCAGTAGCAACAACAGTCATTGCAGTGAGGCAAAAAAGAGAAAGAGCCCAGAACGTCCAGGTAAAAGCGGAACGAAAACTAAGCTAATTAAAATGAAGTACCTTTTGCTTAATTAACAAAGATTAAGACAAATCTGAAAAGTGCAATGATATAGGGATGCCTCTTATACACTTTGGAAGTATACCTCGAAAAGTAATTTGGCAGAATATGAGGAGGATTCAAAAGGTTTGTAGAAAAATGCAATGAAAATATAATGGAATTTTTCTATGAACTTTTTGAAGTCCCTTCATATAACATTAGGCTTAGAAATGCTCATTTCCTGTCCCAATAGTTGCACTTCTGAGAAAAATTTATCTAGGAAATAATCCTAAATACAGAAAAACCTTAATGTACAAGAACAATTTATTTGTTATATTATTTAAAAAAAAAAAAGCTTGAGTTTTACACATACTGATGCAAAACTGGAGACAGTCTAAATACCCAACATTGTTGTTGTTTTTTAGTCCATCAAGTTGGTTCCGACCCATAGTGACCCTGTATAGGGTTTCCAAGGAGTAGTTGGTGAGCTTGAACTGCCAACCATGTGGTTCAAACTGACTTTGCAGGCTAGCGCATTAACCCATAGGGCCACACCAGGATTCCAAAATACCCAACATTATGAGTCATTAAACAACTTATAATAATATATTATGGGAGAACTGGTGGAGTTATAAGATAAGCTGTAGGATAACCACAAGGTTGGCAGTTCAAACCCACCAGCCACTCTGTGGGAGAAAAATGAGGCTTTCTGCTCCCATAAAGATTTACAACCCTGGACACCCTATACCGGGTCACTATGAGTTGGAATTGACTTGACAGCACCTAAAAACAACCGTAATGTATTCTATGAGAATTGTTGTTGATGTTAAATGCTGTTGAGTAGATTCCAACTCATCAAACCTGTAAAAGGTTTCCGAGGAGCTGCTGATGGATTTGAACTGCCAACCAAGCATATGTAGTTCACAGTCCAGTGCTGATCCTACAGTACCACACCAGGAGTCAATATGACAGTTATGCAACTATTAAAAAAACAAAACCAAAAACAATTGTTGTTGAGTGGATTCTGACTCATGGCAACTCCATGTGCATCAGAGTAGAACTGTGCTCTCTAGGGTTTTCAATGGCTGACTTCTGGAAAGGAGATCACCAGACCTTTCTTCTGAGGTACCTCTGAGTGGAACTGCCAACATTCTGATTAGCACTGTTTGCATCACCCAGGGACTGTGTGCCATTAAAAGATCTTTATTAAAGTTTTTGTAACAGGAGAAATGCTTGTGGCACTGAAAAATACCTTTGAACTAATTTTTTCCACGTCTTAGATTTTTTAAATTCTTCTTTGCTCCAGATGAGGAACGATCACTCATTGTATCTGAGATGGTAGCTCCCAAGCATTTAAGACCCCCATTGCTAGTCACCAAAGTAGCATATGGTTGGTTGGTTGTGTGTTATCAAGTTGCTTCTAACTCATAACGATCTTGTATAGGGTTTCTCAGGCTATTCTTTATATGAATAGAAAGTCTCATCTTTCGCCCACAGAACCGGTGGTGGGTTTGAACTGCCAACCTTGTGGTTAGCAGTACAGTGCTAATCCTACAATTCCATCAGCACTCATCTTTCTCCGATGGAGCTGCTGTTAGATTTGAACTGCTGACCTGTGGTTAACAGCCCAACTTGTAACCCACTACCCTACCAGAGCAAGGAGCTCTAGGAGTGTAGTGGTTACCAGTCAGGCTGCTAACCTAAAGGTCAGCAGTTAGAAACTACCAGCCATTCTGCAGGAGAAAAATGAGGCTTTCTGCTTCGTAAAGGTTTATAGCCTTGGAAACCCTATGTAGGGTCATTATGAGTCAGAACCAACTCTATGGCAAACAACCACCACCAGAGTTGTTTTGTTTTGGTGGTATATAGTATGCCAATGGAGTCTAGGTGTGGTGCTGTGGGCTAATGCACTGGACTGCAAAGTCAGTTTGAATGGCACCAGCTGCTCCTCGGAAACCCTATACAGGATAGCTATGGGTCAGAACCGACTCAACGGCACATAACAACAGCCCGTTGACTTTGATGTTTCCTGAGACTACGATCCCAAGCGAAGCTGAGCTCACATGGGCTCAGTCCCACAGGGCCCAGGCCCCAGGTCCCAGGCCTTTGTTCCCAGGCTCAATTACAGGTCAGTCTTTCTGTTCTGCCCCAGTTTCCATAAAAATAAATGGTCACTACACCCTCTACCTCACCTCACTCTCACCAGTAGCTGTGTGTTTGTCTCTGTGTCCTAAGCTCTCCACCCAGCCAGCACCAAACCCATGCTCCCAGATCTGCAGTGCTGTGTGTGAATCCAGGTGCTCCAAGATGAGTGTTGGCCTCTGAGACCAACTTTCCAACAAGCTAAATGCCTGCTCTCTTGATCATGTTGCCTGCTGCCAGAATCTTCTCGGATGTGTCCCATTTGCTTGCCAGGACAGGGAGCTGCTGCCAGCCCTCCTTGCTGATGCCCGCTCACTAGCCCTTCCTATTGGCTGCAGCCAGGACTCTCCTGATCCTCTTTAGGAGCCATGACCTGGGCCGCTTCGGTTTCTCTCTGAGTACCGCCACTGAGGATCAAGCTGCCAATGCCATGACCATAATGCTTTACCTCCCTTTGACAAGAGGATAGGCACTGGCCTACAAGGTAGTTTGAACCCCAAGGTCGGCAGTTCAAACTCACCAGCCGTGCCTTGGAAACCCTGTTACCAGGTTGCTGTGAGTTGGAACTGACTGACAGCATTTAACAGCAACCACGTCCCCAGGTTTGTTAATTTCCCTCAGAATGCAACACTGGACCTCCCCTTCTCTGTTCAGAAAATTAACTCTGGTGAGTTTCTTGTGGAAATATAGTAGAGTGACTCTTATTAAAGTGACAGAGGCGTCTCTTCTACTGTGTTTGTGTCTCTGAGGGGACAGACCTGAAACCAAGGTTTCTGCTTTTATCTAAGAGTCTAACATGGCTCTAAGTTAATGATGGTGAGCTTTTCTATATGACCAGAACTGTGCTAAGCATTGAACACGTAAAGTCACCATAGTCTTAAAATAATCCCACAACATAGTTGGACACCGCTATCCATTTTATAGATGAAGATCTTGAGGCTCACGTAAGTGAACGAACTTAGTCAAAGTCACAGAGGTAGTGAATGAGTCAGGATTTGAACCCAGGCCAGAGTCAGATCAGTAAATACTGATCTAGGGGATATGGCCCCAAAGCAGGTCATGGCAGTGAGTAGGTGGAACAGCCAGTGAGCCTGGCCCCCTGAAGAGCACACGTCTATCTGCAGAGCATAGTGATTGCTGCCAGGCAACAATGTGGGCTCAGGGAGGCCAGAGCTTTGATTTTTCAAGAGATGGCCAGAAATCTGGATTTTGATACACTATCTCCCTTTTTCATAATGTGGATTCAAAAAAAAAATTTTTTTTTTTAAGCGGCTAGGGCCAAGACAATGCCTTTGTAGGTAACCCCTGCACTCTGGTACACAGTGAACCTTTCCATTCTTACTTGTGGCGCGGGCCCTCCTTAAAGGGCTAATGCTACATACCTGGACGATCTCTAGCATTTCCGCCTTGCTGATGTAGCCATTGCCGTCCAGGTCATACATGCTGAATGCCCATTTTAGCTTCTGCTCCAGCTTCCCCCTCGACGTCACACTCAGGGCTATGATGAATTCTCTAAAGTCTATTGTCCCATCACCGTTGGCATCAAAGGTACGGAAGACATGCTCGGCAAATTTGGAAGCATCCCCATAAGGGAAAAAGTTCCCATAAATTTTCTTAAACTCTTCCATTGACAAATGTCCACTGGGGCAGTCTCTCAAGAAGCCTTTATACCATTCCTGGATCTCGTGCTCTGTGAAGTCTGTACTTTCAAGTAAGTCCTGCATGACCTCCGGGCGCAGCTTGCTATTCTGTTTCCCCATCCTGGTGGCAAGAATTCAGCTGAAGACAGAACAAAAAGTAGATAATTTTTAGAGCCGTTCTGTAGGGGTACCTTTTATCATCTGTGATTGTTCCTTTGAGAAAAAGGAAAAGAGCAAGCTCTATTCTAGCCCAGCGATATTGTCTAGGTTTTACAGCATAGCAGTTGGCCAAACAATATGAGACGAACACAGGCAGGCAGCCAGAAGATACAGAGCAGAAATATCACTGACTAGGAAACGGATTTCTTTTATACAGAGCCAGCCTGAAAGCATGGATAGAAAACGAAAGTGAGTGAGTGGGTCAGAGACAGAAAGAGAGAGAAACGAGAGTTAGTTCTGACTTACTCATTTACAAAAGCTTGGGCCTGGGTCTCAGAAGGCTAAGGTTTTAATACCCAACCAAAGGGGTCCTGATGATGCAATTATTAAGTATTTGCCTGCTATCCAAAAGTTCAGCATTCAAACCCACTCAATGGCTTCCAAACAACCTATCTCCATAAAGATCACAGCCTAGGAAACACTATGTAGTGATCTACTCTGACCCATAGGGTCTCTAAGAATAGGAGTCAATTCAATGGCACACTACAACAGCAATAATATCCAGTATAGGTCATCAGCTGTTCAGTTATAGAATTCTCATCCTGAGATCAATCCTGGGCAATACATCTCAGGCATAGCCACATCCACCTGCTCAGCTGCTATAAAGCTGAACAGGTTTCAGTGGAATTTCCAGATTCAGACAGAAGGAAGAAAGACCTGGTAAACTACTTCTGAAAATTAGCCAATGAAAACCCTGTGGATCACCATGGTCATATTCCCTACCGGTCACGGGGATGGTGCAGGAATGGGCAGTATTTCATTTTAGTTAGTGTACACGGTGCTGCGCCGAGTCAGGAACGACTCAATGGTAGCCAACAACAACAATATACACCCCATTGTTAGCAGGGAGATCTACAGAAGCAGGAAAGAGATAACAAAAGAGAGAATTCAGCTTTTTTTTTTAATGTCAGAATATTTCCAAGTGATAATGCTTGGATAAAACTGCCATCACGCTGGTTCTGACTCATGGTGATTCCATGTGTGTCAGAGTAGAACTGTGCTCCACAGGGATTTCAACACCTGGATTTTCAAAAGTGGATCAACCAGCCTTTCTTTCAAGGTATCTCTGGATGGACTAGGACCTTCAACCTTTTGGTTAGCAGCCAAGTTCACCACCCAAGGATTCTAATACTTGAGTACCTAGTGAATATTATAAACGCAGACACAGAGAGGAAAATAGAAACCGTCTAATACTGCTAACCACTGCCATGTTACTTCACTTAATAGAATCCACAGTGAAGTCACTGGTAACAGTTAGTTATAACAGCAAAGATGATGTTTCATAAAGCTGCTTATGTCTCATGCTTATTGCTTATGAAACAGGCCCAAATTTCCTCTCTAAAATACAAATAACTTTGTTAAATCTTATTATGAGAGTCACACGTGTCCATGCTAAAATAGCAAAACACCACAGTTGCACAAAGAAAGACGGTGGCGCTCCAGTCCCAATGCTAGGAGAAAGCCACCACTTGCATTTTGGTGTGTGTCCGTCCAGATTCTTTGCACATGTATCTAGCTAAGTATGCTATTAATATGTGTCTTAAGATGTTTATGGTTTAAAAAAACAATAATATACATATTTTTGTTCTTATTTTTTAATTTAATATAGTGAGGGGAACAGAGGCAGTTTATTAGATGGACACAGAACTGTAAATACCTCTTCCTTTCCACATAGGCATTGCACAAGAGGAATTAACATGGTGCTGTGAACACACACAGAAGCGATCCTCAAGTCAAAGGAGGACAAGGGTGTCATCAGGGAAGCCTTCTTGAAGGAGGTGATATCTGAGCTTCCTTCCTATCACAAAGTCTTATGGGTTAAGAGTAGTCAAGTTAAACCCCTTTACATATAAGTGTTCAATTGTAATATTTGCCTTTTTGTTTTTCTGCATTGAATAAAATGCCAAAGACTACCTTAAAATAAAGTTCAATTTTCCTTGAGATTTTTTTTTTTTATACTTTATGAGGCTTGTTTGTTAAGATATCTAACGCCCTCCTACTACAGTCAGCTCCCTGAGGCATAGTCTGTGTTGGGTTATGTTATATCTCTGAGGAGCCCTGCTGGTACAGTGGTTAGCCAATTAAAAGGTCAGTAGTTCAAACCCACTAGAGGCTCTACAGGAGAAAAAAAATCTCATGATCTGCTCCCCTAAAGATTGCAGCCCTCAAACTATACGGGAGTCAGTTCTCCTCCATCCTCCAGGTCACCATGAGTCAGAGTTGACTAGAAAGCAACAGATTTTATCTCTGTGTTGAGGGCTTGTCGACCCTGCATAGGATTTCCAAGTGTGGCTGGTGGATTTGAGCTGCCGACTTTGTGGTTAACAGTCCAGAGCTTCTCTTACAGTGCCACACCAAGGCTCATTTACCCCTGTTGTTTTGTTGTTAAGTGCCATCAAGTCGGGTTCTGACCCATAGTGACCCTGTATAGGGTTTCCAAGGAGAAGTTGGTGAACTTGAACCACAGGCCTCTCAGTTCAAAGTGGACTTTGTAGTCCAGTGTATTAGTCAACAGAACCACACCAAGACTCCCGTTTACCTCTAGGACCTACTATAAAAAACACTTGGTGAATTAACGAATGAAGGAATGATTGAAACAAAACGACTGATCAAACAAATAAATGATTTGTATGGAACAGTCTTTTTGGAAAAGGAAGCATTTTGCCCAGTTTCCAGAATGCCATTTGACATACTAAAGCTATCTGGTGGTTCAGACTCCGTCTTATATTCCCTTCGGTTGAACTGCCTGTACATCTGCCTGCTGTCCCCACTCAATAGAAATTCCTACAGGGCAGTATTACATTTCACACTGCTCAAACTTTCCTTATGGTCCCTAGTTCAGGGAACAATGAGCAATCCTTGCTAATTGATGAGTTGATTCATTTTCTTTTCTGAGTTCTACATTTAGATGCACAGTCTGGCCCTGTTCTAGCTAGCCTCTGTGTAGGTGTCTCAGGAGTGGACACGCCAAGTTTTCTTCCAATTACCGTGACCAGAAAAGAGCTTCCTTTTTGGAGGTACCTTTTTATGAGAATCAAGCAAACACAATTTTATACAAGAGCAAAATTAAACTAGACTCTAAAGACAGCACAGTTTATCAACTAAGCATTCCAATAACTTTCTCTTCCTCGCATATCCACCCCCCCTTTTTTTTTTCTAGAGTTGCAGGGAGGGGGCAGAAGCAAAGCTAGAAAGACTGGCTTGTCTTAGAATTTTAAAACTGTCATTTAGTTGCTAAATTGGCAATTTGCCTGAGGCTGGAATTCAGAAACATGAGATAATACATAATACATGGGTTTACTGAGCTCCAAATCATTTTATGGAATTTAAAAGTAATTTTGAGTTTTCCTTTTGGGGAATTCTTCAGAGTACATTTCTTTGTTGTGGTGGTCAATCAAATCATGTTATTACAGTTTGGTTAAGTGCAAATCACTGTGTGCATAGCATTGGGAAACAGTACTAATTTAATATTTAAATCTGTTCTCTTAAAGAATGCTTTGTTTTTCTGGAAATATAAAGCTGGCTTTTTCAAAATCAAACTTCAGTTCCTTTCCCAATGTTTAAAAAGTGCTTCTCATTTATTAGCTGGTTTTGTACTAGACACAAAACTGCCTCAACATTTTGGCTAAGTCTCCCGCTGAGACTGACTATATGCAGCCCTTTCTTGGTAAACAGTAATTAAAGCACATTTACAAATTCATTAGCATAGAAAGGCCATAACACAAACAAGGCAGAGGAATTCGGACGAAGTTCTTTGGGAAGCCAGTGTTTGCAATTTAGCCCCAAATCTATTTCTGTAGATAAAGACAAATACTTTACTAAGTGTGGTGACGGAGCATGAGAACGCCACCTGGATTTGGTTAGATTGTACAGCAAAATCTTATGGGGAAAGAAGATAGAGGAATGTCTGAAAATACCTTTTTCTCCTGCAAGACAGGGATTTCTGCCTGTTTCACTTGAAGTGGGTGAAAATTATGGCAAGGAAATACTACATTATATGTAGTTGTTGTTGTTATGTGCCCTGGAGTCGGTTCCGACTCATAGTGACCCTGAACAGGGTTTCCGAGGCTGTAAATCTTTACGGGAACAGAAAGCCTCATCTTTCTTCCGCAGAGCAGCTGGTAGTTTCGAACTGTTGACCTTATGGTTCACAGCCCAATTTGTAAACACTATGCTACCAGAGTTTATTGGCGGTAGTGGGTGGTTATTGTGTGCTGTCAAGTCGGTTTAGACTCATAGTGACCTTGTAAAGGGTTTCTGAGACTGTAAATCTTTACAGAAGCAGAAATCCTCATGTTTCTCCCGAGGAGAAGCTGGTGGGTTTGAACTGATGACCCTGAGGTTAGCATCCCAATGCATAACCCACTACACCACCAGGATGCCTTACATTAGTTGTTGTTGTTGTTGTGAAGTGCTGTCGAGTTGGTTCTGACTCATAGCAACCCTGTATAGGATTTCCAAAGAGCTGCTGGTGGGTTTGAACTGACGACCTTTTGGTTGGCAGTCCAGTGCCGATGCTGCAACGCCACACCAGGAATCCTTACACTGGTTGTTGTTGTTAAGTGCCGTCAAGTCGGTTCTGACTCATAGCAACCTTGTACAAGGTTTCCGTGGAACAGCTGGTGAGTTTGAACCGCTGACCTTGTGGTTCGCAGTCCAGTTCTTATCTTATAGCACCACACCAGAAGTCATTCTTAGTTAACAGTCAAGAAAGAAACATAGTTTGGAGACAACAGTTACACCTCAGGTTAAATCCTTTATAGTGGTGGTGGTTATGTGCCGTGGACTCGGTTATGTGCCGTGGAGTCGCAGCGACGCTGTACAGGGTTTCCGAAGCCGTAAATCTTTACGGGAGCAGAAAGCCTCATCTTTCTCCCGCAGAATGGCTGGTAGTTTCGAACTGTTGACCTTGAGGTTCACAGCCAGACGCGTAATCACTACGCTACATTCGGATTCATATGATCCTGTATAGGGTTTCAGAGGTTGTAAATCTTTTTGCTAGAGCAGAAAGCCTCATCTTTCTCCATTGGAGTGGCTGATGGAGAATATGTGCTTAACCCATGGTGTCACTGCACTTTTTTACTAGTCTCTGTAATCATTAAAATATTTATTTTGTGCCAAAGGAACATAATAGGTAAAAGCTCAGCCTAGGGAATAAAAATGCTTGGGTTCAAAGCCTGAGTATTTAGTGTCGTTTCTTTCAGCCGCCATTGAATAGGTCCGTAACTCATGGCGACTCCATGAACAATGGAACAAACCTTGACATGCCCATCATCGGTTGTGGAACAGATTTCTGTGATTCACAGGGTGTGAACAAGCCGCAGTCTGTCCCTGACTTCTCCTGGGGTCCTTCCTCTGCTCTAGGCACCCTGGTCTTAAAGATAATACTGCTTTTACCTCTTAAGGGTCTTTGCTGCAGGGCCCTGAGGAATACTTTTAGAACTCCTCAACCCTTTAGAGTATATACCTTTTAAGTTAGAAACCAATTAATGTAGTTAAATATAGACAGAAAATAAATGCTTTTTGCTGACTCTCTGCTGAATTTCCTTAAGTAAATATGTATATATCTATTCTATTAAACAGCAATCTTTTGCTATTCAGGGTGCTACTCTAAAAGGGGCAATGCAGAATTTCCCATCTTATTCTGAGTCACATCCAATCTCCCAAGACTTTAAAATAAATTTTGGGTAGGCAATATTGACCACGGAGTACTGGTGTGGCGCTGTGGGTTAATGCACTGGACTGTAAAGTCGGTTTAAACCGCAAGGTTGGTGGTTCAAGCTCACCAGCTACTCCTTGGAAACCCTATACAGGGTCACTATGGGTTGGAACCGACTAGACGGCACTTAACAACAACAAAAAATATTGACCATAGTTGAAAAAGGAAAAATATATGAGAAGAGCAGGCACTAAGCTACAACAAAAAAACTACGACCAGGAATCTAAAACATGAAGTTAACTTTCCAGTTAAAGAAGAAGAAAAAGTGGAATGGCAATTAAAAATGATGTCACAGTGAAATTGAATAGTGATTAGTGAACAACTTGTTAGATTGCTTGTTCTTCCCACTTTATTTTCGGTATCTGTGGAGTGAAAGACATGCAGCATTTCATTTCTTCAGTTCCTAATAAGGTTCTAAAAACTCTGACTTTGTTCCTTAGAGCCCAGGGTTAAATCTTCCAGGGAAAAGCCCATAACTTACCCTGGACAGCCTGGTTAACTCCAGAGGAAACGTTTCAATGCAAACTGTACACTAAGGTCTCCTAAAATGGAATTTACAAAATGCTAGGAGCTAAAGTCACATTTGGCAGCAGCAGGGAACACAGAACCCATAGTGGTTCCACAGAAACCAGGTTCAGGAAAACATTTGCCTATGTGGGGCATGTCCTGGTGTGGTAATGTAGGATAAGCATTGAATTGTTAACTGGAAGGTCAGTGGTTCAAACCCACCAGCTGCTCCTCAGAAACCTTATTCAGGGTCACTAAGAGTCGGAGCCAACTCCATGGCACTTAACAACAACAATAATGCTAAGTAATGCAGTCCTGGTGTACACTGTAGGGTAAGCACTGGACTGCTAACTGCAGGTTGGCGGTTCAAACCCACTAACTGCTCCTTGGAAACCCTATATAGAGTGGCTCTGAGTCAGAACCCACTTGACGGTACGTAACAACAACACTAAGTAATGCTTTGCATTTTCAACTGGTGGAATCTGAATTATGAAACCTAGAAAATGATTCCTAAAATGTAAGGAGAGAAATCATACACATAATAGATGAAGGGGAGCAAGTGTTCAATGACTATGACTTAGACATCAGGTATTTTTGCCATATGAATTTTATAGGTAGCTAAAATCCAGCAAATTAATTTCTAATCAGTTGCTTTTCTCACTGCCTCAGAATTCACTCATCTGTGGACACTGCTTTTCTATGAGAGCTTGGAAGGAGGCCATAATCTAGATGGACACATTTGTATAATGGAGTTCCTGGCTGAGACAGACGGCCAACAAGCTTGGCTGCTAACTGAAAGTCAGATTGGAGGTTTGGGTTCACCAGAAGTACCTTGAAAGTAAGGCCCGGAGATCTACTTCTGAAAAACCAGCCATTGAAAATGTTATGGAGAACAGCTCTACTCTGACACACATGGGTTTCTAGGAGTTGAAATTGACTTGAGAGCAATTGGTGTGTTATGTAAAGGAAATGAAAACACAGTGGTGCAGAAAGGGAAAAAATAAAATATCAGAAGGGAAAATTGAAGAGTGAGACAGCATTTCCACTTAGTCTCATCTTGACCAGTGACTCTGAGAAGATGAGCTAATGTCAAGAACTGAGATGGATTTCCTCCAGCCTCATCATGAGTCCTGGTGTGGCGCTGTAGGAGAAAGCACTGGATCACAGGTCTGCTTGAACTGCAAGGTCAGTGTTTCAAATCCACCAGTCGCTCCTTGGAACCGACTCCATGGCACTTAACAACAATTTGACGATCATAAAATGGTTTTTGTGAAATTGTCAGAAACGTGCTAAAAGTCCCTGCTTGCAGCAAAACTTTCTTCTGGAGGAGGTTGGGCATGTGCCCCCCCCCCCACTGGATCACAACTGTGTTCCTACTGCAGAGAGGTGACAGGGTCTGAAAAGAGAACTGAACTAGCTGGTTGTTGTTGTTGTTGTTAAGTGCCGTCGAGTCGATTCCAACCCACAGTGACCCTGGATAGGGTTTCTGAGAAGTAGCTGGTGAGCTTGAACCACCAACCTTGCCATTCAAATGGCTTTGCAGTTTGGTGCATTACCCAGAGCTCCACACCAGGACTCCAGCTGGTGGTGGTTGTTGTTGTGTTGTGAAGTGCCGTCGAGTTGATCCTGACCCATAGCAACCCTGTATAGGGTTTCCAAGGAGCAGCTGGTGAGCTTGAACTGCCAACCTTGAAGTTCAAACGGCTTTGCAGTCTGGTGCATTAACCTATCGCATCACACCAGCTGGTTGTTGTTGTTGTTGTTGTTGTTAAGTGCCGTCGAGTTGATCCTGACCCATAGCAACCCTGTATAGAGTTTCCGAGGAGCAGCTGGTGAGCTTGAACAGCCAACCTTGCAGTTCAAACAGCTTTGCAGTCTGGCGCATCAACCCACAGCGCCACATCAGGACTCCTAGCTGGTGGTTAGGGTCTTTAAAATATCAGAGACTTGGTTTTACAGACTCAGTACTTCAGATAGGAGAGGGCCTATATGGTCTTGGGCCCTTTACCAACTCTTATTATTCATAAGGAGTCCTGGTGTGTCACTGTAGGCCACAAGGTCAGTTTGAACCACAAGGTCAGCAGTTCAAATTCACCAGCTTCTCCTTGGAAACGCTATGCAGTGTTGCTATGATTATTCATAAAGTGTCGCCATATCACTGCCAAGAAACCATACATTCTGAAAGAGTCTGAACAAGACTTTGTCTGACATCAACCCCTCCTCACAAAATGAATTTTTTTTGCTGACTACAAAAGTAATACATCATTAATATAAAATAGAAATAATAAAGGGATATAGAAATTGAGTATATCTAGCTCTGATCCAGTAGCACTCTATAGAAGACAAACACTATGCAGTTTTATTTATATATATCCTTGTAGACATTTAAAGGAGTCCTGGTGTGGTGCTGTGGGTTAATGTACTAGACTGCAAGGTCAGTTTGAACTGCAAGGTCAGCAGTTCAAACTCACCAGCTACTCCTGGGAAACCCTGTACAGGGTCACTGAGTTGGAACAGACTCAATGGCACTTTAACAAGAAGACATTTAAAGGGGTCCTGGTGTGGTGCTGGTCGGCGGTTCAAATTTACCACTTTTCCTTGTAGCTGCTATACAGGATTGCTATGAGTCAGAACCAACTGTGTGTGTGTGTTAAGTGCTGTTGAGTCGGTTCCGACCCATAGCGACCCTGTACAGGGTTTCTGAGGGTGTAAATCTTTACGGGAGTAGAAAGCCTCATCTTTCTCCCGCGGAGCAGCTGGTAGTTTAACAACAGACATTTGAATGCATAAACATGTAATCTGTACACGCTTATCATTCATTTTCACTTAATAAGCATATTGTGGACAAGCTTCCAGGTTATGTTGTTAAGTGCCGTTGAGTCCGTTCCCATTCATAGCGGCCCTGTATAGGGTTTCTGGGGAGCAAGCTGGTGGGTTTAAACCATCGACCTTGTGGTTTGCAGTCCAGTGCTGATCCAGCCTTGGCAATCCCATGGGGGCAGTTCTACTCTGTCCTTTATTATCACTACAAGTTGGAATGCACTTGATGACAGCAGGCTCTTGTTTTGTTTTGAATATACATCTTGAAAGGTTTATACACCTGCTAGAATTGGAATTTCACCTGCTCTCTGGCCTGACCACATCATGGTGGTGGTGTTGTTATTAAGTGTCATCGAGTTGATTTCAACCCATAGCGACCATGTATAGGGTTTCCAAGGAGAAACTGGTGAGCTAGAACCACCGACCTGGGGGGTTCAAACCAACTTGACAGTCCAGTGCATTAACCCACAGAGCCACACCAGGGCTCCAACCACATCATGATACACACAGGCAAGTTTGTCATTTGCAACTACGAATGCCTATTAGGATGAGTCCACCCTGCTGTTTAAAAAGTGTGCTCTTGTACCTACCTGTGAAGGGACCCTTGGTGCCACAGTGGTTAATTGCCCAGCTGCTAACTGAAAGGTCAGCAGTTCCAACCCTCCGGCTGAGCAGTCTGTGTCTGTAAAGAAGCCTTGGATACCCTATGGGGCAGCTCAGTCGCTACAGAACTGATTTGGAATAGACTCGAAGGCAGTGGGTTTGGTTTGTGGTTTGGTCATTGTAACCTTGTAAACACCACTGTCCCCATCTCAACCTAAGGAGCTACTTTACTTAACAGACACCCTACATCCTCGGCTGCCTGACAGTCAACTCCAGGTGTGTTCAAGTTGAGTCAATGGCTAATTCCCTTGCCACTTCCTCCTAGACCTCCAACAGTCAGAAACCATCTAGGAAGACATGGTAGAGCAGTTAGCCACTGGCCAAACTTGCGTAGAGAAAGTGTCCATTAGAAGGGGACAAGGCCCATTGGAAATGGCTAACTCCCAGGCCTAAAGAAACGATAGAATTGCCTCATGTAGGAAAATTGTTGCTATGCTCTAAAGTCATGGTCTAGATGAAGTCCACATGTCACCTCGCTCTCAGACCCCCACTTTGAAGCTGCCTGCCTTGGCTGCCCCAGGATAGTGCAGCTGCAGCTGGAGAAGAGGAGGATGCACTGGGCCCTAAGCAGTCCTCCAGAGCTGCCAAAGGCTCTTCCTTGGTGACGACCATGGAATTCTGGTGGCAATACTGTCTATTTACGTGCTGGTACTAAATATTCACGTCTATAAAAGACAGAAATGATTACTTTGGGCTTTGATAAAACCATAGAGCAGAAGAGTGAACCGTCGTGGACTGGGGAGGGTGTAGACCAGTTCTGGAGACCCAGGCCTCAGCACTTCACCAGCAGGAGGTACAGGAAGAGCACAGGCCACCATGTTTAGATACCTCTAGCGGCTGCAAATGCCTTTAGTAAATGGATACAAGCCTCTCCACACAGTCTAAAAATAGTCCACAATTCAAAAAATTTATTCAGAAAACATGTGTTTAATATCTACTGTTTCCTAGTTTAGAATGAATAGTCCTATAAAAATAATGCCCCATACAGGGCAGGGAAAGGAAGGGGCATCTGGGATTCTGAATGAAATTTCAGAGCAATTTCATTAGTGTTTTATGTTCACAATTTTGCTAATGAGTTAATGAACGGACCATTGAATTCCATCCCCTCAAAAGAAATGTGGAAGTCCTAAACCCCTATACCTATGACTGTGACCCAGTTAGGATACGTAGTTGTTAAGTGCTGTCGAGTCGGTTCCATCTCATAGCAACCCTGTATAGGGTTTCCGAGGAGTGGCTGCTGGGTTTGAACCACTGACCTAGGGGTGTCTTTTGTTCTGTCAGTGAAGTCATACCAGAGTAGGATGGTTCTAAACCTCATCACTTCTAATGTGGTGTCTTATATAAAGAGCAGAACAGACACAGAGGCACACAGGGAGAGAAGAAGACAGGTGTCAGAAAAAGGCCTGTTGACAAGCAAAGCAATGCACAACCTGCAGGTACACACGAGAAAGTAGAAGAGGGCCACAGACAGAATCCATATGGCTGAAACCCTGACTTGGACTTTCAGCCTCCAGAGTTGTAAGAAAATACATTTCTGTTTGTTTAAAGTCACACGCTACTTTTTGTTACGCTGGCCCTAGGTAGCTAAGACAATGATTATATTTTGGTTTTAGTCTAAGAATGAAGGGCTTAGATAAACTAGTTGTTTCTCTATTTGGTCACTAAATGACCAAATTCATGCAGCTGGGGGCAGGATCATTTTAGGGTGTTTGAATAGCTACTTCTTACAGGTGGTACTGATCACTCCCTACCCTGGCCAACAGAACTGTTTGTCCAGCAAACATTTATACAAGTGAGAAGCACATTACTTGGTTAAGAAGGACAGACAAAGACGTGATCTCTTTTAACCTCCTGCACATTTTGTTTACCCTGTTCCCAAACCACACCAAATCCACTGCTATCCAATCAATTCCAACTCAATGTCACTTTCATAGGGTTTCTGAGAATAGAAAACCAACCATAGAGTAAACAGCCTCATCGTTCTCTCACGCAGAGGTTGATGGGTTTGAACCACTGACCTTGCGGTTAGCATCCAAACTCCTAACCCACAGCTCCACTAGGGCTCCTTGTTTGCCCTGCAGGGAAGGTATTACTCTAATCAGGAGTGAAGCAAATAGATCCCATCAGAGAAGCAGCTGATAGAGAGCCAGACATGACATTTCTTCTCTGATATTCTGCCTGGGTTTGGGGAGGACAGGAGTGATTGGGGCCCTCTACTTTGACCTTAGGAGTCCTGAGCAGGTGTCACCTCAATCAAGTGGTTGCTAAGGTGGGGAACTATGTTATGTCTCCCGGAGGACAAATCCTGGGCCTCATGACAGGGAGGCAGTTTCCTGGGCACAGACTAGGAGCCTCTGGGATCACTTCCTCTAACTGGTTCTGCCTTGACTCCTGCCCCATCAGATCTGTTCTTCACAAGATACCTAGAATGCTTTTCTCCCCAACTGCCCCCAAGCCTGCAGATGTTTTCTAAATGTCCTCATTTACCTAAGTCATACTTAGCCCTCAGATCACTGCTACAACGTCCCCTCCTTGGGGAGATCTCTCTGACCACCAAGATCTGTCATTGCCCCGGTTCCATGCGAATACAATTTAATACCTTTTCTCTACACTCAGTACAACTGGAATTAACTACCAGTCTAAGTACTGACCGATCGTTAATTCCAATTGTACTAAGTGTAGAGAAGCATACTTAAGTGTGCTTATGATCAACTTCTCCCACCAGATGCAAAAAAAAAAAATAGGAGGGATTCTGTCTTGTTTCATACTGTACCTCAGGCCCTAGCACCATGCCTGCCAGAGTATACACTTAATAAGCAAATGTTGAATTAATGTACTTCCTCACATTATTTTAAACTCACTGCCATTGGCATACTCACACCAAAAAATGATTTGTTGTTTAATCTGAAATGCAAATTTAACCGAGCAGCCTGTATTTTTATTTGCTAAACTGGCAGTCCTCACAACTCACTACCTTGATGCCATTGTCTTCATGGCTGAAAAGGAGGCTGTAATCTCTGTAACCTGAGCAGTCCATTTGTTCTGGAATTATACTGAGCTCCAGTCAGAGCAGGCTTAATAGGCTTGCCACCACCCTCCTTGGTAATCGCAAGGACAGGAACAAAACAGAATTCCCATTTTCTGTTTCCACCACATTTTCTACTTCCACAATAGTGGTAGAAGTCTCATACACACCTGCTTCTTGCTTGTCAACTAGTTCATTATATGATATTTCACACTTAAGACAATAGAAAAACATCTACCATCTGATTATTTTGTGCATTCATGATGTACATCTGGCAGTAATGAATGGCGAGGTGTGATGCAAGAGGGACAGAGGCTGTGTTGGTTAAGGCTGGTTATACGTCAACTTGGCTGGGGAACAATTCTCAGTGGTTTGGCAATTCTCCATGATGTAATTTGGCAAGTATGTAACGATGCAATTGTACAGTGTGTAGTGATGTGGTTGTCCTCCATTTTGTGATTTGATGTGGGCATCTTCATTTCTGCAGCATGCTGATTTTTATATAACCACCTGGTCCTTGGAAGCTAACTACATCAGTAAGTTAGAAGTGGGTATACATTATCTAGACAATCTGATCCTGGAAGGATTGTTGTTAAGTGTCGTTGGAAGGATTAGAACCAAGAAAACCCTATGGAGTGTGCTCCTTTGTTATCACAAATCAAAATACACCCGATGGCATATAACAACAACAACAAAGTAATCCTCACAAAGACTTACAAGAGAGCTATTCGTATTATCCCTGTTTATAGCAGATGGGGACAATTTAGGCTTCAGAGAGGCATGAGTTAAAATCCAGTGTGACTTGTTGCTACTCTTCTCGACAACTCTTAGAACATCACTGGCACATAGTAGATGTTCAAGATATGATGGTTGCATTCTGTTGAGCTATCTTGACTGGTCCTACGTGGTGTTTCATTGCGTGTGTCAGCAGAGGGCAGCTGGAACACTTACAAACTTAGCTGTTAGGTGAAGAGCAAAGCAGCTGATAACTATTCCTGGCTACTGTCCAGATGAATGACTCAGGATCAATCATTCTCAGAGCAATTGTCTCTGGACCTCTCCATAGTAGGTCTGTCTTCTACAATGAATCTCAAGGGCTCTGAGGTTCTCTTTGTCTAGGGCCAAAATTTATCAGGAAAGATATTAATATTGGTTTCCCCTTAACATTTTGTTTTTCTGATTATGCCTCAGTTTCCTGGGAATCTGAGATTAGTCTCAGGGGAATTAAAAAAAAAAATTTTTTTTTTTTTTAGTGGTACTAAGAGATCTGGTGTGGTGCTGTAGGGTAAGCACTTGATTGCTAACCATAAAGACAGCAGTTCAAACCCACCAGCTGCTCTTGAAAATGCTATAGATGGTCATTATGAGTCAGAACCAACTCCACAGCACACAACAAGAGAAGATGGAAATGAGAGTACACTTTGAAGGGAGGAAAGGTGAAAATACACAAAGTGATTAAAAAGACAACAAACATAACAACAAAGGACCTCCATTTTCTCTGCCAGGCAGGTGCTGTGTGTGTCTAGGTTCTTGGATGTGCAGTGACAGTCTGCTCGCTTACAATCCTTAACACCCACCCACTCCACTTCCCAGCACAAACCACAGAAGAATTTTCCTGTCCCTTCTAAATTCTAACAAGAACATTTCATTTCTATTGAACTACTTTTATTTTCTCTCATCTTTATATTATATAGCACTGTCAAAATGAAATAGAATCAGTATTCAAAAAAACAGAAAGTATTCTTTAAACATTGAAAATTGTTCAGAAAAGGTGGTATATCTCCACCTGGACTAGGATCTTCTGAAGTGATATAGGTGGAACACATGGCCTGCTAATCTGGCAGGAACAAGAGAGGAGTCTCTTCACAACCTAAATCCCTGCACACATACATTTGTTGTTGTTAAGTACCGTTGAGTCAGTCCTGACTTACAGTAACCTTGTATAGGGTTTCCAAGGAGTGGCTGGTGGATTTGAACTGCCCACCTTGTGGATAGCAGTCAAGTGCCACACCAGGACTCCACACACATACAGAGTAACCCACTTAGAAATTTGCTGTTGAACCACCAAATTTCCAACATCACTAGAGAGGATTGTAAAGAAAATGACATTCTGCCTTTCCTGAATAATGTGATTTCTCGTCTTTTCTATTGGATTTTATAGCCCCACAGGACTTATTAGTACACACAGCTTAGTACTTACTGTGTCAGCAAATACAATAATGGTGTGCAGCAGCTGAGAGGAATTAAGGAGAAGAGACTTCAGAGTTATGCATTCATCATGCGTAACTAGTAAGTACCTTAAGTTTATGAAGCAAGCAAGTGTGTACTTGGAAGCAACAATATAATAACATCACAAATGGCTGGAACTGATAAGCTGAATCTTTCTCACCGATGATAGAGCCAAAAGTTTGAATAAGCTTACTCTTAAAGTAAAACGTGGACTTAATAGATGAGGTTGGAACAAAATGATTACTATTAAAAAAATGTAATGGAAATCTGAAATTTATCCAAATAATTTTACTAATGGAGAAGGCAATAAAGGCAGGGTGTTACGTTCTATGTAGCTATTCGGTTTGAAGACTGATGCAGATAAATTTGCCAGTGATTCTCTTTGTCCTCATTAATGAATTATGATGATCAACAATGTGTAAAATGTTACAGAGCATCCTTCCAACCCTTTGAGTTGATCATTTGTTGTCTTAACAGCATCATTTTCCATTATAAGAAAATGGTTCAAATATAGAATTTAAATGTATTCACACAGACAGTGATAATAAAAGAACACAGTAAAAGTGCTGAAGTCAACACATTTCAGTGATCAAAACTGAGTTGGATTTGTTTTTATTTAAAAGCAAGGAATAAAAATGTAAACACCTGTATTTTAACCAACCAACAACAACAACAACAAAACCCCTCCACTGTCACTGAGTCTATCCCAAATCACAGGCTTTTCAGGACTGTAAATCTTTATGGGAGGAGGCAGCCTTGTCATTCTCCCTCGGAGTTGCAGGTGGGTTTGAACGACTGACCTTGCAGTTAGCAATTCAACATCTAACCCAGAGCACCACCAGGCCTCTCCTGTATTTTAACAGTGGTATGACTATAGTTTGGACTCCTGGTGTGATGCAGTAGGGTCAGTACTGGACTAGGAGCCACAAGGGCGTTAGCTCAAAGCCACCAGCTGTTCCTCAGAAGCTCCGTTAGAGTGGCTATGAGTTGGAACCAACTTGATAGCACTTAGTAACAACAACAATGTATATAGTTTAAGGGGCCCTGGTAGTATACTGGGTTACGAGTTGGGCTGCTAACTGCAAGGTCAGCAGTTCAAATCTACAGGCGCTCCACAGGAGAAAGATGAGGCTTTCTGTTCCTGTAAAGATTACAGCCTCAGCAACTCTAGACAGGGTTGCTACGAGTTGGAACTGACTTCATAGCACATAACCATCACCACCATCAACACCATGAGTATAGTTTAGAGTCCTGGTGTGATGCTGCAAGTTAAGCACTGGATTGCTAACCACAAGGTGCAAACCCATCAGTTACTCCTTGGAAACCCTATGCAGGGTCTTTATGCATTGAACCGACTTGCTGGCACATAACAACAGCAATGTATATAGTTTGGGAATGTAGTGGCTATGTAGGATAAGCAATGACTGCAAAATACAAGGTCAGCAGTGTGAGCCCACTAGCCACTCTACTGGAGAAATATGAGACTTTCTGCTCCCTCAAAGAGGAACAGATACAGAAACCCTATACAGGGTCACTATGAGTTGGAACTAATTCCACGACACTTAACAACAACAACGTGTATATAGTTTTAATCAGAAATAAGCTGATCATTTCTTTCCCCATTAAAGTATTTTAAGTATGTATTAAAGGGTGGTGGTTTTTTATTTTCAAATGTTTGAATGTATTCCCACTAGAAGGAATAATAAGATTGAAAAGTTAAGATGAACACTATTCCTAGAATAAAATGGTAAATTATGGACAAGAGAAGCCTATAGTAATGTCTTCACTCACCCAGATCCCATTGAATTATTTCATAAGAATTCCCTGCCACCCTACTGTGTGCCTAGGTAGGGGTGGTGGTTATGTGCCAGGGAGTCAGTTCTGACTCATAGCTACCCTGTATAGGGTTTCTGAGGCTGTAAATCTTTATGGAGCAGAAAGCCTCATCTTTTTCCTGCAGAACAGCTGGTGGTTTCGACTGCTGACCTTAAGGTTAGCAGTCCAACTCATAACCACTACGCTACCAGAGTTCCTATGCCAAGTAATACAGTAGATTCAAAGAATTATATAGCAGGGACCAGCAGAGGGAGATTAGTCGGCTGGTGGACCACAGAGACAACTGCTTCACATAAAAGATATGATCTTTCTATTCAAGGATTATAGAAGAAGGGGGTGGTTCAGAAATTCCATTATCTTTTAATTTCACTTTTCCACAAGTTTTTTGAAACTCCCTTGTAATCTACTTAAGGCAACAACACATTATACACGAAGCATTTAACATACACAACGAGGATCGGAGTTCTTCGTTCTGAGAATGGGTTAAGGAGCAGTCAGATGGCTGTGTTTTGCCTGTAACACAATCTGTTAAAGAAAGTAAAGATGGCTTCATGGTGCCATGGGGAGGGAGCAGTGAGCAGGAGTTTGCACAGGTTAGTACAAAGAAGAAGTGATGGTTTCCTCTTGAACTTCCCCTGCCCCTCATTCCTTGTTGTTGGTTTTAAGTGCCATCAAGTCAGTTCCAACTCATAGTGACCCTGTATAGAATTTCTGAGGCGTGACTGGTGATCTTGAACCACCAACCTTGCAGTTCAAACCAACCTTGCAATCCAGTGCATTCACCCGCAGTACCACATCAGGTCTTAGACCCCTCAAATATGCACAATGAGCAGTGAACGGCATTGCAAATTCTGAGGCTGTTTTCATTAGTCACAGATGCCAGAAGAAATAGGATGACAATAAACACATCTCTTCAAGAGTTTATGAGGACAGAGCATATCAGATTTGAATTTTAAAAATGCCCTGAGGATGAAGCACACCATTAAAGCTCTGGATATTCTATTTTATGCCAAGTTTTGTAGGAAACCTGCTCTCATTACCTTGGGTGAGAACAGCAAGTGGGGCCAACAAAGATCCCTTTCAACACTCAGAGCAACAACTCTAAGTGAGAGAAGACCCCTCTTGGCTAGTGTGCTGTATAGGAAAATCACAGAGGTCATTCTGAGTGTGTGTCCTCGCTTAGCCCCTGAGAGGAGGTGGAAAAACACTGCAATGGAAACAGCACATGAAATTGGCTTAGAGGAAATGCTCCATAGGACTCTCAAGAAGAATGCATATGTTGATGGAGGGAACCAAAGTTTAGTCCCTGGGCTGTTACTCCACCTCGGAATGCCCCCTTCTCCCTTTCTCAGCTCCCACCATTTAGGGTCTTCATGATATTTCCCAAGGACTCCATCCCAAACCCTAATTCTCAAGTTGGCCTTTGTTCTGACCTCCCCATTTCCCAGGGTTCACCCACTGGAGGCAGTATAGCATGGTAGTTGGATGCATGATCTATTTGGATAGACCTAGATTGGAATCTCAGCTCTGCTCTACCTCTTTACGCTCCAAATCCCCAATTTTCCCTATGAGAATACTGATCCTAACTTCAAGGTTAAACCAAGCTCTTCCCTAACAGAAAAACTGGCATTAAGTAGGAGGTTTTATTACTCAAGACTGTTGCTCTCTGTTATCTATCCTAATTTGTCTTTGGCATTGCATGGAAGAGACTGCCATTCTCCTCATTCTCCTTTTAGCAAAGGAGTTTTGGCAGTGGTCAGCTAATAGAGACTATTGCCCATACTCTTCCTTATTTCCTAGGCATCGATGAGTGGAGTGGCTATGGAACTAAGTTCTCACCAATGGAATTAGAACAGGAGTGGCATACGAAATTTCTGTATCACACTAAAAGAAAATATCTTGCCCAGTAAAGCTCTGTTCCTTTTGTTCACCCATTTTGTAGGATGTGAGTAAAAGAGGAATTTTCTTTTGTTAATGAAGTAATGCCAAAGTAGGTTGGGTCCTAAACCTAATCCCCTCTGAGTAGAGTCTTATGAAAAGGGAAACTGACACAGAGAAACAGACACACACAAGGGAAAGACTGATGACATGTGATCAAAGAGGAAGGGGTGTGTTTAAATCCAAGAACATCAAGGATTTCCAGAAGCTATTAGATGTTAAAAGAGACAAAAAGCCAATGCTTGGCGTTAAAATTTCTACCCTCCAGAACTGTGAGATAATAAATTCCTATTCTTTAAAGCTGCCCTTTTATGGTATTTTTGTTACAAGAGGACAAAGGAACTAAGACACCATTATTCTGCCCAGCATGGGAGGGCATAGCAATGTCTCACTAACTTTAGGCAAAGGATCTCTTCAAGTTGGTTTCTCATCTCTTTTCTCAGAACACTAAAATTTTGGAGAAGGACTTCATGCTTGGTGAAGTGGAGGATCAGAGAAAGAGACCCTCAATGAGCTGTTCTGGCACAGTGGCAGCAGCCATGGGCTCAAGCATAACAATTGCGAGGATGGCACAGGTCTGGGCAGTGTTTTGTTCTGTTGTGCACAGGGTTACTATGAGTTGGAACCGACTCGACAACACGGAACAACAATGACAAGGGTACTCACAGCTACTTTCATAATCAGTGGCTATCAATGCCCAAGATGCTACCTGTCCAAACAAGAAATCAATCCTAATTTCATAGTCAGTGGCTATCAACTCCCAAGATACCACCTGTTTTAGCAGGAAATGAAGCCCCTCAGAGTATGTTTCAGCTATTTCTGGGACTTCTCATGCACCCATTACTGAGTTTCTCCCTGTAGTCCATCAAGAATTTTCTCTCTGGCCTCATGTGTTTTCCCACAAACCTATAAATAAGCTTGACGTGGCCTTCCCATAGCCAGCATTGATGGTACTCCAGCCAAGGTGCTGTCTGCAGATGCTCCCCCAACCACAATGTCTCAGGGTGTCAGAGCAGTCCGGGTCCTATGCATGACTGTTGAATGAATGGGCTCTGAGCTGCAGCTCACCATGTAAATGAACAGGCCTTAGCCCAGAGTCTGGTTCACAGTGATCTCACCAGGCTCTGGTCCTTGTTCTTCTAACCACAGGGATTACGCTGGGTTTCTCTTCACCTGAGCCTGACTCATTCATTAGCACTCTCCTCTCCTAGATACAACAGATGCTAACCTGTTTCCATTTGTGACCACAAAGCCTTAAGGTGATGAGACACTGAAGACAAGAAAAAAAGAGATAGAAAGAGCCCAATACTTGATGGTATTATTCATCACTAACTGGTCTGCTCCACATTGGCTTCTCGTTGTGTGAGATAATAAAATTTCCCTGTTGCACGGCAGGATTGGAGTTTCCGAGACTCACACCTGGAAGCATCCCAACTGAGACTCCATGGAAACAACCACAATTACACATCCCTACAGATGGTCTCCTCCTCAGGCCTATTTTCAGGGGACTTTTTCATCTGAGCTTCGGAGAAAATGATGCTATACTAATAACTGATGAGAAAAGCTCCGAGTGAATGACTAGTCACCATCAACTCAGACCTTCCTCCGCTAATGAAATGAGACATGCTCATTTCAGAAAATACCCTAAAGGGAATGCAAGGGAGGCCTGGCCAACTTCTGTTTTGGGGGTCCCTGTGGCTTATTAAAAGTGAGAAAAAACAGTCAAAATGGAAAATTGCGATTTACTCAAGTCTTTACATTTAGCAAACTTCATTATACATGTACAAACTCAGTGAACTATAATTGTGATATTCACAAGCAAATCATAGGACTCAAAAAGAATATCGATTCAGAGTACACCCTAGGTGATGTGGCCCAGGGACCCACGTTTCAGTGGTGTGATAGTGAAGGTTTTGTGTCAACTTGACATAGGAGTCCTGGTGTGGTGCTGTGGGTTAATGCGCCAGACTGCAAGGTCAGTAGTTCAAGCTCACCAGCTGCTCCTTGGAAACCCTATACAGGGTCGTTATGGGTAGGAATCGACTCAATGGCACTTAACAACAACATCCCCACATAGTTAACTATAATGATTGGCTATGAGCAGCTGATCAATGGAAAGGATGTTTCCTCGGAGTTGTGGCCTGCTCCCAATATAAGTGACATGCAGTTAAAACTTGCTTCCTTTTCTGCTGGGGACTTAGGACTATAGAATTAGAAGCCATTTCCTTGATATAAACTTCTCTTTCTCTCTGTGTAAGTTTCATTAGTCTTGCTTCTCTAGAGAGCCCAGCCTAAGACAAGAGGCATGATGAACATTCTATACACCAGTATAGGTCAGTATAACTCTATGCATTGATATATAAAGTTAAGTGGCAATAATAAAGAATATCTGAATGTGTGGCCTTTGGTGAATATGAAGCCCAGGTTGAAAAAAAGAAAAAAAGAGCTAAAGAAACTTTTTCTCCATCTGCCTTCTGTTCAACCATGGCAGACTCTAGTTGCAATTTTTATATCACTTACCATATTATTTCTACATTGTACTCCCTATGAACCAGTACTTATCACGAGTAAACTCATTTACACCTCACAACAATCCTCTGAAGTAGGTTATAGCATTATCTCCATTTTATAGATGAGGAAATGGAAGCACAGAGAAGTTAATTGATTTATTCAAGACCACACAGAGAGTAAATGGTAAAGCCAGGATTACCATCTAAGGACAGCTCTAGAACCATTCCATTACACAGCCTCTGTGCTGATACAACCACACAACCACAGCGATTCAAAGAAGTAAGTTTCCTAGACCAGGGAGCATGTGACACTTGTTGGTGGCACCGTGCAATCACTGTGCAACGTGAGTGTCGTCTTTATTCATGTGTGCAGGAACACATGTGCAAGTGTGTGCTTCCTGCATATGGCCTCAATGTCCAATTTGTCAATTGGAGTCCTGGTATGGCATTGTGGGTTAATGCGCCAGACAGCAAAGCCATTTGAACTGCAAGGTCCGCGGTTCAAGCTTACCAGCAGCTCCTTGGATACCCTATACAGGGTCGCTATGGGTCGGAATCGACTCGACGGCACTTAACAACAACAACATCCCTGCATACTTTGCAAAATTCCTTCAGTAAAACTTATCTAAGTCATGGATTTGCTCTCTAACACTAATTTCTAATCAGGCATTGACTGTTTATTAGAGAGAAGCCCTTAAAAATAATTACAATCACAAAAACAAGGCCATTTGTCTTTTTGTTTTTAAACAAATTTTTATGGTATTACTTCAATTGTTTCTAAATTAAGCTCCATTTCGGACTCTGCAGCATGGATGGTTTCTATGGCCAGCAAATGCTTCCCAAAAGAACCAACAATGATTACTGGAACTGACCTATCATAAAATTCCCAGGATTAGAAAGAAGACTGGCTGAAGCAGTAAAATGTTCCATGGTCTTTGGAAGTGTTTTCTGGGACCCAGCCTGACAGAATGAATATTACAGAACAGATGTTAGATCATAGATGACAGTCGCCAAGAATTCTCTATCTAAATCATGTCCTGCCACTCAAATGTATGGCAAGCTAGGTACTTATATTCTCAGAGTCTCAGTAGTCTCACCTGCAAAATCAGGAAAAGAAACTGCCTAGCATCTGCCGTTGTTAAAAAGAAATGGCATAAAACCCTTAGCTTGGAGCCTGTACTTATACAGAGGAAAGAAAACTTGCCCTTTAATTCAGGTTACTCCCCTAGAGTCACTGGGTGAGTTTCTAGGCCATTGTTTACCCGAAGCAAGAGTTCTAATGTGCTAAAGTCAAATACATGTACATTCCTTCTGTGTTTCACTTTTTCTTGGTTCTAGAGAGAAGAAGAAATCTCTGGTACCTTTCCTCTCATCCCTTCCGCTTCCAAGTGATTCAGGGACCCAATCCCTTCCGGTTTAGCTGAGTGGTGGTAACACAATATTGAGATGAGAGGGTAGAATAGGCCTTAGTTGGTCTTTGAACATAAACCATCTGCTCCAACATACTTACTCTTGAAAGAGCCTGGCCCTGGTAGTCAGACACTGTCTCTGCTAATAATGAAGAGGTACGTTGATTTCCCAAGGCCTGCCTATTTATAGCTCTCAGGGAAACCCCACAAGGAGAGAAGCTTGGCAGAGCAGGATTTGGATCTTTCCAGGTCTCTGACTACAACATCTGCTGATACCATCACACAGATTAAAATGGTAACAGGCACACACCAGAGAGGAGTCCTATTCTCCTGCAAATTATTTCAGTTCTAGAGGCAGAGACATTTTCACTCTCCTTTCAAGTATTCCCTTTGCTCTCTGTAATAGTAGCAAGGAGATAATTCCTGGGTTGGAATTGTTTGTCAGCTCCTCAGCAGTCCTGCTTGCCCCAGGCAGCTGCATCCCATATACTCCCAGGCCACGAGGCATGGCTTTCTTTCCTGAGAGGTGTCTGCTGCTGGCCACAGAAATAGGAACTGCAAAGAGGTCCCAGATAATGACATGCTTCTCTCTTTGCCAACAAGAAAATGACACTTTTTAAAGGTGATAACACCTGAAGTTCTCTTTTTCATCAGAAGCAGATCCAAATGCAGAAATGACCACTGTGTCACTGTGGGCGTCCATGCCTGTTAAGCCAGATCACAGGCCTATGATTCCACCTACACTAAAGAGGAGGACCCAGACTTCCACCTGGCTTTCTGACACTCCCACGTCATCCACACCATCATCATCATCATCAAAGCACAGCTTTTTTTATTTGACTGAGAAAAGATCAAAGCCAAAGGAAACAAAATTCTTCACAGGACTAAGCAAACAACTTACTGAAGTAGTCCGCTGACAAAATAACTGAAGCGATTGTTTCTGCTCAATTCCTTGGTGAGACATCATGCCCTAGAAGCAGGAAAGGGCCAGGCAGGACCCTGTTTTCAAAGTCTGATTGGTCCCTATAACTGGATCCAAACACAAACCCGTTGCCAGTCGGTTCTGACTCATAGTAACTCTCAGGACAAAGCAAAAACTGTTGCATAGGATTTCCATGGCAGTAAACCTTTTTGGACGCAGATTGCCACATCGTTCCCCTAAGAAGAGGTTGGTGGGCTCAAACCGCCAACTTTTTGGTTAGTAGTCAAGCACTGAAACCACTGTGACACCATAGCGCCTTTTGACCAGAGGGAAGCCAAATATTCCTGCTGTATTATCCAGTGCCCACCACCTGTCTGCACTGTGGGGACTCATGTGTAACTCTTATGCAAATAGCAGCAAGACCACCCAAGTAGACAAGTGTCAGTAAGGTTTTCAGACTAACAAAGACTGGAAGAAAAGTCTGGTAATTTCCTTCCCAAACTCAGCCAATTAAAGACCTAGGAAACACAACAGAACATTGTGCAATATCATGCTAGAAGATGACACCTTTAGATTGGGGAATGTGAGACATCTCAATTAAGTGGATTCACACAGTGAGGGCAACAACCAACTCAAACACCTCACTGGAAACCAGGCACCATTTTGTCCTGTCGTCCACGGGGTTGCCATGAGTTGGAACCTACTTGGAGGTAACTAATAATAACTCTTCAGCACGTGATTTATGACTACGGATAGCATTTATTTCCAAATTAGAACGATAGACACATATTCGGCTATTGTAATTATAAAACTGAATCCCCGCATTTCTGCTTATTAAATATAAAATATATTAGTTTCTAATTACATTATGCCATTATAAATAAATTTTCTCACAAGCGTTTTCTAGATTTTTAATTTTCTTGATCTTCTCAGTAACCTTTGTTAGGAATGCAATAAACAGTAAATAAAAATATATAAATGCAATCCATTAAAAATAAATGCAAGTGCCAGCTCTAATTCAGTAGAGTTGTATAGAAATAGCATCACTTACATCTGCTCCTTTCTTCCTAATAACGACTGTAAAAATAACTAAAATTCTCTGGAGTTTGTAGTCATGGCGACACCATCATCTCTAAAATGTAAAATATAATTTGCTGAGGAATGTCTGAACAGACTGAATGAATGCTAACGGAGAGAAGCAAATCTAATAAACAGCTTTAAATACTCATTATCTTTTCTTTCAGTTGGGATCGTTCCCCAACAACACAGTGCCTTGAAGTAACCATAACAAAGAGTGATTCCCAAACCTGGCAAATTTACAAAGAAACTTCAAACTAGTTTAACACATAAAAGACACTCATGTATTTAATCAGAAGTAGACAAATAGCATAAAATGGTCCTTCAAATCTATTTTTCTTAGGCTTTATTTTAAACAAATGTTTTGATAAGGTTCAATGGGCCAAGAGGTCAGAACAAGAAGCAGACCTCATGAAGGATGGATAAGTAAGATGCAGCCTCTACTCCTCAGGAATCAGTAATCTACTGTCCCCAAATACAATGTGAGCAACAATTGTGAGCACATACATAATTTTTAATGTTCTACCGGTCATATGAGAGTACCTGGGTAGTGTGATAGGTTAACACACTTGACTGCTAATTCAAAGTCTGAAAGTGCCAGTACACCCAGAAGTTCCT
Organism: Chrysochloris asiatica; assembly: GCF_000296735.1. Taxonomy (NCBI): domain Eukaryota; kingdom Metazoa; phylum Chordata; class Mammalia; order Afrosoricida; family Chrysochloridae; genus Chrysochloris; species Chrysochloris asiatica. Next base: position 1,047,447 of record NW_006408519.1, read on the forward strand.
CAGAAGAAAGGCCTGGCAATCTCCTTCTAAAAAAATACGTATATATTGAAAAGCATTGGAGCACAGTTGTTCTCTGACATACATCACCATGAGCCAGAATCAATTCAATGGCAAGTGGTTTTTTTTGTAGTCACATTACAAAAAACAGATGAAATTAATTTTAGTTACATATTTTATTAAATCAAAATGTATCCAAAGCATATCTAATATGTAATTAATATAAAATTGCTAATGAAACAGTTCATATTCCTTTTTTGGTGTTGTTCTAAATCTGCATTTCATACTAAAGAGACATTTCAGTTTGTTCTAGCTACATATGGCCAATGCTAATATATTGGATAGAAAAGCTATTGAGTAACATAGAACACAAACAAATAACTCTAATGCAAAGCTGTCCTTCATTAGGGTTATAGGAGAGACATAAATGAAGCATCTGGAGTCATCTTCAAAGAGGTGGTTGTATCCAAACTGAGTCCTGAAAATCTTTAAGCTAAGGAAGGGTATACACAGACTTGCATTATTTGGAGTCCTGGTGCGGCGCTGTGGGATAAAGCACTGGACTGTAAGTTTGGTTTGAACCACAAAGTTGGGGGTTCAAACTCACCAGTCACTCCTTAGAAACCCTATACAGGCTCACTATGAGCCAAAACCAACTCAACAACAACAAAAGCAGCTTAATGAAAGATTGAGTGCTTGAGATTTTGACCAAAAAGAAGAAATTAAGAGTCTAGGCAGAAGGTTTTGAGAACCTGAACAAAGACCGGGCTGAAATTAAGAGACATTTTGGAGGCAGATTTAGGGGAATGTAGTTAGTGACTGGCTAGAAATAAAGCAATGATGTAGAAGACAGTGTTGGTGATTATACAGTAGACACGTCCTCCTTCTTCCTACTAACAGAAACTTGATTGTATTTAGATGTTCTCCCCCTTCTTAAGGAGCTCTGCTAGCAAACTGGGAATTGGTTACAAATCCAGCTGCTAACCTCAAGGTCAGCAGTTTGAAACTACCAGTTGTTCCACAGAAGAAAAATGAGGCTTTCTGCTCCCATAAAGATGTACAGCCTCAGAAACCCTATGCAGGGTCGCTATGAGTTGGAACGGACTCCACAGCACACTACCACTAACACCCCCTTCTTAGACAAGTATTTAAGGAAGATGAAAGATCTCCCAGTCCCCGAGGGGTGGTATTTGATTAATGTAAGCCAATTACAGTAACTTTATCTTACCAGTAATTGAGCTTAGGAAAGGGCAAGGAATTCAATGTTGGCCAAAGAGATTTAGATGGAAGTCAGCAAGCAGAGAAGGGTTACTTCTGAGAAGGATTCTTAGACCTTACATTAACATTAACATGGTGAGGATGTAATAGTTGAAACCACTGGAGTCAGTATGTCACCCTGAGGTGAATCATCACATCTCTGGGCTCTTGGTGGCATCATTAAACTATTAATTAGCCAACTCTGGAAACACTTCACCTCAGGAATTCTTGTTTTATGAGATAATCTATGAGGGAGGTGCCTCAAAAAAAAAAAAAATGGAATTGAAAGTTAATGGAATTCTCCCAGGAACCTTGTTATGCCCCTACATATATCTCCATTATTTAAGATATGTGAGGTCATCTCTTAGTTGCTACAGACAGCCTTCTAATAGTGATAGGGAAGAAGGAAATATTTATATAATGTCCCCACCACTGGTAATGACCATGATGCCTTTTCTTTGCTTAGTGCATATTTAGAGCATACAAAGTTCTATCACTTAATGTCCTCACTGACTCCCTTGAGCAGTCTTAGAAAGTGTTTAGGACAGATTGTCATTGTTAAGTGCCATAGTCTTATTTCATCTTTGTGATATCCTTCAGCTCAGTTCCTATTTGCGTGTCCAGCAATTAGTAGAGTTGTTGTTGTTGTTAAGTGACGTCGACCCATAGCAACCCTGGATAGGGTTTCTGAGGAGCAGCTGGTGATCTTGAATCACCAATCTTGCAGTTCAAATGGCTTTGCAGTCTGGTGCATTAACCCACAGTGCCATACCGGGACTCCAATTAGTAGAGTATCTGGAGTAACAGTCATAATGATCAGTTTTTGAGCTTTTCCTATGTACCATACTGTTTTATAGACAAAATCTCACTTTATTTCCTCATTTACAATGGCTAACAGCAGCTCTAGGAATGAGGCATTGTTAACACCATTTACTCGATACCTAAATTAAGGCTCAGAGGGGTTCAATTACTAGTTCAAGGTCTCAAAGTTAGCTGTAACTTGAACCCAAATAGGTCTGTCTATCTCTAAAGGTTATATTCTCTACCATCATGATCACATGGTGCAATGCAAGTTCATATGCTTATGAATGACCCAATCAATCCATTAGTAAAATAATGGGTGATCAAAGAAAGTAATGGTTTTGCACAAGGTCACCCAGTAAAGCAGAACCTATGATTTGACACAGGTCTCCGGAGTCCAAGGCCAGTATCCTTCCTAACACATTTATTGTGGTGGTGGTTGTGTGCTGCCAAGCCAATTCTGACGCACAGTGACCCTATACAGGGTTTCCGTGGCTGTACATTTCTATGGGAGTAGAAAGCGTCATCTTTCTTCCAAGGAGTGGCTGGTATATTCGAACTGCTGACCTTGCAGTTATCAGCCCATCACACAACCCACTATACTACCAGGGCTCATCCATTGTTATGATTTATTAGGTTAGACACCACCTTGAATGACTACTTGCAATTTCTTTGTGTAAGAGTTTTTCCTCTATGACCAGATTAGTCACCCCTTGAAGTAACACAGTTTGCCTTGTTTTGTATCTCCCACAGCAATCAGAGTTAAAAAGCTAGACTTTAAAATAAATGATCTTCAAACTATAGAGTTGTCATGGTTCAGGTGATCTATCGCTTGTCCTGAGTTGCCCTCAACAGTTCTGGTTTACACCTGTTGCCCTGGCTTTATTATTAAGAGCGTTCCTTTTGAAACTCAAAATACTTCCTGTTTGGACTATAAATTATATGGCCACCTTAATTGTGATAAACAAGAGCTCAGTTTGGTCCTGTCTTTGGATAACAATGATCCAACAGTCCCCAGAGTTCATACCCATCACCAAAGCAGAGAGCTTTCCTGAAGGATGTGCATTGTCATCATCCCACCTTTGCCTTTGTCTCACTGCTTTTCCTTTCAGCAGGCTCTTTGCAGCAGGTATCACACATCCTGTGGCTTGCCAGTAGAAATGGGGTGATAGGTTTTGAAAAGCCAGGAAAATAAGAGCACGTGGTAATGTTGCTACTGATGTCTTGCTGCTGGTCTTTTCAACTAAGGATCAACACCCTTTTATTCACAGCAAAACAGGAAAAAGCAAATCTTTTGTGGTCAACCATTTACCTTTAAGACATATTTGAATATGAATGTCTTGAGAATGAGGGGTCATCTAGGTAACCAGAGGACTCTTACCTATGAAAAGGTTTTGTGGTGGCCACAAGAGATTCCCACCAAGTTAAATACCAGCTTGAAGCTCAGCCTGAACCACCTTGAGTTCTGGACTCATGACTGATGTGGGGAGCAGACAGAACAAAACAACTCCTACATATATTATGTGTACTGAGGTGCCTTACCAGGTGCTAAATTCTTGCCATTTCCTTCTTTCTTTCTGAAGATAAATGGTAGAAAACCATCTTGGACTGATCATTAATGAGTATAAATGTAGAGCCCTTATTTTGAAGATTTAATTGAAGAGCTGGTCTACTTTTTGGATGAAAGACCTAACGAAAAGGTGCCAATAATTAAGAGGTCTTAGCTCTTGGGCTGGCATGTGTCTCCTGGAACGTGACCACATAGGTCAATTTCCTTGGTCAGGCCAAGTGGACTTGAGCAGACAGCAGGACTAGCTAGGAGTCCTTCAGTCATGAGCGGGTAGTGATTGTCGGACTGTGCAGATATGTGGGTTCAATATCACCACTGTGTGGCAGTGAGACGCAAGTGCAGGATATCCAATGAGACTTCAGCAAATGAAAGTCAGGGCCCATCTTTGGACTGACTTGCCTAGCCCTGGAGATTCTTGAACAATTAAGAGGGATACAGTCAAGCGAGAGAGAATAACTTGCCTGCTAATATGATGTATGGGAGTACTGAGGAATTAACTAAAAGATAACATATGAATCCCAGTTTGTGGAATTGTTGTTGTTGTTAAGTGCCATTGACTCAGTTCTGACTTAAAGCAACCCTGTATAGGGTTTCCAAAGAGCGGGCTGGCGAGTTTGAAACACACTGACCTTGTGTTTCAAACCAACCTTGCGGTCCAGTGCATTATCCTGCAGCGCCACACCAGGACCTTTGTGTGTGTGTGTGGAGTTGTTGATGTTAAATGCCGTTGAGTTGGTTCCAACCCACAGCAACCCTGTACAGGGTTTCCAAGGAGCAGCTGGTGAGCTTGCACCATCCACCTTGCAGCCTGGCGCATTAACCCACAGCACCACACCAGGACTCCTACTAATTACATATGCATCTGACAAGAGAATCTGGTTGGATGAGACTCTCCCACCTCCAGACCATTCCCCACACAGCTATCAGAGAGGCTCTTATATAAAGGCACATCTGGTGGGGAAGAGCCCGCAAGATACAAAGAGCATTTTGTTTCATGATTACTCAAGTTATCCTATCAAAATCTCTACATAAAGGGTTTGATTCTTATTCACCTCTGGCAATAAATATGCCATGGTATCTATGCCATCTTTCCAATAATAGTGTTGCTGATAACTTCTGAAAAAGGATTAACACAAAGACAATGGTGGCTTTCTCCTTAGTTTCAAATTTCTGTCTTCTCTAAGAGTTTATTATTCCTTTAAAAACAACATCGTTCCAATGAGCAAAAACCATCTCATGCAGTAATCCTTTTTCCTCTCCTGTTTCCTCCCGGGTCTCATGTCAACATTTACACATCTCCATTCACTTCCACTGTTTACCTAAGATGACCTTCAGATCCCATCTGCAACCTCTCATCAAATAACCTCATATTTTCCATTATTTAATATTGTCTCTCATAACATTTCCACTTCAACAGGAAAACAAGGTTCCAAAGTGCTGATCTCTGTATTAAAAATAAATCAGGTAAACCTTCAAGGTGCTATAGGGAATGATAAGAAGGTGGCCCAGCGCTGTTCACTACTTGTTCACCGTTAACGCAATTCTCCCAATGTTTCCAGAAGCTAACCCAGAACCTGACTTGTCTCAGAGAGCTTCTGAACTGACTGCTCAGGAAGGGGTTGCAATCACTAGCCCCAATAAATTTTGCGCCAAAGGAGAAGACCTCGGAGGGGGAGGACAAAGGATCTGACAAAGTAGTCTGAATCCCAGTGTTCCAAAAGAACTCATTTTTCCTTTTTGACTTCTCCATCTCCATCAACTCCCACTTTCAGATGGTTACCAACTTCTATCAATTGTACCTCAGAAAAAGTGATTGTTTCCCCTTCCTCTATCTCTACAATTATAGTCCTTGCGGAGACTCTGCCTTCATTTGTATCTAGCAATGTGCCAGTCACGGTAGGTCTTTTGCAATTACTGGTGGAGTGAACATGAAAATAATTTCTTCTGGCCTTAGACTGTTCACTTCCTAGCTAGTCTTGCCTCTTGGTCATTCGCCATGCAACAGTCAGAGAGGTTGTTTTCTAAAGGTAGGACCTCTCTTTATGACACTTTTTTGCTCTCATTCAGCACTAACTTTCCATGGCTACAAAGCCAATTCGAATTCCACATCTTGACATTATAAATCACTTCAAATCTGCCTTTTCTAAATCATCCTTGACCCACGCCCACGTACTCCTGCTCTAACTACATAGTGGGGCATCCTCTGCAGAACATTTCCTGAATCACTCTTAGGCTCCTACTAATCTCTCAGCCTTCTTCATACTGCCCAGACTCCCACCAAGTAAAGCCTGAACTAACTGTTTGCTCTCCAATGACAAATTATCAGCTATTGACTATGTTCTAGCTGTCAAACACTCCCTCGAGCACTTTATGTAACATTCTGGGGCTTCTTTTAATTTCAATAATAATAATAATGAAAATTAGGTATAAATTCATTTACAGACTTGTTCAAGTAACAGTTAATAAATGAGAGATCCAGATCTTAGACCCTTATATCTGGTGTTCTTACCCACTATGTGTCCCTGGTCTGCAGCTCCAACTGCAATCTCTGTCACATTCCTTCACTCTGCACTCACCTCCACTAGTCTCTAGCTCTGGGCATGTACCTCTGTTACGGTGCTCAGCACATCACAGCTCCCTCACAAGGTTATGAACACTCCAAGTTCAGGGCTGGTTTTACATATCTGTGCCCCTCCAGTGCCCAGCATAGTCTGAATGTTTCATAATCTGGGGGGTTTATTTTTTGTAATTGAATTTGAATCTCTGCCCTCAATAATAGGGAAAACCTAATTCTAAATTGAATCTGACAGTTGAACCACATGTGGATTGCGTAGCTCACTCACCTAGAAAGTACAAATCCAATGTCTCAGTTGGATAATCAGGAAGCTGAATTCCCATTTTCATCTCTAGTCTACTTCATAAATTAATAGTTTAACTCACTTATAGGAATCTGGCATTGTAATATTCATGGCAACCATCTGCAGTTCAACCAGCCAAGCATACAAACTGAAACCTCCCACATTTGCAATAATCTGAGACGCTTTTTGGAAGACAAAGAAACGTTCATAAAATGAAACAGTAGTGAATATAGATAATGAGAAAGTTTTATAACAAAATGTCTTGCTGATTTATATAGTGCTTCCATGCCAATGGCTAGAAGAAATTCTTACAAAGATTCTCCTCAACCTAGGCAACATACAAGAAAGAATGTCAGTGTCTCTGAAGACAAGGGAATTGAGGAGGGTGAGAAAGAGAGAGGGACAGAAAGACAAAGAAAGAGATGGGAACTTGCCTTTAATCTCTAGTTGGTACAAAGATGGGGGAAACTTTAAAACAGTAAATAAAAGCATGCCCCTCTCAACCAAATGTAAGCTAGTGTCTGAACGTGTCCCATGGACCTGTCTACTCTCTGGAACAAGACAACAATGTTTTCTTTTCCACTCTTATTTTAATTCAGCTTTATGACAAAGGGCAAAGAGCAGTGAACTATAAAACTAGGGATACATCCCCAAAGAAGACCAAGAAAATCAACATAGTTTCAGTGACTAGTGACAATTTCCAAAGGTTGCAGTAGAGTTGATTTCAACTCATGGTGACCCCATGTGTACAATAGTGGAAACTGTGTTCCGTAAGATTTTCAATGGCTGAGTTTTTAAAAAGTAGATCACCAGATTTATTTCTAAGATTTCTCTGATGTATTCCAACTGCCAACCTTTTGGTTAGCAGCCAAAGTCATTAGCCATAGCATCATCCAGAGATTCCCCTGAGGGCTACCATCACTACTACTTCACTGTATGAACTATATCAATCTTTACAACTGTCACCAAAGGTTGACTTGGGTAGCAGTAGCTGATGCTCAGAGTGTTGGATAAGAATGCATCAGCTGTAGGGGACATTGAGAGAGAGGATGGCTGATGCTGATTAAACAATACCTAGCATGGACTCTCCTTAACAGCAGAAGGGCAGCACTCCAGCATTCTGACATGGAGGTTTCCAAGTCAAGATGGCGGCCAGTAACAGAGCTGACCCAAGGTTATGGCTTCAGTCCCATAAGTCTAGTTCTGACATGCTTCTCCAAGAGTTACTAGCTGATAACACCCTGATTAGGCATGGCTAGAGAACATCTCATCCATTTATCCCAGCAGAGCACCTCAGATACTGACAAATTGTCATGCCAAGAATACATCACCCGGATTTTCCACCCCTCCCACATTGCTTGGCTGGCCTGGCTAGCAACGGTCTTTATTTTTACAATGTTATCATTGCGGCTTCACTCCAGGCCAGCAGACACTTAAGCAGCTGGAAACAAGAGCCAGCTGGAGTCCAGCTGAGCAGTGGTCACCCCATGAAGCCACTCAGAGGAACAGGAAGACAAATGGCCAATGGCCATACTGCTGAATATTCTGGGAAGGACAGGTGACAATGTGAGGGGGGAGATCCTAAAATAAATACAACCTGACTTCTGGTTAGCAAAGGCTGAGAGAGTCTGTGTGTCTTAACCAGATGTAGCCAACTCCTTGTTAATTCAAATAAATGGAGAAAGGCCAGTGTACGTAGGTGAAATTTCAGGATCATAGAGCATAGTCTGTTTCTTTCAAGTCCACAGAGCAACTCACCTTTATGTTAACCGTTTTCAAACTGAGATCTGACTGCTCCCACTGCTATTGAATCTGTATCTCATCCGGCTTCTATATAATAACATCCTTTGTTACTTGACTCTTCATCTCATAGGCAGTGGTGGTGGTGTGCTGTGGAGTTGGTTCCAACTTAGAGTGACCCTGCATAGGGTTTCCAAGGCTGTAAATCTTTATGGGAGCAGAAAGTCTCATCTTTCTTCCATCCTAGGCAGTAGTTGTTTAAATTCAAATAGTTCCTGAAAGAGGTTTGCTCTCCTAAATATGTCAAACACCTGTAGGCAGTCCTTGTGGTACAGAGGTTAAAAGCACTCAGTTGCTAACCAAGAGGTTGGTAGTTTGAACCCAGCCGCCGTTCCCCGCCAGGCTTTACTTGGTGGTGGTTTGGGCAGTCTGAGTAAGGGGAGCAGAGGCTGAGGGGTCAGGAGGAGAAAGATTCAGCAGTCTGCTTCCATGAAGATTTCAGTCTCAGAAACCCTATGGGGCAGTTCTACTGTATCCTATGGTATCTCTCTGCGTTTGTTTTTTTTTTGTATACACTTGTTTATGATATTTATTTACCCAGCTTGGCCTTACTTCAAAGGCACCATAGAGATAAACTCAAGGCTAGCTCAGGTCACATGATCATAAACGTCAAGGTAGCAGAGTACAGACGGGTTTTCCTTTATAGCTTGAAATCTTGTGTTCTGTTCCCCTCCTCATGGGAGCTGTGAAAAGTTAGAACAGATGTTCAGATTCAGGGGGCGGGGTGATTTACTGCTGCTCTATTTACTTCCTCCAGCAGAATCCGTTTTCATTTCCTTATGGACTAGAGAGAACAATTCTACCAGCTTAGCAGCTACCTGGGGGAGGGGAAGCCTGCGATCCTGGTTCCCATGAAGCATGATGAATTAAGAAAGGAATGCGGTATGCCATGAAACCGCACTTAGCTCTGGCTTTTCGTTCTCAAAATTAGGTCAGCAAATTTGCTGGAGTAGAAGCTTAATCTCTGGGAGCATTAATGAGGCAGCCCATCAGCTGAAATACAAATCCATTAAGTCAGAGTCTATCTTCTGCCTCTGTCTCGCTATAGGCGGCCTCTGGCTTAGAATCCTGAGGTGTGTGCATTAATTGTATGGCAAATTATCTGCGACTATGCTGCCTTTGACATTTATTTCTCTGCAATATTTATTCTGGGATTGGATAGTGTTTGTTTTTGGCATTATAATAAAAACTCCCTACAAGATCTCTAGGATAAAACTGCATTAGCCAAACCATCTAATCAATAAGTATTTATTAAGTACTTACAATGTAAAACATGCTGAGATTATAAAATGCAGTCCTGCCTTTTAAGCTTTATTATTTAGTGAGAGGAGACAGAGATATTTACATACATGGCCAAACAGGGATTTTACTGTGTTCCCTAATTGTTAACCTCCCCCTTCTTCCTTTTAGTAATATAATCCTTGAAACTGAACATGTGGCTACACTACAGACTATATTTCCTGGCTTGTGTTATGTATCACCATGTGGCTAAATTCTGATCAATGAGATACAAGCAATGTCAGATTAGCTAATAAGTAACATTGATCTTGTTGTTGTTAAGTGCCATTGAGTCAGTTCCAATCCATAGCGACTCTGTATAAGGATTCCAAGGAGTGGCTGGTGAGCTTGAACCACCAACCTCATGGTACTAACTGACCTTGCTTATTTGTATTTACTAATCTGTAATGAACAATTTCACAGGTTTTTACCACATTAAAGATTCTGCTTCTAGGTTTGGCTGGCATCTCTCTCGCAAACCCATAGCACCTTCCTATAGAATCAAAGCTTCTTTCAAATGTACCAGAATGGAGTATCCAGTAAATAAGGTGAGCATTGTTGTTGTTAGGTGCCATCGAGTTGGTACCGATTCATAGCAACCTTATACACAGCAGAGCGAAACACTGCCCGATTGTGGGCCAACCTCACTACTGTACTGTTGCCACGCTTGAGTTCATCAATGCTGCCACTTGGCCAATCCATCTCTTTGGGGGTCTTCCTCTTTTTCTCTGACCCTCCACCTTAACAAACATGATATCCTTATCCAGAGACTGGTCCCTCCTGACAATATGTTCGAAGTATGAGAGACAAAGTTTGGCCATCTTGGCCTCCAAGGAGAACTCTGGCTGCACTTCCAGAACGGATCTACTGGTTCTTTTGGCAGCCCATGGCACTTTTCAATATTCTCCTCCAACACCATAACTCAAAAGCATAGACCATTGCTTATTGGGTAATCTTTCCCTGAAGATGAGTAGAAAGAGATGTACAACTTGTGAGTAATAAGTTCAAAAGGAAGACATTTGCCCTCTGTCCTAGATTGAATTGTGCCCCTCTAAAATATGAGTCAACTTGGCTGGACAATGATGCTCATTGGTTTGTCAGTTATGCAATGATATCATCACTCCTTATGATGATGTGATCAGCCACTCAACTGTAGGGGATTAGGGTGGGATGCAACACCCTTACTCAGATCACAGTCCTGATTTCCTGTAAGGGGAACTTCCCTGGGGTGCAGTGGTATCACCTTTTGTCTTACAAGAGATAAAAAGGAGAGAAGCAAGCAGGAAATGAGAGTCCTACTACCACCAAGAAAGAAGAGCCTGGAGTGGAACACGTCTTTTGGATCTGGGGTCCCTGTGCTGAGAACCTTCTAGACCCAGGGAAAGCTTGATGTCAAGATACATGGTGATCTCCAAGCAAAACTGGACACACAGATGTTGAAAGGAGATAAGGACTTTCCCCCAAAGCTGACAGAGAAAGAAACTCTAGATTTCTGTTTGTTAAAGTCATCCATTTGTGGTATTTCTGTTACAGCAACACCAGATAACTAAGACAGAATTTGGTACCACGAGTGGGGTGCTGTTCTAACAGATGCCGAAAATGTGGAAGGAGCTTTGGAATTGGGTAATGAGTAGAAGCTGGAAGAGTTTTAAGCTGTTTGCTAGTAAAAGGATTCCTGGTGTGGAACAATGACCTGCTAATTGCAAGGTGACGGTTCAAACCCACCAGCACTCTCAGAAACCCTATTCAGGGTCACTATGAGTCAGAACCAGCTTGTCAGCAGACAAGAAGTAGTAAATGCCTAGAATACCTTGAAGGGGCTATTGGTGAAATTATGGACATCATAGGCAATTCTGTGAGGGCTCCGAGGGAAGTGAGGAGAGCTATAACACCAGACCCAGTGCAGATGGTGAGGAGCAGTGGCAGAGAAATGGCAGCAGCAGAATGAGGAGAGCTGGGTGAGCTGGCACAGGAGTCAGCTCCCAGAGGGGAAGACTGCTGTCAGGCAGGAGGCTTCTTGCAGGAGGTGTGGTGCCTCCAGGCACTTGTTGGTGAAGCCAGGCTTGCCAACCCATGAAGCAAAAGAGCTGAGCATCTTTGGACTGGGGCTTATTGGTAGAGTGGGGTGACTCTAGGCATTTATTGGTAGAGTTAAGAGCTCTGTAACACTTGCTTGAGTAGAGGATAGGCCAGCCCAGCCCAAGGAGCTGAGAGGTCAAGGGACCAGAAAGCTGAAGATAAAAGGAGCATGGGAAACAGAGCTGCCTCAGTCTCAAAGGGCAGGACCATGATCTCTGGGTGCTCAAAGGGCAGGCCACAGCCTGCTAGGTTTCAAAGAAACAGACTGTTTCTGGAGTGTGTGCTAGAGGGATGGGGCTTGGTTTGGTGCCTAAAGTTGAGGGGGTGTGGCTACCATGCTCAAAGGACACAAAAATTGGGCCTGTTGGGGTTGAGGAGAGTGAGGTTGCCACTCAGATTGTCTAGGAGTAGGGACTGCCCCAAACTGAGGGGGTGGAGCTGCCATGCACATAGGACAGAAAAACGGGACCTACTAGGCCAAGGAACTAGAGAATGGGGCTTTCCAAAACCAAGGGAGCAGAGCTGCTGTCCCACTGAATCTGGAAGGTGGAGCTGAATCCAGAAAGCAAGACCAAAACCCAGAGTCTAGACAGCAGGGTCAATGACTAGATAGTTGTAGAAAAAAGAGTTGTTTCTAACTCTCAGGAGCTACTGTAAATTGTTCTACTGGATTTTCACTTGTGGGGAACCTATTATCCCTTATTTCCCTCCAGTTTTTCCTATTGCAAGTACCTTCCTTATGCCTATTCCACCATTATATTTTGGAAACACATAACTTGTATTCTAGATTCACAAATGAAGAGGAATTTTTCCCAGGATGGAATTTGAAATTGGAAGTAATCCAAGACTTTTGGGATGCTATGATGGAGTAAAAGTGTTTTGCATGTGGCAAAGACATAAATCTGGGGAAGGCAAAGGGAAAAATGTCATGGAATGAACTGTGTCCTCCCAAAATATGTGTCAACTTGACTGGTCATAATTCTTAGTGATTTGGTAGTCATGTAATGATGTGATCATCCTTCATGATATGATCTGATGTAATCAGCCAATCAGATGTAAGGGTGGTATGCAATCCCCTTATGCAGGTCACAGTGCTAATCCAACATAAAGGGAGTTTCCTTGGGGTGTGACCTGCATCACTTTTTAACTTGCAAGAGAGAAACGTGAGAAGAGAAAGAGGGACTTAGTAATTCCAAGAAAGAAGAGCCTGGAGCTGAGTGTGTCCTTTCGACAGGAGTCTCTGTGATTGGAACCTTCTAGACCCCAGGAAGATTGATGCCAAGACATATGAGATCTCCAAGGAATGCCAGGACCACAGATGTTGAAAGGAGACAAGAACCTTCCCCCAGAGCTGACACAGAGAAAAAGTCTTTCCCTAGAGCTGGTGCCCTAAACTTGGACTTCTAGTCTTCTGAACTATCAGAGAATACATTTCCATTTGGGAAAGCCATTTACTTATGGTATTTCTGTTAAGAGTAGCACTAGAGAACGAAGACACCTTCTTTCCTCTTTCATTCTTTCTAGGGCCTAGAATGTTCCAATAACTATGTACAGTTCTATATACAGGTTCCTCTTGGTCTATTCACAGAATACTCATGAGCACAATTAAGTGTCCTGGAATACCCATTTTTTGCAATGTTGTCCATAGTCTGTCATGATCCACATAGTTGAAAGCTTTTGCATAGCCAACAAAGCACAGGCAAACATTTTTCTGATGTTCATTACTTTCAGCTAAGATCCATCTGACATCAGTAATGATACCCATCAATCCATGTCCTCATCTGACTTTTGCTTGAATCTCTGGCAGTTCCCTGTCAGTTACTGTTACAGCCATTTTTAAATTATCTTTAGCAAAAATTGACTTGCACGCCATATTAATGATATTGTCCAAAGATTTTCCCATTCTGTTGTGTCATCTCTCTCTGGAAAAGGGCACAAATATGGAGCTCTTCCAATCAGTTGGCTAGATAGCTGTCTTCCAAATTTTTTTGGCACAGATGAGTAAGTGCCTCCAGTACTGCATCAGTTTGTGGAAAGATTTCAATTTCTATTCTACTAATTCCAAGAGCCTTGTTCTTTGCCAGTGACTTCAGTGTAGCTTGGACTTCTTCTTTCAGTACTATTGGCTCTTGATCACATGCTATTTCTTGACATAGTTGAACACTGACCATTTCTTTTTGGTACAGTAACTCTCTGTATTCCTTCCATCCTCTTTTGGTGCTTACTGCATCATTCAATACTTTGCCCATAAAATCCTTCAATATTGAAAGTCAAGGCTTGAATTTTTTTCTTCAGTTCTTTCAACTTGAGCATTTTTTTCCCTTTTGGTTTTTTAATTACAGGTCTTTGTATATTTCATGATAATCCTTGACATTGTCTTCTTGAGCTGCACTTAGAAATTTTCTATTTAGCTCTTTTAACTCCTCATGCCTTGCATTTATTTTAGCACCTCTATGCTGGAGAGCTAGTTTCAGAGTCTCTTTCTGACATCCATCTTGGTATTTTCCTTCTTTCCTATATTTAGCTTTCTTCCTGTATGATGTTCTTGATGTCATCCCATAACACCTCTGGTCTTTGGTCATTAGTGTCTAATGCATCAAATCTATTCTTGATCTCTAAATGCAGGTGGGATATATTCAAGGTCAAAATTAGACTCTCCTGGATTTGTTTGGATTTTCTTCAGCTTCAGTCTGAACTTGCTTATGAGAAATTGATCCCACAGTCAACCCTTGGCCTTGTTTTTGCTGATGATACAGAACTTTTCCATGTCTCTTTACATAGATGTATTCAATTTGACTTCTGTGTATTCCATCTGGTGAGGTCTATGTGCATAGTAGTCTTTTACGTTGTTTTAAAACAGTATTCACAATGAAGAAGTTATTGGTCTTACAAAGTTCTATCAAGTGATCTCCAGCATTGTTTCTATCCGTATTTTCCATCTACTAATTCTTCCTCTTTGTTTTAAACATTCCAATCATCAGTATTTATCAGCACATCTTGATTGGATGTTTGATCAATTTCATACTGAAGAAGTTGGTAGAATTCTTTAATTTCATCATCACTGGCTTGAGTTGTTGGTGTATATATTTTAATAATAGTAGCATTAACTTGTCTTCATTGTAGGCTTATGGATATTATCCCATTACAGACAGCATTTTACCTCCAGATAAATCTTGAAATGTTCTTTTGGATGATGAATGTGACACCATTTTTTTAAAAAGAAACTTTCACTTTCTTCCAAGTATTGGTCCAAATTTTGTATGCAGATGTGCAAATGCTTCTATTTATGCTCTTCTGTGAGTTGTTTTGGTACTCATCTTGTACAAACTTTTTGAAATCCAAATCTACCGTAGATTATTTCATAGGCTGATCTATAACTGATTTGCAAATCATATACCATATAATCCACTGTCACTCGTCTATTCAATAGAATTATTTTACATACACACTCAGTGTTCAGCAGTCATCGACACGGACGAACATTTGAATATACCTGGAGTGCGGATAATTTTTGACTCACCTTTGTAAATACCTCATTCTTTCATGTGAAGAAACAGACGTGAAGAGAAAGTTAGAAACTTTCCAAACCACAGCCAATCAGGGACAGTGTCAGGATTCAAATCCAGGTCATTCTAACTTGCAAGTGGGAACTCAACTACCACAGTGCATCACCTCCCATACATCTAACAATAGAGCTTGTCTCCAGCCATGAGACCATGGCACCAGGCCAATGTTAACTTTCAGGATTCTCATCAGGGTATTTAGGAAATTCCTAATCACATAGAGCATTGCACAAGGAGATATGCACCCTTTCTGTACCTGATCTTTGGGAACAAGGTGTATAAGATACATATTCTAATGCTAACTTTTATACCCAGCACTCCTAGCAAAAGTGTCCTGGTGAGGTGCTGTAAGATAAGCAGTGGACTGTTCACTAAAAGGTCAGGGATTCAAACTCACCAGTTGCTTCTTGGAAAGTCTATAAAAGGTTATCATGAGGCAGAACTGACTCGATGGCATTTAACAAAAGCAACAACTCCAAACAAATGGTATTTTCCATCACATGTAGTACAAAAGCATCTCTAGGTGAAGAACAAACAGTAGCTGTGAAAATTTTATTTTCAGATTGGGCAGGGCAGTAGGAAGAGGTCCTGTCTTTTCTGATTTAGTACAGTGACCTGGTTCCAGGGAGCTTCAAAAATATTTGCAGGTCCTGCAGCTGCAACAGTAAACTGATGATGCCAATGTCTTGGAGATGGGCTGCTCTGGGAAGAGTCACATGCTGTCCTTGACAATGAGAACTACTGTGGTCCATGGCTATTGTCAAGCCTTAACATGTCCAGAGTGAACCAAGAATCAACCAGGTGGCAATATTTATAGATTCCTTTCAAATTCATACAGTATTCTCTTGGTGAAGAGCAAAATGCTTCTGGAATTGTTGGACATGCTCAAGATAAGATTTGATGATAGAACTGAGCAGAAGCCCCCTGCACTCAAGAGTGATGGGATGTAAATGTGGGGAAGGGAGTTGGAATGTGAAGAGAAAGTGTCTTCCAAATGAAGCCAACCATACTTATGTAAGCTGACACCTCAAATTGTAGGAACCACACAAGTGAGCAGGTCAAGAGCATCAGGGTGTCTGGAAACAGCCATTTCAATGAGTGTCAGACTGAGTTGAAATGAGGTTCAAGAGGTCATTTCAGGCAGCAACATCCCAAGAATAATTTGCTTAGGATATAGTTCTTTCCTACTTCTCCTTCTTTCCTCTGCAATGTAGCATTAACCTCCTTACTGTTCAGTTCTTACAGACCACACATTCATTATTCAGAGTCTTTGCTTCTCACATCAGAATCCCAGTGAAAGGCCCATGAACACATATCATCCACGGTGGGCAAGGCTGATAATGCTGTAAAGAAAGGCTCTTTGTGGCCTCCCTGCTGCTCTATTTTTAGCTATTCTTAACTCTAAGGAAACATTTCTTTCTGAACAAAATACCCCATAGTTAGCACACTTGCCAAGAGGTTCTTTGAATGTTTTCAGGCGTCCATCAACCATCTCTAAGTTATGACACAAAAAAATTAGAAGCCCATCAGATGAAAATCCGGCAGTAAATTCCACTTTAAATGTGAAACAACTGTTGTTGTTGTTGTTAAGTGCTTACTCTTTTCACATTGATTATAAAAATAATACATAATTCAACCAACACAGAAAAATAAAAAGGATGTCATGAAAAATCCTGTTTGGTTACGTTGCTTAAAGACTATGATTAATAGCTTGGTGTATTATCTTTCTATATTTTTCTTTACACATCATGCATACATATACATTAGGTATTACTAACTTGAACTTCTTAAAGTTATATGTGAAATTTTGTACACATGGGCATATATGCACAATGAAGGAAAAAGTACTATAAATTTCATCAGTTACACAAAGTTTTAAAACCATCAATAAATTTAAATACGTGGTTCTGTAGGATAAGCACTGGACTGAAAAATACAAGGTTGGCAGTTAAATCCCACCAGACACTCCTAAGGTGAAAGATGAGGCTTTCTGCTCCTGCAAAGATTTACAGCCTCAGAAACTCTATACAGGGTCACTATGAGACAGAACCAACTTGACAGCATGTAACAATAACAACAACAACACACACACACATAGATAGATAGATAGATACATACATACATATATATACATACATACATAGCTACATAGATAGCCTAGTCCTGATATAGCACTGTAGGATAAGCACTGGACGTCTAACCCCAAGACTGGTGATTCAAACCCACCAGCTGCTCCACAGAAACCTCATACAAGGTCGCTATGAGTTGGAATTGACTTGACACTTAACAACTTATATATTCCACATATGCTATATGTGTTTATATTATATATATATGTGTGTGTAATATTATACCTATATACATTTCTGTGTATTTATAAACATCTGATAGTAGTTTACATATAGTTCTGCATCTCATTCTAGTTCCACTTATGGGCCTCTTGACACATTAGTCATTGTTGACTACCTCCTCTCCTCTCCCTAGGTGTCAGAATCTCGAGTTTGGAGACAGGTACATCTGGATTGGGTTCCCGATCCTGCCATTTATAAGTTGTATAAGTTTAGCAAGTTCTTCAGACTCTAGAAGTGTCCATTTTGCTATTTGTAAAATAAGACAATAGAATTAGAATAATAGATTCACTGCAAGGCATAGATGATGAAATCTATTTTAAGCACTTAGCACTTGCAAATGATAGAGAGTAAAATATTTAATAATCATTAGTACTTCAGAAGGTAGAACCCACTTGGTTCAAATTAATATATACAGTAACATCTGGAGAAGACTGTTAAAATTAGGATTTAGGTTGACAATAAAATGGTTTATTTGAGATAAAGCCACACTCTGAGACAGGATACTATTCTCTACCACATAGAAGTAAGTCAGGAAGCAAATGATTAAAGAAGCCTGGTGGCACTGTGATTAAGCACTCAGCTGCTAAACAAAAGGTCAGTTGTTCAAACCCACCCATTGGTTCAGTGGGAGGAAAGATCTGGCAATCTGCTCTCACAGAAAAACAAAAACCCACTGCCATCGAGTTGATTCCAGCTCATACGTGACCATGCAGGACAGAGGAGAACTTCCTCATAAGGTTTCCATAAATCATTATGGCAGCAGACACTGCTGACCTCCTGGTCAGCAGCTGAAATGCTTAACCTCTGTATGATCATAGAGCCTCCTTCCACAGAGATACAGCTAAGGAAGCCCTATGGGACAGTTCTACTCTGCCATATGGTCACTGTGAGTCCAAATCTGAACTCAACTGCTCACAAGAATAACGCAGGTCACAAAGGATCAGGTGTCAGCCCTAGCCAGCATGGCTCAGGGAATTGCCTGTGGACTGAGCAAGCTAGATCCGAATACTCCTTTTCTAGGATGATGAGAAGGTTATAGTCCATTTTGGGTTTGCCTTTCCATTTCCAAGTCTTACTACTAACGTCTCAGACTTTGCAACCCCAAATGCTTAGAGATCGGTGTGAGTGCAGAATTCTATGAAGACTTTCCTTTGAACTCCTGGTGTGGCACTGTAGGGAAAGCACTGGACTGCCAACTGCAAGATCTGTGGTTCAAATCCACCTATCACTCCTCGGAAACCCTATGCAGGATCACTATGAGTTGGAACTGACAACACTTAACAACAATTGTGATGTGGCCAGCCTCATTTATTAACATAGGAATGACTTTGGCCTTTCAGATTGTACTTGCAACAATCTGTTTCCAGCACTCTCTGTGCTTCCTGAGGCGTGCTCTGCAGGCCACAGCAAGGCTTGTCAATTGGAAACCCCTACCTCTACTACCAGTCTCTAGGCAACAACTACATGCCAGGTGTGTGCTAAGCACCTCACATACTTTCATTTTCCTTACTTACAGCAATTCTGAATGTACTCATCTCTGATTTTTCAGATACAGAAATTGAGGTTTAATGAAAATAAGAAACTTGTGCATCATTATACACTTAGCTGCCCCATTCCAAAGTCCTGGCACTTAGAAAGGATACCACAAACAGCATTTGATTCTTCATGGTGAGCAACATATTACATTTGCAAGACCTTGTTGGGAAAAGGAGAAAACACCACCTTGGGTGCTATTGGAAATTGGGAAGTTTCCCTTAAGTGGAGAACATTTCACAGCACCAGCAGGGCTGCTGCCTAATTCTCACAGGAGATCTGGCTGCTGGCTTTAAAAATTTATATTCCATACCTGCAGATCATAGTTATAAAGAACTTCAGCTTCGCAGAATAGCCAATGACAAAAATGGTCATAGAAGCTATATTAATTTATTTATGATGCCTTGTTGTTGTTGTTAAGTGCTTTTGAGTCAATTCCAACTCATAGCAACCTTGTATAAGGTTTCCAAGGAGCTGTTGGTGGGTTTGAACTACCACCTCGCAATTCAAATCGACCTTGCATCCAGTACTTATTCTATAGCACCACACTAGGACTCCCTATGATGCCTAGACGATGAATAATGAAGTAAAAGAGCTGAATAGAAGGTTGCAAAGGGCAGCTTCAGAAGAAAGTCAAGTACTAGATGAAATTTGCAAAGACCTGGAGTTACAAAACCAAAAGGGCAGAACACAGTTCTGAAAGAACTGAAGAAAAAATTCAAGCCTTGACTTGAAATACTGAAGGATTATATGAGCAAAATACTGACACACAAGAATCATCAAAAACAAGATAGAAGGAATACAAAGTCATTGTACCAAAGAGAATTGGTTGACATTACACCATCACAGGAGGTAGGATATGATCAAGAATCGATGGTATTGAAGGTTGAAACTCAAGCTGCACTGAAGGCATTGGAGGCAAACAAGGCTCTAGGAATTGACAGAATACCAATTGAGATGTTTCCTTGTTGGAAGTGCTCACCACTCGTCTATGCCAAGAAATCTGGAAGACAGTTACCTGACCAATTGATTGGAAGAGATCCTTATTTGTGCCCATTCCAAAGAAAAGTGACCCAAAAGAATTCAGAAAGTATCGAACAATGTCATTAATACTACATACAAGTAAAATTTTGCTGCAGATAATTAGAAAATGGTTACAGCAGTATATGGACAGGGTAGTTAGAGAAATTCAAGCCAATTCAGATGAGGATGTAGAACAAGGGATATCATTGCTGATGTCAGACGGATACTGGCTGACAGTGGAGTATACCTGAAGGAAATTCACCTGTGTTTTATTAACTATGCAAAAGATTTCGACTATGTAGATTATAGCAATTTTGGATAATGCTGAAAGAATGGGAATTCCATAACACTTAATTATGCTCATAATGTATCTGTAGTAGACCAAAACACAGTCATTCACACAGAACAAGGCGATACTGTGCGGTTTAAACCAGAAAGATGTGTGTTCAGACTGTATCCTTTCACCATATAGTGAATGCTGACCATATAATGTAAGAAGCTGGACTTTATGAAAAAGAAAACAGCATCAGAATTGGAGGAAGACTCTCAACAGACAACTGTGATATGCAGATGGCACAACCAGGACTTGAAGCACTTACTGATGAAAATCAAAGAATACAGCCTTCAATCTGGAATACACCTCAATGTAAAGGAAACAAAAATCCTCACAACTGGGCCAATAAAGAAAGACTGAAGTTATTTATACTTGAATCTATAAGCAATGCCTATGAAGCAGAAGTCAAGAAATCAAAGAATGCATTTTGTTGGGCAGTTCTTCTGCAAAAGACCTCTTTAAAGTTTTAAAGAGCAGAGGTATCCCTTTGAGGACCAAGTGTTTCTGTCCTAAGCAATAATATTTTCAGTTACCTCATATGCATGCAAGAGCAGGACAAGGAATAAGGAAGTCTGAAGAATTGATACATTTGAATTGCAGTTCTGGTGACAAATATTGAAAAAACTATGGACTGCCTGAAGAATGAAGAAATCTCTATTGGATGAAGTAAAGCCAGAATGCTCCTTAGAAGAGAGGAAGGCAAGACATCATCTCATGTAGTTTGGACATGTTATCAGGAGGCCTCATTCCCTGGAGAAGGACATCATGCTTGGTAGAAGGTCAGCAAAAAAAGAGAAAGACTCTCAGTGAGATGGATTGGCAGAGTGCTGCAATCAACTCAAACACAGAATGACTGTGAAGCTAGGACAGCATCAGGTAGTGAGTGTTTCATTCTGTTGGGACACTATTTAGAGGGGAACCAACTCAGCGGCACCTACAAACAACAACAATGCCTATGTATATGATAGGCACAATAATGGTCCCCAATAATGTCCACATCCTAACCTTTGAAACTTGTGAATATGTTCCCTTATATGCCATAGGGATTTTGTAGATATGATTAAGTTAAGGATCTTGAACCTGAAAGTTTATCCTGGATGATTCAAGTGGGCCTAATGTGATCACAAGAGTCCCTATAAGAGAAAAAAGGACTCAGACAAATGAGATCTAGTGGCTTAACAGTTAAGCACGTGGCTGCGAACAGAAAGGTCAGTGGGTAGAATCCACCAGCTGCTCCATGGAAGGCTGACCTGGCGATCTACTCCTATACAGAGATTGTAGCCGAGGAAACCCTATGCCACACAGGGTTACTACGAGTCTGAACCAGCTCCACTCCAGGCCAGCAACAGCAGAGCCAGAGAGGAAGGAAGATCACTGATGTTGGAGTGATCAGGGTCATGAGCCAAGGACTGTGGGCAATTTCTAGAAGTACGGAAATAGATTCTCCCTTAGAACTTCTAGACGGAACACAGTCCTGCAGACCCATTTTATACTTTTGACCTCCAGGACTGCAAGATAATAAATACGTGTTGTTTTATGCTCCTAAAATTGTGGCAATTTGTTATAGCAGCAGTAGGAAACTAATGCAATGCCCACATCTCAAGTGTCCTATCACAATATTGTCCAGCATTAAACTTCAAGTCCTAAATCTAATTTATTTCTATCTATAAGATAGTGTGTTTGATCTCCTTTACCCTCTTCAAAAAAAAATGGACTATAATAACGTAACGGTGAACAGCTAAATCAACATTGCACTACATTCTCTAGGTAGTTCCAAAACCTAAGAGTGGAAAGTGATTTTCTTTTCCTTTGGCAAACAGCCTAAGAATAAAAAATAAAACCAAACCTGCTGCCGTTGAGTTTATTCCAACTCATAGTGACTCCACAGAAGAGAGTCAAAAGTACTCCATGCCTGTAAATCTTTAAAGAGTCTCCATGCCTGTAAATCTTCATAGAAGCAGACAGCCACATCTTTCTCCCACAACCTAGGAATGTTGTTGTTGTTATTAAATGCCATTCAGTTGGTTCCAACTCATAGCGAATATGTATAGGGTTTCCAAGGAGCAGCTGTAGAGTTTGAACCCTCAACCTTGTGGTTCAAACTGACCTCACTGTCCAGTGCTTTATCCTACAGCAGAATGTTGTTGTTAAGTGCTGTAGAGTCGGTTATGACTCATAGCGACCTTGTATAGGGTTTCTGAGGAGCAGCTGGTGGGTTTGAACTGCCAACCTTGTGGTTCCAGTCCAGTGCTGATCCTACAGTGCCACACCAGAATTCCTACAGCAAAATGCTATCTTTAAATTGGCAGACAGTCTCAATGGCCCATAGCTTTTCAAAATGAAAACAGGCAGGCGAATTCACCTAATAGAATACAAATTCCTTTTTTTGCTGAGACACTTGTGAATACTTTCAACACCCACCTACAATAGCAACTTTCATCAGCTCAATTGTATGAAGGTCGAAAATTCTATCTAATTTTGATTCTAATAAATGACTTGAAGAAAAGTGTGTCCCTGTTTGTTTACATATATATATTTAGAAGCACTGTGAAATCTCAAACAAAATTAGCCAACAGAAAAAAACACCAGATAACCTAATTAACAAAGGCTGAACCACTTACATTTGTAGGACTTTGGATAATGCTGGCCAGCTACTGAAAGGAGAGAAACAAACACCAATGAAAAAACCACCAGCCGCCCAGGAATAAAGTTCAAACAAGAGGATCAAAGATCATTAACGAATTGATGAGGTTTTTTCTTGTCATTGAGTGTGAAGAAGAAAACAGTTCTGCAGGTCTGGAAGGTTCCTAACACTGTCATTGTTATTTGAATAAGTAAAAACATCTGAATCCTGAAATACATCCTTTGTGGCCATACGAATTTTATGAAGAACATGTTTGTTTTCATAATACTTGCTCAATGCCTGAGTTCTCCGACTGGACATTGTAATAACCAATGTTTGCTTGCACGGATTCTAGGCTACCTTGGACTGGCCAAATGTTAGTTGGCTCACCTACAACAACTAGAGGATCAACATTAGTTGGTTCTCTTGTATTATTCATTTCTCCAATTCAGAGCTCCAAACAGCTGAACATGACTGGTATTCGACATTCTCTACCTTAACGAAATCTCCTCTAGATGTGGACTTATCATCATTAACCAAGATTAGTGTAAATGCTCTTTTTTTTTTAATGGATTTCCCCCATTATGTTAGGTCACTTTGGAGTCCAAGTGTGGTGCTGTAGCTAAGCACTGGACCGCAAGGTCAGTTTGAGCCTCAAGGTTGGCAGTTCAAACTCACCAGCCACTCCTCCGAAACCCTATACTGAGTTGCTATGAGTCGGAACCAACTCGATGGCACTTAGGAACAACAGCCAGGTGGCCTTATAAACACGCTTTCTCTTACTGTCTAGTGATAACAATTTACAATGAGCAAATGACTAGAAATGCCATCTATGTAGACTTTTTGTTGGCTTCCTGTAAAGAAGCAGCAGACTGGTAAATAGTTATTTCTTGACTAGTGAAAAATAAAGTTTGACCAAGTAGCTTGTCTGTGTGTGCCAGCTGTCATCTGGGACGACTTGGACTCTTGACACAGTTGGCACACACTACAGACTTCCAAGTTTCCTTTTAGATCCCAAAGCACAGGGCAAGGACAGAAGCAGTCCACATTTCCCAAAAGTTATCATTTTAAATCATTTCATTTTCAGCACAGTAATGTGCTTACTATAAACCAAAGTGTGGTTTAATCCTTATACTGTTTAAAGAAATTTTTTTAAAAAAATTAGATCTCTTTAGACTGGATATAATTGGAATTTAAGAAAATAGGGTCACTGTGTTGCTATACCTTTTCAGGTATAAGTTTTACATTTAATCCCCCAAATCAAACGTAACTTGCGATGCACAGAATTTGGCCAAATGAACTCTCTTTCTGACTCATTACAAGCACAGACCCAACATAAGTTCCAATTGCTTGTTTCTTCTTCTACCCACACTCAAAAAAACAAGTAGTTAAAAACCAAACTCCTGTGGGATAGCTTGTTGTTGTTGTTGTTGTTAAATACCAACAAGTCAGTTCTGACTCATAGCAACTCTCTCTAGGGTTTCCAAGAAGTAGCTGGTAGATTTGACCAGCAACCTTGTGGTCCAAAATGACCTTGCTGTCCAGTCTGATCCTGCAGTGCCGTGCCAAGGACTTCATTCTTCTTGGATCAACTGTCAACACTCGCGGAAGCAGCAGTCAAGAGATCAGACGACGTATTGCATTGGGCAAATCTGCTGCACAGGAACTTTTTAAAGTATTGAAGAGCAGAGAT
>NW_006408519.1:1078107-1079136 GCF_000296735.1 Chrysochloris asiatica
CATGGGATATCAAAGAGATTGTCTGATGGTTTCCACATTCCACTGGGTCACCTCTCTTTGGGATGGGCACAAATATGGATCTCTTCTAATCAGTTGGCCAGATAGTTGTTTTCCAAATTTCTTGGCAGAGATGAGCGAGTGCCTCCTGTGCCACCTCACTTTATTGAAAGATTTCAATTTGTATTCCATGCGACTTGTTCTTTGCCAATTCCTTCAATGCACTTTGGACTTCTTCCTTCAGTATCATTGGCTCTTGATCATATGCTACCTCTTGAAATCTGTCTTAGGTTAATAAATTCTAGTGCCTCCATGGACCCAACTTGTAGAATGTACTTTTTCTTATATCAACCATTCCCTTAAAAAAAAAAAAAAGGGGCAGGTGTCCTGTTTCTCTTACAAAAATTGGCTCAGACTGTTTCTTACTCATGGGTCATCGTTTCTCTACTTGTTGGTATTACCAAATATTCTCCAGCCTTTCAGACCCAATTCAAAGTTCACTTTCTTACCAATGTCACCTCAGTGCTAAGTATGATTTCAAGTTTATCTATTTAGAGATAAATAGAGTTTATCTATTTAGCAGAGATTTAATGAACAGGAGTGTGTATTCCCCAGTTCTGTAGGCACTAAGAAAGGGTGTAACCAGCATTAAAGACAGCTCTCAGACTCAGCTCCAGATGCTTTGCAGCTTCCACACTAGGCTATCTCAAGTGCCTAAAGTTCTTTCTTTGGAAACATCATCAGGAAATATCAAAGAGGCAAAATGGAGGTCAAGCAGAGGGCCAGTGAAATGAGGGAAACCCTCAAAGAGATGGATTGACAGAATAGCTGCAACAATGAACTCAGACATACCAGTTATTATGGCGATGGTGCAGAGCTTTCATGTATAAAAGCATAAATTCTTCTATGGTCTTCCTTATTCACTGTCCAGCTTTCGCATGCATATGAGGTTATTGAAAATACCATGGCTTGGGTCAGGCACACCTTAGTCCTCAAGCCAACATCTTTGCTCTTCAACACTTTAAAAAGGTC
>NW_006408519.1:1079236-1093630 GCF_000296735.1 Chrysochloris asiatica
GGACATTGCTTCATTCTGCTGTGCATGGGGTCGCTATGAGACGGTTCCGACTCGATGGCATCTTACAACAACAACAACAAGACTGACTTCAATGAGCATGCTACTCCAAACAAGTGAGTCCCTTGATTTATCTATCTGGGCTACCGGAGTCCTGATGTGGCACTGTGATTTAATGAGCCAGACTGCAAAGCCATTTGAACTGCAAGGTCAGCGGTTCAAGCTCACCAGCTGCTCCTTGGAAACCCTATACAAGGTCACTATGGGTCGGAACCAACTCGACGGCACATCACAACAGCAATATACAACAATCTGGGCTACCAGCTCACCTTTAGAAATCAATGCCTAAGAGCATGACACTCCTGTGGTCATGTTCCTGGGGCAACCTGGGCCCTGAGTACCACCCCTCCCTCACCAGTTTGCTCAGCAAACTACCCTTTGGGCTGCCCTCCTGTCCCTGTCCCTCTGCCAGGGTGATGTATTTCTACTGAAGCTAAATGGTTAATGCGCTCTCTTTGGTAACAAAATGTAGGGGCTTTAGTGATGGGAATGGTAACAGCTCTGTGAGACTGAGAACGTCAACATGCATGAACTTGCTGCACTGGAACCGACGTTCTCTGACATGAGCATCACCTGGGAGGCTTTCAGTTTCTAAAACACTCATGTTCAAGTCTTACACTTGACCACATGGACCCAAATCCCAAGGGGTGGGTGCCTTGACACTGGCATTTTATTCAAACTCATTCAGTGATTTTTTATGTGAGACAAAGTTTAAAAGACCCCTGTCCTAAACACAGAGATAGCTTTATAAGTGGAATCACATTTTCTAAATTTTGATCTTTGTACATCCCACAGGGACTAATAAAAGGTGATAGATGTGCTTCCTCAGAGGCAAGAAGTTTAAAGAACTGTGCACCTGACTTTCATTAGCATGTGTTTTGGGGTTGGAATTAGCTTCTTGGAGTGGACTTTCTCATCCAGCAGCCAAAGATTACTATTAGCGCACCTAAAAAATAGATAATGAGAAATGACTAATTCTGATGGCCATGGGCACTACTGTTTAGGGAAAGTTAAAATGCTGTTGTGATAAGCAAGGCACTTTCAGTGATTTTCTTCTTAAATATTGCCAAGAAATCCCCAATAATCCCAAAAAGGGAGCCAGAGTGGAATAAACTAAAGCAGACAGCATTGACTGGTAATTATCTGTAGAAGGTTATTACTCTTTCCTCCCTGTTAATATTTCCTTTGGGTATGAGTTTGGGAAAATCAAGCAAAGGAAAAGAACACAATCTCTTGAATGTTCCTGACACACAAGCCAATGCTATCTTGTTGACAAACTTTCCTGAAACCAGGTGCACCCCAACATAAAGGAAGTGGGGACCTAAAATGAAAGATATAATGAAGCAAAGTATTTTTGCACTTTACAAAGCTTTCTTGAAATATGAATTTCCCTTGTGCATAGTCAATTACCTTATTAGCTTTGAAAGGCGTTGGAGGAGGAGAAAGCAATACAGAAGGAAGATGTCATTCTGAAATAGACAAGTTAACAGGTCGGGAAATATGATTTCATTTACCAAATCTTTCCAGTAGCCCATGTGTTATTTGAAGTGAAGTTTGCTCTCATGAAGCTAGTAAAAGTTGTAAGAGAAACTGACATATTGAGGTTGAAGACATAGCTTTCAGGTCCTGTGTGTCCTATACTACCTCACAAATGATTTGAGTACATGAACGAATAGATGGTGGGGCACTCACTCCAGTGAATCCGAGGAGCTGCATCCATGGCACATCAGTCCTACTAGCTGGATTCTCCCTTCCTATATTTACACATGGTCCTCACCAAGCTCAGGGGTGGTTGTGTTCCATCAAGTAGGTTCCAACTCATAGCAACCCAATGTCGAGTTTCTGAAGCTATAAATCTTTATGGGAACAGAAAGCCTCACCTTTCTCCAGAGGAGTGAGCAGCTGGTGGGTTTGAACTACTGATGATGCGGTTAGCAGTCCAACATATTACCCACTTTGTTACCAGAATGCCTTTCACCAAACTCAACCTCATTTACATAAGAATCATTCAACACTGACTCCTTGAATATCTACTGTAAATTGAGAGGAAACTCTGAGGAAAGCAAAGATGAGTCAGGCACATCTCTTGCCCTCTACTCTTGCCAACCTAGGTTGAGCAGATATCCATGTTTGACAGCTTTGATCTGTGAACAAATATTACTGAACAGGCTGCTGGATAAAATACAGCAAGTGTACACAGTTGAATTAGAATTTCAGGTAGTTGTTGTGCATTCTCAAGTTGATGCCAACTCATGACCTTATATGACAGAATAGAATTGGCCTAAGTGTTCCCTAGGCTGTCATCTCTGCAGGAATTGATCACCAGGTCTTCTCTGCCATAAAGCAGCTGGGTGGATTCAAACTACCAACTTTTTGGTTGCTACCTGAGCATTTAAACTCTGTGTTCACAGAAGTATATTCCCAAGTAAAGAGCCCTGGTGCTGTTGAAGCATAAACACTGGACTGCTAACTGCAAAGTCGACAGTTCAAACCCACCAGCTGCTCCATAGGACAAAGATAAGCCTTTCTGCTCCAGTAAAGATAAACAGCCTCAGAAATTCTACGAGTCAGAATCAATTCGATGGCAGTGTGTTTGATATTTATACTTAAAAAAAACTTTGAATTCCCAGTTAACTGAGTGTCTGATATTTTTATTTGTTATTATCTGACCACCCTACTGGTGCTTTTCCTACAGCACCACAGTTTACTTGAGAAATGTCTGGGCACAGAATTTGTCTCATGGACTGTGGCATAACAGCCACATCAAGTCAGTACCGACTCATAGTGACCTTATGCACAACAGAATGACACACTGCCTGGTCCTGGACCAATCTCATCATCATTGCTATGTTTGAGCCCATTGCTGCTGCCACTGTGCCAATCCATCTCCTGAGGGGTCTTCCTCTTTTTCACCAACCCTCTACTTTACCAAGCATGATGTCCTTCTCCAGAGACTGGTCTCTCTTGATAACATGTTCAAAATATGAGAGAGGAAGTCTGGCCATCCTGGCTTCTAAGGAGCATTTTGGCTGTACTTGTTTCAACACAAATTTGTTTGTTCTTTTGGCAGTCCAAGGTACTTACAATATTCTTCTCCAACACCAAAACTTGAATGCATCAGTTCTATTTTCTTCTTTATTCATTATCCAACTTTTACATACCTATGAAGCTATTGAAAAATACATGGTCTGGGTCAGGCACACCTTAGGTCTTGCTCTTGAACACTTTAAAGAGGTCTAGTGCAATAAGTCCTTTGATTTCTTGACTGCTGTTTCCGTGAATATTAATGGTTGATTAGAACAAAATGAAGCCTTTGACAACTTCAATCTCTTCTCCGTTTATCTTGATGTTATTTATCGGCTCAGTTGTGAGGATTTTTGTTTACTTTACATCAAGGTGCAATCCATACTGAAGGCTGTGGGTTTTTTTTATCTTCATCAATAAGTATTTTACGTTCTCTTCACGTTCAGCAAGCAAAGTTGTATCATCTGCATGTCTCAAGTTGTTAATGAGTCTTCCTCCAATCCTGATGCCACATTCATCTTCATATAATAATCCAGCTTCTCAAATTATTTACTCAGCATACAGAATGAATAAGTATGGTGAAAGAATATAACCCTGTCACACACCTTTCCTGATTTTAAGCCATTCAGTGTCACCTTGTTTGACTTGAACAATTGTCTTGAATGACTGCCTCTCAGTCTATGTACAAGTTCCTCATGAGCACAATTATGTGTTCCAGAATGCACATTCTCTGCAATGTCATGATGTACACAATCAAAGGCCTTTGAGTAGTCAATGAAGCACAGGTAAACATTTTTCTGGTCGTTTTTGCTTTCAGCTAAGATCCATCTGATGTCAGCAATAATATCTGTCATTCCACATCCCTGTCTGAATCCGGCCTGAACTTCTGCAGTCTTTTGAATTATCTTTAGCAAGATTTTACTTGCATGCAATATTAATGATATCATCCTATGTTTTCTGCATTCTGTTGGGTCACCTCTTTGGAATGGGCACAAATATCGATCTCTTACAATCCGTTGGCCTGACAGTGGTCTTCCAAATTTCTTGGCATAGATGAGTGAGTGCCTCCTGTGCCGCCTCAAGTTTGCTGAAAGATTTCAATTTGTATTCCATCTATTCCCCTTGACTTGTTCTTTGCCAATGCCTTAAGTAAACCCTGGATGTCTTCCTTCAGGGTCATTGGCTCTTGATCATAAAGTACCTCTTAAAATGGTTGAACATCAACCATTTCATTTTGGTACATTGAGATCAGCCACATACTTGGCCGAAAATTCTTGTTGTTTGGACATCTATTCATATCAAGAGCTTCTGCAAAATGAGGAGATCAGGAAAAACAGACTCTCTGCAGGTTTTGTTAAGAGGCAGAGCCCAAGCATGACATCCACTGATTACAATTCAGAAGTTCTAGGTCTTGCCTTGGAACTCTGCATTTTCAACTACACCACTGTGATTCTGACCCCAGAGGCTGAAGGTGCCTATCTTTAGAACTCTCATTTCTCGTCTTAGGCTGGGGCCATTAGGGGTGAGTTTGGGTTGGTGTTCATCTAGTAATACAGCATCCAGATTCAGCTGGGACTCTAAATCACAAGAGGACCTTAGCTTCTTTACCTGTGTTACTCCTGTCTTTGTGCCCCAGCCCTTACTAATTCAAAGGCTAAATTAGTCAGCCTTTTGGACACACCCAAAATGTGTCCCTCTATGCTGCCATTCCCAGACCTCACTTCCGCAGACGTAGCATTTCCAGGTAATGGCCAGGGCAGCTCCTGAGTCATGCAACTGCGAAAAATCTGCTTTGTACTACCACACACCTAACACCAGACTGCTGGGAGGTCATGCAGCTTCACTCTTAAAAAACAAACTCAGTTTGATTTAAACCCTGAGAAATAGGGGATGTGATGGATGTGCCCTTGAAGGTAGGGTCTCTCCGCAGCAGAAACAAACTCACTGGGAATATCATATCCCTGACAACCATGTGTTATGGCTGGATACAGGACCCTACTGAGATGAATAAAGAAGAGGGAAAAGAATCTATGCATTTGAATGATGATGTTGGTGAAGAATACTGAAAATTGCTAGAAGAATGAACAAATCTGTTTTGAAAGAAGTATAGCTGGATTGCTTCTTATAAACAACCATGGCAAGGCCTGGTCTCTTAGACTTTGGGCATGTTATTAGGAGGAATTAGTTCCTGGTGAAGGATCTTGTTCTTGGTAAAGTGGCGGATCAGCAGGAAAAAGAGAAATTGACACAATGGCCTTAACAACGGGCTCAAATAAGACAACGATTGTGAGGATGGCACAGGACCACGCAGTGTTTCCTTCTGTTGTGCAGAGGGTCACTATGAATCAGAACCCAGTTGGCAGCATCTAACAACAACTACTGAGATGTATTTTGTTGTCATTGTTGTTAAGTGCCATTGAGTCAGTTCTAACTCGTAGCAACTCTGCATAGAGTTTCCGATGAGCGGCTGGCAAACCACCGACTTTGTGGTTGTTGTTGTTAAG
Organism: Chrysochloris asiatica; assembly: GCF_000296735.1. NCBI lineage: Eukaryota > Metazoa > Chordata > Mammalia > Afrosoricida > Chrysochloridae > Chrysochloris > Chrysochloris asiatica. The sequence goes on from NW_006408519.1 coordinate 1,084,822, forward strand.
TGCCGTGGAGTCGGTTCCGACTCATAGTGACCCTGCACAGGGTTCTCGAGGCTGGAAATCTTTACGGGAGCAGAAAGCCTCATCTTTCTTCCACGGAACTGCTGGTAGTTTCGAACTGCTGACCTTGCGGTTCGCAGCCCAATTTGTAACCACTACGCTACTGGAGCGATTCAGCAGTCTAGTATTTATCCTACAGCGCCACACCAGAAGATGTGTTTAGTGATGTTCTAAATTCAGGAATAAATGGAAATTTGGGCAATCAGGAAGACCATAGAAGAATTGATGCATTTGAGTTGTGGTACTTGAGAAGAATATCAAAGGCACCATGGACTGCCAGAAGAACAAATAGGTCTGTGTTGGAAGAGTTCCTTAGAAGCCAGGGTGGTGAGACTTTGTCCCTCATACTTTGGACATGTTATCAGCAGGGACCAGTCCCTGGAGAAGGACAAAGTGGAGGGTCAGCAAAAAAGAGGAAGACCCCCAAGGAGACGAATTGGCACAGTGGCAGCAGCAACAGACTCAAGCATAACAATTGTGAGAGTGACGCAGGACCCGACAATGTTCCGTTCCATTGTCACTGGTCATGTGATTTAGGACCAACTCAAGGACACCTAGCAACAACAACAAAGGTGGGAGATGGAAGGGATGTTCAGTGCACAACAGGACTGAAAATGGTTAAAATGAAACAGCGAGAGGCCGGCATTCCAAAGCAGATTTCGGCACTTACCTAGAATCATTTCCAGAGAATTCCAATCTCAGTTTCCTTGGACTCTTCAGTTGGAACTGACTCAACAGTAGCTAACAACAACAATCTTAGCAAAGGCAGCCCCATTCTTGCCTTCAATATTTCATTCATTCTTTACCCCATTTGACAAATATCTATTGAGTACCTACTATGTAGTTATAATACCAAATCTAAGAATTAAACTCTGATTCTCATTAACCAGGAATTGAGAGCCTGCTCATTTTCAAGCCGACAACTTTTGATGAAATGATCTGACCTAGCAGGCAAGGCATTCAGACCTGTAGAGAGGACTTGCAGGTGGGAGATATATAGTTACAGGCATTTGAACCTGGAAGTCCTTCAGGCAGAGTTTGAAGCAGCAGCACTCCGTATACCTGAGGCGATCATGCGTTACCAATTACCAGCAGGTAACAGGAGACCAAAGACAACTTGAAAGCTTCATTTTAAGTTGTTTGTGGTTTCATACTGTTCTTGTGAAGTAAAGGCTCAGTACAATTAGTGCTGCTAATACATGTGTAAGTGAATCCTTTAATGTAAAGTTCAAAGAAGACTGGTGAAGGTTTGGAAAGGACCATAAAGGAGTTTTAACTGACACCTGTAGAATTGAGGTCTCAGCATTTTAAGTTAAAAGAGACGAGTTTTAATTACACCTGCACTTCTGTAATCAAGCTGCCACTCAGTACAAAAGGATACAACCGAGAGGAGAGATTTCATTCAGATGAACTCATACTCTGAAACAACCTCCAACAATTCCAAGAAAAAGCCATCTTACCTCTGGGCCTTCACACATACGAGGGATTTCAACAAATTCGTGGAAAAATGGAATTAAAAGATAATGGAATTTTTCCATGAAACATTTGAAGCCTCCTCATACCTTTAGAAAAATTGAAAGTGAATGCAAGTAAAGAGCAGATCTGGGATACAGGAAATGGAACAAAACCAGTTATGTGATAGAAAGAAATCCTAGCTAGAGAGCCTGTACTTACTCAAAATTAAACCAATAGTACAAAGTGCTTGGTGATAAACATCTCAGCAAGAAAGAAGATATCATGACCAAATTGAGTAACTGAAAATCGAGAAATATACTATGGCATGCAGCACACATGCTGAAGATTTCAATTAGAATCTCTAGATAACTATGTATAAAGGAAAAGCATGGCCTAAATACGAAACATACCAAAATACAATATGTATTTAAATCATTAGTGGAATGTAAAAAATATCAGTATCTCGTTAGCTTTGTTGTTGTTGTTAAGTGCTGTCGAGTCCATTCTGACCCATAGCAACCCTGTACAGGGTTTCTGAGGAGCAGCTGGTGAGCTTGAACTGCCGACCTTGCAGTTCAAATGGCTTTGCAGTCTGGCACATTAACCCACAGTGCCACACCAGGACTTGACTAACTGAAAATATCAACTTGTAGTTTTAGAAGCTGAACATCCAGACTAAGACAGAGTAGGAAGAAGGAGAAGCACACTACTTTTGAATGTTTAGTCACTGAAAATCTTACAAGTAGCAGTGTAACATTGTCAGATACAGTGACAGAAAATGAACCTGTTCGATTGGAAGGCACTCAAAATACGACTGGAGAAGAGCTGCCTCCTCAAAGCAGAGTTGACCATGAGAACTCAAATCAAGTAAAGCTTTTGATGCTTTCATTTGCTTATGGGGAACAACTCAAAATGAGGAGATACAGCTGTAAATACCCAACAATAATCAGAACACGTAATGTACGAAGTATGAATCTAAGAACATAGAAAGTTGTCAAAAATGAAATGGAGTGCATAAAGATCAGTATCTTAGGCATTAACTAGCTGAAATGGTCAGGTATTGGCCATTTTGAACCAGATAATCATATGGTTGACTACGCTGGAAATAATAAGTTGAAGAGGAATGGCATCACGTTTTAAGATCTATCCTGAAGTACTGTACGCTCTGATAGGATAATATCCATATGCCTACAAGGAAGATCAGTTAACACCACTATTATTCAACTTTAAGATATAACCACTCAAGCCTGTGATAATGATATTGAAGAATTCTATCAATTTCTTCAGTTTGAAATTGATTAAACATGCAATCAAGATATACTGATAATTACTGGTGATTAGAATGCAAAGGTTGGGAGAAAAAAAAGAGGATGGATCAGTCTCTGGAGAGTATGGCCTTTGTGATAGAAATAATGCTAGAGATTGAATTTTAGAATTTTACAAAACCAATGACTTACTCATTTGCAAACACCTTTCTTAAATAACATAAAAGGTGACTCTATACATGGACCTCACTAGATGGAATACACAGGAATAAAATTAACTACATCTGTGGGAAGAGATGATGGAAAAGCTTCATATCATTAACCAAAACAAGTCTAGGGAACGACTGTGGAACAGACAATCAATTCCTCATATGCAAGTTCAGTCTGAAGCTGCAGAAAATAAAACAAGCCCATGAGAACCAAAATATGGCCGTAAACATATTCTGCTTGAATTTAGAAATCATCTGAAGAAGAGATTTGATGTATTAGACAATAGTGACCAGAGACCAGAAGAGTTGTTGGATAACACCAAGAACATCATATAGTTAGAAAACAAAAGGTCATTAAAAACACAGAAAAGAATCACATAATTCACAATAAAACATTTAGAAAAAAACACAGAAAAGAAAGAAAAAAACAAAAATGGATGTCAGAGGAGACTCTGAAACTTGCTTTCCAGCATTGTTGGTGTTAAGTGCCATCAAGTCAGTTCTGACTCATAGCGACCCTGTATAGGTTTTCCAAGGAGCAGCTGGTGAGTTTGAACCTCCTACCTTGTGGATCAAACCAACTTTATGGTCAAGTGCTTATCCTCTAGTGCCACATCAGGACTCCAGCATACAGATGGTAAAACAAATGGGAGAAATGTGGAGATAAAAGAGCTGAACAGAACATTTCAAAGGGCAGCTCGAGAAGACAAAGTCAAGTATTATAATGAAATGTGCAAAGACCTGGTGTTAGAAAACCAAAAGTGAAGTGTTGTTCAGCATTTCTCAAACTGAAAGAACTGAAGAAAAAATTCAAGCCTTGACTTGAAATACTGAAGGATTCTTTGGGCTAAATATTGAGTGATGCACAAAGCATCAAAGAAGATGGAAGGTGTTCACAAAGTCATTATACCAAAAAGAATTGGTTAATGTCCAACCATTTCAAGTGGTAGCATATGATCAAGAGCTAATGATACTGAAGGAAGAAGTCCAAGGTGCACCTAAGACAGTGGCAAAGAACAAGGATCCGGGAATTGATGGAAAACAAATTGAAATCTTTCAACAAAAGGATATAGCATTGGAAGTGCACATTCATCTATGCCAAGAAATTTGGAAGACAGATATTTGGTCAACCAATTGAAAGTGATCCATATTTGTGCACATTCCAAAGAGAGGTGACCCAACAGAATGTGAAAATCATTGAACAATATCATTAATACCACATGCAACTAAGATTTTGCTGAAGGTAATTTTGAAATGGCTGCAACAGTACATTGATAGGTAATGACCAGAAATTCAAACCAGATTCAAAGGAGGACATGAAGCTAGGGATATCATTGCTGATGTTATATGGGATCTGACTGAAAGCAGAGAATACCAGAAAGATGTTTGTTGTTGTTGTTAAGTGCTGTTAAGTATGTTATGACTCATACTGACCCTGTATAGGGTTTCCAAGGAGCAACTGGTAGGTGTGAACCACCAATCTTTTTGTTATCCCACCACGCCACACCAGAACTCCAGAAGACATTTACTTATATCAGAAAGATGTTTACTTGTGCTTTATCGACTATGTAAAGACTTTTAACTATAGGGTCATGACAAGTTATGAATAATCTTGCAAAGAAAAGCTTTCCAGAACACTTAATTGTGTTCATGAAGAACCTGTACATAGACCAAGAGGCGATTGTTAGAACAGAACAAGGGGATACTGAAATCAGGAAAGGTGTGCATAAGGGTTGCATTCTTTCCCCCTACTTATTCAATTTTGTATGCTGGGCAAATAATCCAAGAAGCTGGATTATATGAATAATTGAAAATCATCGATTTTCAATTCTGTATCAGGAATGAAGAGTGATTAACAACCTGTGATATGCAGACGATAAACCTTACTAACTGGGAGCAAAGAGGACTTAAAATACTTACTTATAAAGTTCAAAGACTGCAACCCCTTGAGTATGGATAACACCTCAATGTAAAGAAAACAAAAATCCTCACAACTGGCCCAGTAAATAATATCAAGATAAATGGAGGAAAGATTGAAACTGCCAAAGACAATTGGTATCCACAATCAACACTCATGGAAGCAGCAGCCCAAAAAATCAGTTGACGTATTGGATTAGGCAAATCTGCTGCACAAAACCTCTTTAAAATGTCCAAGAGCAAGATATCAGTTTGAGGACTAAGGTATCCCTGATCCAAGACGTGAGGTATTTTCAATAGCCTCATATGCATGTGAAAGTTGGACAAAGAAAAATGTTGATCTCGAATCAACATTTGATTGATTTCCAATTTTTTTTTGTTTAATTTAGCTATCATTCAATAATTCTTATATTAAGGAAACAGCTATGTGAAATTCCAATTCTTAAGTTTCATTTCAGTTTTTTTGGTTCTTTTGTGGAAGTAAAGTAAAATGCATCCTTGAATTTTACAGTATTAATTAAGGTTATCACTAGACCATCAAATTAAGGGTGACATTTATTTTCTTCTTATAAATTTTCTTCTACATTTTCTAAACATTCTACCATAAGCATATAATTCTATAATTTAAAAGTTATTCAAACCAGAATTAGTAAAAGAGTATTTAAAGTCCATTCCTACGACCAGAATATCCCCAGGTTCAATGGCATCTGTTTGGCAAGCAGGATGGCGAGGCCAGTGACTATATAAAAATTGTACTCAATATGACTTACGTCGGTGATTTGTGACCTGTGTTCCAGCCTACAACCTCCTTTCCCTTCACAATCATGTACAATACATGTACTGTATTTCTGGATTAACAGTCTTACTATCTCTACATCATGGAACTTGGTGCAAATTCTGCTCAGTTATGCAAACCTAAAAAACTTCCAATTATTTTAGGACTTTTAAAGGGGATTTCATTCACTGAAGGGCTCATGAATAAGAAAGAAGCACTCTAGGCTTGTTTTAAGGTCATATAAAATGTCCATTCCCCAAGTGCTGGTATTATTCAAGGTGATTTCAGGGAGTTTTTTTTCTTCCCCCCAGTAGCTCAGAATGAGTATCTTCTAGTCACCCTATAGCATAACTAAGTCCCTGCCATTTATAAGACATTTCATGACTTTACCAAAGTAGTGCCTCCTGATGGTGGTACTGACAAAGCAGTTAATGACCTTTTGGTCAGGTCTTAGAACTAGTGCATGGACTGTTTTGGGGAGGAAGGGAGCGTGCTTCAGAAGAGCAATGGACTGAGCTTTTAAAGTTGGAAGTTGACCAGTGATTTTGGAGAAATAGATAGTAATTTTCACCAACTGTTTGTTTTTTACAAAGTGGAATTTGGATCAGCAGTTCCATCTTTTTAAAAAATCACTTTTACTTTGTGAGAATATCTGAATATACTAGAAAAAATAATTTCATGAAAATCTAACTTCCAACTGAATTTTTGTTCAAGTTTTCTATAACGGGAACTCCCAATGGTTTGCTTTAACGCCTCCTCTGCTGTTGGCCTTGTAAAAGAGCTCAAGACTTGCTAAGGGCTCCTTGGCCACTAAATCCTGAATGGATTACAAAGAACAGCAGTGACGGTAACGACCTCAAGGAACGGAAACTCATTTCCAAATATTTACAACTGGTACCATCATCAGCAACAGCAAGTAATGCTGTATAAGTATAAAGCACAATGTTTACTCACCATCAAAGACCAAGATAACTGTCTGTCCTCAATTGGTTTAAAATCTTTATGTGATTCAATTCAACTCATTGATTCCATTTCCTTCAGGTGTTGGACCTCAGAAACAGCAATAATCTGAATGACTGTTACAGTGAAATAGTCATCATTGTCAACTCATAAACTCACTTCACTAGAAAACTAGAAATGGTGTCTTTGTAATAGACTTGTTGTCTATTATCCTTTTTACTGCATATACACATAATACATAAAGTTTTCTGTATAATTTACAATAATTTTTCTTAAGTTCCGGTTACCATTCCAATAGTTGCCAAATGTATATATTGATGGCAAATTATCAAAGACTTACAATATAAATAATACAGTTACAACTAAAATCATCATGGTCTTTTATTCTCTACTAGATTCAAAAGGGTTATGAGAAAAATGATACAATGTCTCAGGGTTTCATTATGAATATCAAGTAAAATTACGTAATCATTATATGTTGCTGATATTTTTAAGTGCTGTTGAGTCGTTTCTGACTCACAGCAACCCTGTATAGGGTTTCCAAAGACCTACTGGTGTGTAGATGTATAGAAAATGTTATGAAGGCTTGAACTTTTTCAGTTGGTTTGGATTTTATCTGAATGTGACTTTGCTTAATAACATTATTTACACAACTCTCCTAACAGATATCATCAACTAACAGTAATGTAGCCCCTCCCGCAGTGTTGAAAGAGTCATGGTGTGGCACTGCAGGATAACTAATGGACTGCTAACCACAAAGTCAGTGGTTCAAACCCACCAGCCACTCCTTGGAAACCCTATAAAGGTTCGTGGTGAATTAAAATAACACCAAGGCACTTAACAACAGCCATGTTGAAAACAAAAAAGAGTTAACTTTTTTTTTTTTGTTTAATTAAAGAAGTTAGAATTTGCTATAAGCAGAATGGAGGTAAAGGAAAACTGAACTTTGCACATACACATCTACAAGTTCAGAATTTTAAAATAACTTGTTTAAAGCAAAAGGAGACAAAGTTATTAAAATATTGTAATGTCCTTTAACACATAACCTCTTATCTGCTTATCATCATTCACTGGCTTCCAAAAGTCTATTAAATCAAATCTGTCTTGTTGTTGTTGTTGTTAGGTGCCATTGAGTCAGTACTGACTAACAGCGACCCTATGCACAGCAGAATGAAACATTGCTAGATCCTGGGCCAACCTCACTATTGCTGTCATGCTTGAGCCCACTGATGCCACCAATTTGCCAATCCATCTTGCTGGAGGTCTTCCTCTTTTTCTCAGACCCTCCACATTACCAAACATGATATCCTTCTCCAGAGACTGGTCCCTCTGATAATATGTCCGAAGTATGAGAGACGAAGTTTGTCCATCCTAGCCTCCAAGGAGCACTCTGGCTGCACTTCTTCCAACACAGATCTGCTGGTTCTTTTGGCAGCCCATGGCACTTTCAATATTCTTCTCCAACACCATAACTCAAAAGCGTCAATTCTTCTACAGTCTTACTTATTCACTGTCCAGCTTTCACATGCATTTGCGGTTATTGAAAATACCATGGCTTGGGTCAGGCATACCTTAGTCTTCAAGCTGACACCTTTGTTCTTCAACACTTTTAAAAGATCTTGTGCATCAGATTTGCCTACTGCAATACCTTGTTTGATTTCTTGACTGCTGCTTCCACGAGTGTTGATAGTTGATCCAAGAAAAATGAAGTCCTTGACAACTTCGATCTTTTCTCCATTGATAAGAATGTTGTTGATTAGTCCAGCAGTGAGGTTTTTTGTTTTCTTTACATTGAGATCAATCCATTCTGAAGGCTGTGGTCTTTGATCTTCATCAGTAAATGTTTTAAGTCTTCTTCACTTTCAGCCAGCAAGGTTGTATCATCTGCATATCACAGGTTGTTAATGAATCTTCCTCCAATCCTGATGCCATGTTTTTCATCATAGAACCCAGCTTCTTGGATTATATGCTCAGCATACAGGTTAAATAAGTATGGTGAAAGAATACAACCCTGTCACACACCTATCTTAATTTTAAACCACTCAATGTTCCCATGTTCTGTTCAAACAACTGCCACTTACTTGGCCCATGTACAGATTCCTCATGAGCACAATTAAGTGTTCAGGAATACTCATACTTCTCAATGTTAGCCATAGGTTGTCATGATCCAC
>NW_006408519.1:1094752-1113953 GCF_000296735.1 Chrysochloris asiatica
AAATACCATGGCTTGGGTCAGGCACACCTTAGTCCTCAAGCCAACATCTTTGCTCTTCAACACTTTAAAAAGGTCCTGTGCAACAGATTTGCCTAATGCAATACGTCGTTTGATTTCTTGACTGCTGCTTCTGTGAGTGTTGATAGTTGATCCATTCTTTTATACATGAAAGGTCACGATGAATTGGAGTCAACTTGAGAGCAATGACCAATAACAACAACTAGACTGTGATCTCTTCAAAGACTGACTGATCCTATATTACCCATGTCTGTCACACTAAGCAGGAAGACCTTGGACAAGGTGGGGCATGTTCTGGTTAGTGAAAGATCTGGGTGATTGGCCCACATCTTCCCAGTAAGCAAATTGAACAATTGGAAGAATCTTGCGAGTCACTGGACGAGAAAGAGGTAGTTTTATAGAGTCCATTGTATGGAGTTAGCAAATATTAAATGAATAGATGAATGAGTGAACAAACCAATTAGCCATCTTAAGAAAAATGTGGAAGAACATCAGGACGGGGTGAAGTTTTAGCAAAAGAGAAGACAGTCAATGGCACTGATTTCTCTGCAGCAGAAGAGACAGAGATGGCTCAGAGTGACAATTGTCATTGCTGGGTTTGCCCCACACAGGAGCTTTAATCCAATGAGAAGGCTGCCTTTTTGGTGGCATTATTAAGTGGACAAAGACTACTGAATGACCTAAATCTACCTTGGCTAAGAGGAATTACCTAGATGTACTATAAAGCATTAGAGCAGAAAAAGAGACCTAGAAGTGATGGAAACGGGCCAAGAGAGTGTCAAGGAGACAGCAGGGTCTAACAATAGAAAAGTAGGCACAGAGAGGACTCAACAGCGAATGGAGATAAAGGGAGCAAGGATTGCTGCCCACATCAGAACTCTCTAACAGGAAGGGGCCCAGCCAGCAGAAGGCAGTGAAAGGGATTCTGACAGAACATACAGTCCAAGTTCAGTTTAACTCCAATCTTCTCCGAGAATTATCAACAGAGTTAATATGTCGAACACTGCTCCAAATTTATAAACGGGATGTGTTCTTAAGGCTCGTTTGTAATTTGATGGATAATAGCTGATATATGTTTATATTGTTGTTGTTAAGTACCACCAAGTCAGCTCCGACCCACAGTGACCCTGTGTAGGGTTTCCAAGGAGCAGCTGGTGAGCTTGAACTGCTGACTTTGCAGTTCAAATGGCTTTGTAGTATGGCGCATTAACCCACAGCACCACACCAGGACCCCCCTCTCTCTCTCTCTCTCTCCCTCTCTCTCTCTCTATATATATATATGCTTTTTTTTTTTTTTTTCCAGAAATCATTTTAGGTTAGGCTAGATACTTAGACCAAACCATACAAAGCCTATTTAATTTGTGGAGCTGTAGGATAAGCATTCAACCACAAGGTCTGTTTGAACCACAAGATCGGTGGTTCAAAGTCACCAGACACTCCTCAGAGACACCCTATACAGGATCATTACTAGTTGGGACTGACTCTATGGCATTTAACTACAATAACAAAAGCTTAGCCTACTATACAATTATTTCATTTATAACCCCATTTGTTCCAGTTATTCTGACTGCCTAAGAAATTATCCCCAAACTTACAGGTTTAATACAATAACTTTTATTTAGTTCATGACAGGGCTTGGCAGGGATAGCTCATCTCTGGTCCACTTGGCATCCGGCAAGTTAAACGGGGACTCAAACTATGGGACTTGGAATCATCTAAATGCAAGCTCATTTGAAGGTCTGGCAGTTGATACTGGATGTTGGCTAAGTCCTTAGCTGGAGATATTGGCTGAAATAACTATATGTGATCTCTCCATCTCATCTGGATTTTCTCACAACATGGTGGCTGAAATCCAAGTCCAAATGTTGTTGTTGCAAGAGAGACAAAGAATACTCCTAAAGGAAAAGAAGTTGTATTCTTTTTATGATTTACTCACTGAAATCTATTGGTTGTACCAATCAAAAGCTCATTTAGGCTCAATGGGAGAGGAAATAGCTTCCACCTCTTGAGGGACAGTAGCAAGGTTCTAGAAGAGCATGTGGAAGTAGATGTAAATGCTGTGGCCATATTTGGTGAGTATAATTTGCCACATATAAAACATCACTTTTAGGGAAAATGAAAGTTAGTCAAAAACCATGGCTACAGAATCACAGAACTATTTATTAAGAAAAACTGACAAAATATAAAGCTATTGTTTCTTGGCATGACCTCCATGTAAGTCTACACACTTCTGAAAGTAGCGTTTCCAAGTAGTGAGTGAAAAGTGAGCAGTATTGTACTAGATCATTGGGATCTGTGTGGTGCTGTAGGATTAGCACTGGACTGCTAACCACAATGTCGGGTGGTTCAAACCTACCAGCTGCTCCTTGGAAACCCTATATATGGTCACTAGGAGTCAGAACCAACTCAACAGCACTTAACAACAACAGCAGTTACAGCCATGATTCTATCATTAGCTGAGAGATGGGATTGATACACTTGAGCACCACTAACTTAGGAATTCTTTTCATAAGATAGCTCTCAGTATTCGCATAGGATAGGGTATTTGCATTAAAAAAATCATTCTCTAGGCAAAGTCATACCAGTCCCATTTGTCTTCTGAAGTAGAGGACAAATAGCCTTTGGCTGAGTAGGAGCAGAACTGGGTGCATTCATCTGGGACCCATGACACTGAGAGAAACAAGTTGCTCACAAAGTAAGCTGATTTCTTCCCAGCTGGAGAATGCCTCCGCTAAGACATGACTGTGGAGTAAAACCTAATGGTTCATGGATTACTTGTTTGCTATATTTTTATGGGTTTTGCTTTGAGCAAAGATTCTTTTCTTTTTACTTTGGTGGTCAGTGTGGTTGTAAGTGTGAGTTACTATTACACATAAATCTCTAAGAAATTTCCCTATGTAGTTAGACTGTAAACTCCATGATGACGTCATGGTGGCTCAACACACTATCCCTGGTGTCTAGTTCAGTGTCTGGTATAGAGTTGTTGTTAAGTGCCATGGAGTCAGTTCTGACTCATAGTGACCCTGTATAAGGTTTCCAAGTCATGTAAATCTTGGCAGGAGCAGCAAGCTTCATCTTTCTCCAGATGAGCAGTGGGTAGGCTCAAACTGCCAATCTTATGGTAAGCAGTCCTGTGCTTATCCTCCAGAGCTACAGTGTACACCTACAGAGCTAGTAGGGACCTCAAAGTTGTTGAATGCATGAAAGACTGAATGTTTAAATAAAAGCTCAAGCAAATAAAAATCATAATCCCACAAAGTAACCTGGACTCTTTATGCCAGTGACGCATGCAAGGACCACTCCAAGGACTGGCCCCAAATGCTTACTATTGTAGAATAGATGCCATGGCCAATTTAAAAACTCTTGGTTGTTGAATGATGCTAACTCATGCATTGTCATGAAAGTCATGGGAAAGCATCAGAGAAGGTAACTTTTGTGGTTTGCTATTTCTTATTTTATCTCCAAGGATGTTGTAAATATGGTCCTCACAAAATCAATCTTGGTTTCAGTTGCATGAATCATAGGAAAGATTGTGGGAGTCAGCTGAACAGGCAGCCAAAAAATACCAACATCTCTCTAAACATTTACCTCAAGTAGGGTTTACATTAATGAAAGTAGACAAAACCCAGAAGCATCCTTTAAACAATTTGTCCTTGCATAAAAAAACTGCAGCCTTTGGCTTTCCTGCAGTAATTGATGCAGAATTCAGAAAATAATGGATAATTCTCCTATTAGGGAACACAGCAGCTGGAATATCTTTCAGACTAAAGATTGCTTTCCTGCAAATCAAATATAGGACTTCAATGTGATCTGAATATATTAAGTTTTACTTTAAGGCAAACTCAACTTTACAAGGATGCTCTGTCTCTAATTAAAGACATTTATAGACATTAAAAAAAAATTAAAAACTTGAAGCTCACCACAGAGATTAGGTAAAAAGTTTCTTTATTTTGAGGAACATGGTTCCACAGAATTTAAATATTTACTGTGTAATTTTTATATCAGTCAAAAGTCTAAATGAGCACTGACTTCAATGATATCACTTCTGGAAACAATGTCAAGTATTACATTTCTGAATACTATTTTTAGTTGGATTTCTATCATTGTTGTTATTGTTAAGTGCTGTTGAGTCGGGTCTGAACCACAGTGATCCTGTAAAAGGTTTCCGAGGAGTGGCTGGTGAGCTTGAACCGCTGACCTACCTTGCGTGCAGTTCAATCGACTTTGCAGTCCAGTGCATTAACAAACAGTACCACACACAGTCACCATTAAATAGAACTCAAAATTTCAAACACCCTCACAAAAGCAAATAGCACAGCCTGGAGTTAGTGATTGTAGACTTTTTCTAAGTTTCTTTATCAAGTTACCACAGAGACTCAAAGATGCCAAAGCAAGTGTTCTTTTCTGATCCAGAGAAAGAGGAATGCTTGAGAAAATCCTCTGTGTAATCCCCCCAAGAACACAAGAGGAAAAATTGCTAAGCTTCCATTTCAAATGTTAGGGATTTGGACTGAATTTAAACAACAGCTTGCAGAAAATGTCATAGCTCTAGTTCTCTTACGCAGAGATGGCGGTGCTGATGCAATAGAAAGGATGGCTTTGCAAGCTTTAAACACACAGCTAGGAAGGCAGTGGTACAAGACAGCAATCAAACAACTGAGAAGTTCCTCAGTTAGACGGAAAGGAAAATCAGGCAATCTCTTCTACACGTTCAAAGTAAAGCTAGGAAAGAGTTAACTGTGTTTGTAAGTCACAGTAAACAGTAATAGTAATGCTTTCTGAGTCGGTCTTAGGAGCCCTGGTTTGGCGCTATGGGATAAGCACTGGACTGCTACCGTAGCAGTTCAAACCCACCAACAGTCCTTGGAAACGCTACACAGGGTTGCTATGAGTCAAAACCGAGTCGAAAGCACTTAACAAGAACAAATTGGTCTTTAATAGTCAGTGAAGTCAAACAGTGCTCTGTGTTCAGATTATTTGGGAATTATCTTCATTTCCCATTTCATTTTGAATGTCTCCCATCCTGAAGACCTCTGGAAAGTAAACCCCTAGGTTGGTCATCATGAATACCAAACTGAAATTAACATGCTGATTTGTCAATCCAAATATATGCATGTACTTTCCATTAAACTGGAAAATCATGTAAGTTTTTAGCACTTGTTTCTTAGAGCTTATACAGTATTTCTTCAGCTCTGGTCTCATATAACATCCTGCATTCTTCATTTAAGTACTGGGTGCTTATCTTCTCTGAGGGGACAAAGGTCCCTTTGTAAATAGCTATAGTCTTACTTCTGTAGTTCATGGTCTTAACTTGCATAACTTGCACTAGCAATTTTGAGTTTTTCTTCTTAACCCCTTTCCAACCTAGTTTCTTCATCCAGGTAAAGACTGTTATTGGCTTTCAAGGAGAAAAAGAAAGTTATAGTTTGTTAGCTGCATAAGTACAGCATCTCTGTTCACAGAGAATGTAACAAATACTGTGAAATTCACACATTCAGAGAATAAAATCAGATGTGGTAGGACTGAACTTGGAAGTGGTGTTGTGGATTTTGTTTAAGGCTGTTCTAGGCATCAGACACTTACATATCATTTAGTTCAGGAGTAGAGAGAATTCAGAGGGGTCTAGGAACTTGGATGGGAAAAATAGGACATCTTTCCCTAACCTCAAAGTGAAATTTAGGATTTCCATCAATTATAGTACAAGGTAGGCCACACACCACAAATCTGTGATTTTGTTGCCAAGGGAAACCAGGTATTTTCATATCACATTATAGTTGTTGTTAGATGCCACCCAGTTGATTTTTCAACTCATGTGACAGAGTAGAACAGTCTCATAGCATTGCCTCGGCTGTAATCTTTATGGGAGAAAATTGATAGGTCTTCCTGCTATAAAGTCATTGGCTGGGTTCAAATCACCAATCTTTAAATTAGCGGCTGAGCGCTTAACTGTTGCACCACCAAGACTTCACATCTCAAACTATCTTTTATATTCAACCCTACCTCAAAATTCTGGTAATTATAATACCTGCTGCTAGTTTGTATTATTCACTTAGATACTGTTCATATCACATTACTACTTTAAAAACATTTTGGTTTATGGTATTTTGATAAAACTTGTTTCCTTTGTAATCCTGCATATTGACTTTATATTTTTTAAGATATCATTCTGAGAAGAGTCTACAGATTTCAACAGGCTGCCAAAGAGGTCCATGGCACCAAAAAGGTTAAGAGTCTCTGAAACTATGCACAGATGATTTAATAATGCAACAACCAGGTTCCTAGAGTAAATCATTCCTTAGCAGTATTTTTTTGAAGCAGAAACAAACTTGACCTTGAAATCAACACTGTCTCATTGCTGTAAGTGGATGATTCTGATGCAAGTCAATTTTTTCTTACTTCGCCATAAGGAAAGACCTGTAGATTCTGTAGCATTTCATAGCATAGCTTAGTTTCTTCTAATGATGAACTTTATCATTGATATCTTGTCATCAATGCTTTTATAGTTATCCTTCCTAAAATCCAGTCTACTTCACAAGGTCATTGAATACAATCACTTCCTAACTTTAAAATATCAGAGTAAAAAATTTCTTGCTACTTGAAAAACTACAATGAAAATTGCTTATTAAAGTAAAATAAGTAAACAATAAAGGTATTCCATCAAAGTTAGTTCTTTTAAGTGACAGTTCTGCTCCTACCCATGCTTAGCTGATATTTTACATATTAATGAACATATTTCTACAGGTATTAACACCTGTGGGCTATGATAATTATGAGGTAAATGATGAAATGTTAGATACCACAGTAGATGTGCTTTGAATGTAAGTACATTAGATTTTGTTGGAAATCCTCCAAGGGAGGCCCTGGATAAAACACATATCAAATGCCAGCAAGTTTAATGAATATTCATTCATTCACTCACTGAGAAATTATTAACATACCCACATTTCTTCACTCCTCAGTGCAGACAAAGCCTAACGCTGGTCGAAATGCTTACCTCCCAGAGTAAAATAAATGCTAGCTATTAACTGTTGATAGAGAACGTAAAAATAAGAATACATTCTCTCTGAAAACTGAGATATAATTTACATTCTATAAAATACATATCTTCATATATCTTGTTAAATCATTTTTTATACTCTTCAAAATACTAGACATAATGCATATTACATATTACTAACGTAAAATTTGCTACTCTTTTCTGTTAAATTTGTCAGGTTTAGACCCCTAGTTATAAATCTCAGCTTTGATTAGCTTCAATACAAAAGGTTTTCTGTGAACTGTAAGCCACAGAATGATCCAACTTATATGCAATGAAAACAACATTCCAAATTATTAGACTTGAGGAAAAAATAAACTACAACAATGAAAATAAAAAATGAAACAATTTGCATTATATACTGTAATGAGCGTCAAGAGATAAAAGGCTTTCTTAAATTACCCTTTTCAAATGATTTATCCAAGATCTGAAGCAAATCTTTGGTGACTATGTATATCTATCTGTATTTGAGATAAAGAAAATCTAAGAATGATAGATTTAGACTTAGGGCTACTATTTTCTTCTTTAGGTAATTATTTTAGTCTTTTAAAACATAAAAGCATCTTACATAAATCCTTATCAAAGATCATTCAATAATATTCTCTTCAGAGCTGAATTTCCAGGGAAGGTCACTAAAATGTTCCGTTTGCTCCAACAACCAAAAAGCATCTGCATTCACACACTTAGGGACTCTACCCCAACTTCCTTGGCATAGTCCAGATTATTTTTTTCTAAACAGGAAGCAGTTGACAATTTCCCCTGGTATTTTCAGAATGCCATACACATTATTTACAAGAAAAACCCCAACTTTTGTTTTCAAAGTATCATGCTCTCTCCAGTTAGCAGTTCCCGTTGTTGCTAATTACAAAAAACTGCAAACAAAGATAGAAACCAAATTTGAAACTATTCTAGGGTGATTCAGACTAGGGAAGCAATTGTAAAAAAGCAAAGTTAGTAACACATTGCTAGGCTATGCTGGAGTTTAAAATCCCAAACAGTGCTGAAGAAGGATTCCTGGAATTCAGTGGGGGAATATTTGGCTCAAGCTGCAAAATCCGTATCTCTAGGTAATGTTATGTTACCAAGTGTTGAGCAAGCAAGGCGATTGTATTTTAACCTAACTCATGGAACATCAATCCAAATTTAACCAAATTCCAAAGCCTTTACACAAAATTAGCAACTAGAAGCTGCTTCCCATTTTCCTCCTGATATAGCAGTAATTCCTTCTGAAGACAAACTTGCAAGAGGTAAGAGATACGAGAAAACCACAATGAGCTTTAAAAACTATTGTACATAACGCAAACTAATTACCTCACACCGAAGAAGTGCGAGATTTAACAGTTCATGCTCTGCAGCCGCTGGGAAGCAATTGCAGCAGCGTGGCGGCAGCGAAATCAGCAGCAGCAGCAGCAGCAACGTCCAGCATCCAGATTCTCACAAGCCTTTGACTGTGTGGACTCAGCCACAGACTCTGCCTCCAGCTGACGTCAAAATCCCTGTCACATGGCCAGATGAAAGCCAAGAGAGCATTGGTTGTCGTAGCAACCACAGACCGGCTCTGAAATTATTTCAATAGGTCATCTGTCACTGTAGGGTGTGTGTGTGTGTGTGTGTGTGTTGTGGTGTGTGTGTGTGAATGTGTGAGAGTGTGTGAATGTGCATGTACCCACCCTACGACCATCCCAGACAGCTCCCTGATAACCTCAACACTCGAACTTGTGACTCCACAGTGACTACAACTTTCTCTTTCAGGTTTCACTTAGTTGTCGCCTCATGATATTTACTTTCAGGACAATGCCTGCCACATTGATGTTTCCTTAGTCTCACTAACTAGCAAGAAATATGTGCCTCTCTGGAAACAAACTAGACAGTGCTGGAGAGAGTTTTCTTAGCTAATTGAATTTATTTTTAAGCAAATTAATAAAACCAAAATTTCAAGAGGGTTTACAAGAAATTATATTTTTAAAACTACAGAAGAATTCACATAGATGTGCTAAGACTATGCTAAAGAAAAATGAAAAATACAGTGGGTGGTGGCCCAGAGACAGATGAGAAGGTCTGATGATCCTGGCAACAGCAACCCCATATGGGCACACTAGAAGTGCTCCAATGGTTTCCAAGCCTCCAAGTCTTTACAGAAGCAGACTGCCTCATCTTTCTCCTGTAGAGTGGCTGATGGGTTCGAACCACTAACATTCTGGTTAGCAACCCAATGCTTAACCCACGGCACTACCAGGGTTCCTTGATGTGACAATCAAGTAAGGGGAATTTTAAGTTCCTGCATTGTAAAATGTGGATGCAAGAATGTTTCCAAATGCTACTTTCAAACAACCTCTGTTAAGTTTAAAAATTTTTTGGACCTTTGTTTCAGGACCACCATATCGTTACTACCTGCCAGTAAGTCAGATTCTAAGTCATGCATAATAGAAGGAAACACTTCTGGATCCTGTGCTATCCCCAGAATCAGTTTGGGGGGACACTTATGATCCAAAACCTATTTAGTATCATACAAGAAGATAGACCAGGAGGGTAGCATGAAAGGTGAAAATTCCACCGTTAAGCCACCACTGGAGTCCTGGTGTGGCACTGTGGGTTAATGCCCCAGACTGCAAAGCCATTTGAACTGTGAGGTCGGCGGTTCAAGCTCACCAACTGCTCCTTGGAAACCCTATACAGGGTCGCTATGGGTCGGAATCGACTTGACGGCACTTGACAACAACAACAAGAAGCCACCACTGCGTCTATAACCCACTGCCACCAAGCGGTTTCTGATTTATAACTACCTTGTAGGACAAAGTAGAACTGCTCCATAGGACTTCCCAGACTATAAATCTTTACAGGAGCAAACTCCCGTGGTGCATCTGGTGAGGATAAACCACAGAATGTTAACAGCACAACCCTTAATAATCTTACATACCACCAGGGTTTCTATAAAGATGCTAAGCTAAATCCTTCTCTCCTGAGGTCCTTCATCCAACCCCTTTTATGGGAACCATTGCTGGGCAAATGAGTTAATACTTACGAGACATAAAATTCAATAAACACCTAGAACAGCAGGATATAAGAATAGTTCCACTGTACTTTCTAACTTCAACTCCATTTCCTTTGCTGCTGCCGCTGTTAAGTGCCATTGAGTCAGTTCCAACCCATAGTGACCCTATATAGGGTTTCCAAGGAGCAGCTGGTGAGCTTGAACTGTCAACCCTGCCATTCAAAGTGACTTTGCAGTCCAATGCATTAACCCACAGAGCCACACCAGGACTCATTTCCTTTAGGACCACCCTAGCTTATTTTAGGAGTCCTGGTATGGTGCTGTAGGATAAGCACTGGACTGTTAATCACAAGTCGGCAGTTCAAACCCACCAGCTGTTCCTTGGAAACCTTATACAGTGTCATTGTGAGTGGGAACCAAGTCGATGGCACTTAGCACCACAATCACCAATTTATTTTAACTCTGAACATGTGTTTATTTCTTAGTTACTTCTCCTTCTTAATTAACAGGGAACTCATTAAGCAAAATTAAATGAAAGCAACAGAGAAGTACTTTGAAAGAAAAGATTCAGAAATGTATGCTAATTCCAAGGGTAAAGGGATTAAAAAGCAGGGAGAAAAGTTTGCCTTCAAAACCCTAAAAACCTTTTTATCCTAGGGTTATCAGGATTTCTATTCTAGAAATAAGAAAGAAAGAAAAAGGAAAGAAGAATAGTTCTGGGGTGCTGTGAAGTATAAAAGGAGCTAAACTAGCTAAGCAGATCATTACATTCGTGTCATTGTGAAAGAGCAAAATTCTTCAGTAAGAATCAGAAGACGCCTCTAACAATAATAGCAATACTCAAACTTGTTGGTCAAAGAACCCTTACTTCAGACTCAACTTCAACTGGGAAAAAAATACTCATTTTCATTTGAAAAGTTATGATGCTACTAACTATATTGTTGTTGTTGTTAGGTGCTATTGGGCTGGTTCTGACTCAGAGTCACCCTATGGATAAGACAATGGAACACTGCCGGTTCTGCACCATTTTCACTTGCTATGCTTGAGCTCATCAGAAGCCACTGTGTCACTCCAGCTGTTGAAGATTTTCCTCTTTTTCATGGACCTGATACGATACCTAGCATGATCTCTCCAGGGACTGGTCCCTCCTGAGAACAAGTCCAAAGAACGAGAGATGAACTCTCACCATCCCCGCTTCTAAGGAACATTCTGGCTGTACTTCTTCCAAGACAGATATGTTCATTCTTCTGGTAGTTGTTGTTGTTAAATACCATCGAGTCAGTACTGACTCATAACAACCCTGTATTGGGTTTACAAGGGGCAGCTGGTGAATTTGAACTGAAAGATCACCAGTTCAAACCAACCTTGCAGGCCAGTGCATTATCCCACAGTGCCACAACAGAATGATATATTCAATATTCCTCATCAACACCATAATTCAAAGACATCAACTCTTCCTCAGTCTTCCTTATTAATTGTCCAGCTTTCCCATGCATATGACGTCATTGACATCTTTGCTTGTTAACACTTTAAAGAGGTCATTTGCAGCAGAATTACCCATTGTAATACATCATTTGATTTATTGACTGCTATTTCCATGGGCATTGATTGTGGATCCAAGTGGATTTCCTTGCGAACTTCGATCTTTTCTTTAAAGAGCACCTTCTCAGATATTCATTCAGCATACAATTTGAATAAATATGGTGAAAGATATTGTCCAGATACACACACCTTTCCTGATTGTAAACCTGATTTATTCCCTTGTTCTGTTCTAATGTCTGCCTCTTGGTCTATGTACAGGTTCCACATGAATGTTACAAAATAAAATCAGACTACACAGAATTTTCACCATTAGTTTCAGATTAATGACAGTTGAAAGTTTACCTTTTTGACCAACTGGCTCATTGAATCCAGAATCTATCTAAATTCATCAGGGTAAGTGTTATAAAAGGCAGATGTCTGCAACAACTACAATCCACACACTGGCAATTTAGTCCAACTGTAGAACTGGTTTTCTGTTCATCATAGTAATGAAGTGAAGCAAAAAGGGGAGAGAGCATGTTCTTTTGAGCTTCCTGACCCACATGTTCTCTGTGATGCCTGGTTATCATCTCCCTGACTGTAAATCCATGGCACCTGATTAACCCTTCCTCCTCTTCATGCAGCTTCAACCTCTAACAGAGTAAAACTGCCAGTGGGTGATGTCCTCTAAAATTCAGTATTTGCAGTTTAAAAACTTCCTTAAATTCAGGGCTTTAAATTCATTGGCTTGAAAATTAGCAAAAACGAACACATTTTCATTTTGAATTGTATAACATTTTCAGGACTAAGCATATCCACTGAGTTTTGCTTTAATTAATTATAAGTTAAAATAACCATGTGGTACATGTAACTTTTTTCTTTTAGTATGCTTCCAATCTGCCATCACTCATTCCTCTTTGCAAATGATCTAAGATTAGAGATTCTTCTTATAGTTAAAGAAGCTACCAATCTCCTCAGACTTAAAATCATGATGCTGATCTCTTTGGAGCTCAGATTTCTACCAATTTAGCTCACTGATTGAAATGTAGTTGAACATATCATAGAAGTATACCACAAGGGCCTCCTCCAATCACAGCTCAAAACTATGACAAGATTATGTGTGATTTTGTTGTTTTTGTTATTACATTACATTATTATTAAGATGACAATGATTCACCAAACTTAAAAATACCCATTCAAACCTGGTCCTGCACAATAGTTTTCCCTTTCTGAATGTCATTTACTAATTTGTCTATTACTAATTTGACCACTTTGCTCAAAATAGCTAGTAAATGCACTATATGCTTTGACTGGAGTTCCATACCTAAACAGATCAATGATTTGAGGCATGAGTAAACAACTATTATCAACCTTTTATTCAATGTCTGAGTTGGAAACAACTCTAAGGCAATGGGTTCTGTTCTGTTTTAAGCAGAGATGCCCCTATATGCTCTGTTGTAATGTTAATGAGAAAGAGATAGACCTATTATTTGAAGATACTGGATTCATGTATCAGTTCTTTCAGAGTAGGACATTGGACAAGTTACTTCAGTCCTCTGATCCTCTTCACCTATCACCTAACGTTGTTGTAAGGATTTTAAAGTTAATGTATTATAAACATATGAACCATACCATAGGTTCCTTGTTGTTGTCGTTGTTAAGTGCCATTGAGTCGGTTCCAACTATAGTGACCCTGTACAGGGTTTCTGAGACTGCAAATATTTATGGGAGCAGAAAGCATCATCTTTGTCCCTAGGATCAGCTGGTGAGCTTGAAACACCGACCTTGTGGTTCACAGTCCAGTGCTTATCCTACAGCGTCATTGCTCTCTCCAACCATACCGTAGACCACTTTATATGTATGTAATATTTTGTTTTATGTGTACCTTTCTGATAAGTTTGTGAAGACCTTTAAGGAAAGGACAGGATCGTCTTCAATTCTTGGTTAGTGCAAGGCCCAGAACATAATGAGTGTTCAATAAATGTTGAAGGATTCAATTACTATAAAATGAATGCTGAGCAAGAGAAAGAAATGATTCCCGTCTCTTCTTTCTAACAGAGTTGTTGTTGTTGTTAAGTGCTGTCAGGTCAGTTCCTACTCATAGCAACCTTGTATAGGGCTCTGAGGAGCAACTGGTGGGTTTGAACTATCTCACTTGCAGTGCAAGCCAACCTTTCGGTCAAGTGCTTATCCTACAGTGTCACACCAGGACTCTACCAGAAAGAGTCCCCCAAAGGGAAAGTAAAAAGATAAAAATCTTGAACTATCACAAAAGTTTATAGCAGAGAATTAGTCATGTTTGCTTACCAAGTAAATCTTACTAAATCATAAATATTTATTATGAGTTTATATAAGTTGTATGCTGATGTAGTTTATGAATATTGCTGTTGATGTTGGATAATCTTTTACATTAATTGATGTTAACTGACGACTCACTATATATGGGACATGGTTCTAAGTGCTATGTAAAAATTCTGTCATTTACTATAACAGCCCAATGAGGGACATACTACTGTTATTTATATTTCACAACCAAACAAACTAAGATTTAGAGAAATTAAGTAATTTACCTACCTAGTAAATAATGGAGCCAGGATTTACACCCAGTGAAGAAATGGCTTTGGGAACAATTTACATTTGACATATTTTAGAAATAAATAATTTAAATGTTTATTTTAAACATTTTTTGTTGTTGTTAAATGGTTTTATTTTTAATGTTCTGGGAGGTGGAGAGGGTCAACTTATCTTTTCAGCCTCTGGGAACTTTAAAGCTTGTAATATAGCATTTTCCTAAGTAATATGGGGTCCTGGTGTAGAGCTGTAGGATAAGCTAACCATAAGGTCAGTGATTCAAACCCATTACTCACTCCCTGGAGTCCTGGTGTGATGCTGTGGAGTAAAGCACTGGATGGAAAGGTCGTTTTAACCACAAGGTCAGTGGTTCAAACTCCCCAACTGTTCTTTGAAAACCCTATACAGAGTCACTATGTGTCAGAACTGATTCAATGGCACTTAACTATAACAACAACTCATTCCTTGGAAACTCTATACAGGATTGCAATGAGTTGGAACCAACTCAATGGCACTTAACAACCACAACAATAGCAAGCAATAATATGAGGAGAAAAATCTAGTTAGGAAGATTTAAAGAAAGAAAAATTAGTAAAATAGTAAATTGTGAGAATATCTTGAGTGAACTATGCCCAAGGGCAAAACCACTACAACCTCAGGGAAATTGACAAAGTTAATACTCAAAAAATGCTAATGCCCCAACAATAACACCAACAACATCATAAAACACACAAAGAGCAGAGACATAATGGTCCATCCATATGACGATGCTTAACAAAGGGATGGAACGCACAACTAGGGATAACCAAGTCGGTTTTTTTATAATGGAAGAATAAAATATAACATAATTAAAGAACCAAGGGAAAACAGACAAAGAGTTAAAAAAAATAAGGAAAACATATAAGAACAAGTGAGGATCTACAAAAAGGTATTATAACCAAATGGAACAATAACTTCTATTGACAAAAACAATAGAAGGGTTTGCCAACAGATTTAATCAGGTAGAAGAACGAATCAGCAAATTAGAGTATACGATAGTTAAAATTAAAGGCATCAAAGAGAAACATGAGTGGCGGCTCAAGAAAGTTAAGCATAGTTTAGTGGAATTATGGGACAATAGAAAGAGACCTAATGAATGTACAATGTGATTTCCAGAAAGAAAAATGACAGAGAGTATATGAAGAAATAATGACAGAAAATTTCCCCAATTTACCAAAGGACATGAATCTACAAATCCAAGAAGTCCCAAGAATCCCAAGCAGGATAAAGCCAAAGAGATCTACACCAAAACGTATCTCAAAAAGATAAAGAGAAAAATTTGAAAACAGTGAGAAAGACGCAAACAATCACATACAAAGAATCCCCAATAATATTAAGTGCTAATGCTCCAGACTGCAAAGCTGTTTGAACTGCAAGGTCGGCGGTTCAAGCTCACCAGCTGCTCCTTGGAAACCCTATACAGGGTCGCTATGGGTCTGAATCGACTTGACAGCACTTGACAACAACAACAACAGTTTCTCCTCAGAAACACTGGAGGCCAGAAGGAATGGAATGATATATATTTAAAATACTGAATGAAAAATTAAAAAAAACTGTCAACCAAGAGTATTATACCCAGTGATACTGTCCTTCAAGAATGAGGGCAAAAGTGAAACATTTCCAGATAAACACATGCTGAGAGTTCGCATCCACCAGAACTGCTCTACAAGAAATACTGATGGGAGTTCTGTAGATGGGAGAGGGAAAATATTAGAATGTAATTCAAAGTTATACACAAAAAGAAATATTTCTAATAAGGGGATGTGCATGGACAGGTATAAAGGCTAATACTAAGATATTTATGCTTGATACTTGTAAATGCTTTATGGCTATGGTTTTTAATTTTTAAAAATATATGTAAAGCAAGGATAAAAATATGCTACAAGGCACATGAAAAAACCCCACAAAGTCAGTAGTAACGATGTTTGTATGGTATATGTAATTAGTAATAACAAAAAGGAGGGAACGGTACAGGGAGAGAATTTCTTGTATGTTGTTGTTGTTGTGTTAGGTACTGTCAATTAGGTACTGACTCACAGAGAGAGACCTTATGCTCAACAGAACGAAACACTGCCCAGTACTGCGCCTCTCTCATAGTCATTGCTACTGACATTAAACTGGTACCAACTTACCTTAGAATGTTATAAGGCAAGCTGTTAAATGTAAAATTTATGTAACCATTAAGAAAAAATATTTTTAAATACATAAAAGGAAAAGAGAAGGGACTCTAAAAGGCTAACTTCAAAACAAAGAATGACAAAGACAAAGAAGGCTTAAGACATACAAAAAAAAAACCCTAAAAAACAAAATGACAGATGCAAATCACTTCTTATCAGTAATTATAGGGAATATAAATGGGTTAAAGACTTCACTCAAAAAGCCAAGAGTGGCAGAATGGATTTCTTTTTGAAACCCTAAAACCCATGCTCTATCTATATGCTGTTTACAAGAGCCTTAAACCCAAGACACAAATAGGTTGGAAGTGAAAGGATTGAAAACAATAATAACCAAAGAGAACTGGGATGACAATGATAATCTCAACGTTGACTTGAAGACAAAATCTATTAGAAGAGAGAAAAATGGGAATTACGTAGTGATAATAGGGTCAATTCAGGAGCTCTTGTAGCATAGTGGTTATGAATCAGGCTGTTAATCTCACAGTCAGCAGTTCAAAACTACCAGCTATTCCGCGGGAGAAGGATGAAGCTTTCTGCTCCCGTAAAGATTTACAGCCTCGGAAACCCTGTGCATGGTCACTATGAGTCAAAACTGACCCACGGCACATAACAACAACAACAACAGGGTCAATTAGTCAAGAAGATTTAATAATTATAAATATATAGGCACTCAACATCTGAAATCCTGTCTTAAGCTATCTAATTGGCTAGAACAGAAATATCACAAGTGGCTGGCTGTAACAAACAGAAATCTATTCTCTCACAGTTTAGGAAGGCAGAAGTCCCAATTCAGATTTCCAGCCCTGGGGAAGATTTTTTTCTCTGTGTTGAGTCTATGGAGATTAAACACACACTATTAAACCACCAATGGGTCAAGGACAAAATCAAAATGAAAGCACAGATTTCCAAAAGTCAAGTAAAATATGAAAGCACAACATACCAAAATGGATAGGAAGCAGCAAAGGCAATGCTCAGAGGGGAATTTCTAGAAATAATGCCTACATGAAGAAAGCCCTCAGGTCAACAACCCCGCTTGACAACTCCAGGAACTAGAAAGCAAAGAGGAAACTAAGCTTAATCCTACCTTAAGAAAAAAAAATAACAATAACATAGAATAAATAAGGTTGAAATAGAAAAATAATAGGTATAATCAATAAAACCAGAAGTTGGTTCTTTGAAAAGATTAATAAAATTCAGAAACCTTTAACTAGACTGACAAAGAAGAGAAAAGATGTAAATAAACAAAATAAAAACTGAAAAGGGGCTAGTACAACTGACCCAATAGAAATAAAGAGACTTATGACAGAATATTATGAACAACCATGTGCAAACTAGAATGTTGTTGTTAGGACTATCAAACTGGTTCCAACTCATAGGAACCCTATATAGGCTTTCTGAAGAGTGGCTGGTGGGTTTGAATCGCCAACCTTGAGGTTCAAACTGACCTTTTGGTCCAGTGCATTATCCTGCAGCACCACACCAGGATAACATATAATATATATAGGCTATACTCATACTTCGCAATGTTCTCCATAGCTTGTCATGATCCACACAATCAAAAGCCTTTGTGTAGTCAATAAAATAAAAGTAAACATCTTTCTGGCATTCTCTGCTTTCTGCCAAGATCCATAGGACTTCAGCAATGATATCCCTCATTCTACGGCCTCTTCTGAATCTGGCTTGAACCTCTGGAAGTTCTCTGTCAATGTATGCTTGCAGCCGTTTCTGTATTACCTTTAGTAAAACTTTTACTCGCATGGGATATCAAAGATTTTGTCCAATGATTTCACCATTCCGATGGGTCACCAATCTTTGGAATGGGCACAAATAAGGATTTCTTCCAATCAGTTGGCCAGATAGTTGTCTTCCAAATTTCTGTGCATAGATGAATGAGTGCCTCCAGTGCCACCTCATTTTCTGGAAAGATTTCAATTTGTACTCCATCAGTTCCTGGTGCCTTGTTCTTTGCCAATTCCTTCAATGTACCTTGAACTTCTTCCTTCAGTATTATTGACTCTTGATCATATTCTACCTCTTGAAAAGGTTGAACATCAACCATTTCCTTTTGGTACGGTGATACTGTGTATTCCTTCCATCTTCTTTTGATGCTTTCTGCATTATTCAATAATTTGCCTAGAGAATCCTTCAGTAACAAAAGTCAAGGCTTGAACTTTTTCTTCAGTTCCCCCAGCTTGAGAAATGCTTAGTGTTCTTGCCTTTTGGTTTTCTGATTCCAGATCTTTGCACATTTTGTTGTAATATTTGACCTTGTCTTTTCAGGCTGACCTTTGAAATTTTCTCTTCAGCTCTTATACCTCCTCATTTCTTCCATTTGCTTTAGCATCGCTACATTGGAGAGCAGGTTTCAGTGTCTCTTCTGACATCCATTTCAATCTTTTCCTTCTTTCTTGTCTTCTCAATGACTTTTTGCTTTCTTCCTGTATGATGTTCTTGATGTCATCTCACAGCTCTTCTGGGTTTTGGTCTTTAGTGTTTAATGTATCAAATCTGTTCTTCAGACGATCTCTAAATTCAGGTGGGATATATTCAAGCATATATTTTGGCTCTTGTGGACTTGTTTTAATTTTCTTCAGCTTAGTTTGAACTTGCCTATGAGCAACTGATGGTCTATTCCACAATCTGCCCCTGGCCTTGTTTTAACTGATGAGGTGGAGCTTTACCACCATCTGTTTCCACACATGTAGTCAATTTGATTTCTGTGTATTCCATCTGGTGAGGTCCATGCATATAATCACTGCTCATGTTTTCTAAAGAAGGTATTTGAAATGAACAAATCATTGGTTTTGCAGAATTCTATCATGCTATTTCCAGCATCGTTTCTATCAC
>NW_006408519.1:1119648-1133175 GCF_000296735.1 Chrysochloris asiatica
AGGTAGCATGTGATCAAACACTTATGGTACTGAAGGAAGAAGCCCAAGCTGCACTGAAGGCACTGATGAAAAACAAGTCAATTGATTGACTACAAATTGAAATATTTCAACAAACTGATGCATCACTGGAGGTGCTAACTTGTCTGTGCCAAAACAGATTGGAATTGATCCATATTTGTGCCCATTCCAAAGAAAGATGACCTACCAGAAAACATAAATCATTGACCAATATCATTAATATCACATGCAAGTAAATTTTTGTTGAAGATAATTAAAAAACAGTTTCAACAGTATAGCATCAGGGAACTTCCCGAAACTCAAGTTGGATTCAGAAGAGGATTTGGAAAGAGGGATATCATTGCTGAAGTCAGATGGATCTTGGCTGAAAACAGAGCATAACCAGACGGATGTTTACTTATGTTTTATTGCTTATGCAAAGGTATTCAACTATGCAGATCATAACAAATTATGGGTAACATTGTGATGAATGAATATTCCAGAACACTTCATTGTGCTCAGGAGGAACTTGTACATAGACCAAGAGGTTGTCATTAGAACAGAACAAGGGGATACTGAATAAAATCAGGAAAAGGTATGCACCAGGACTGTATTCTTTCTCTATACTTATTCAATCTATATGCTGTGCAAATAAGCTGAATTATATGATGGAGAATGTGGCATCAGGATTGAAGGTAGACTGATTAACAACTTATGATATGCAGATGACAGAACCTTGTTTGTCAGAAGCGAAGAGGACTTCAAGTACTTACTGATGAAGATCAAAGACAGTAGGTCTTTGATTTTACCTCAATGTATATAAAATTAAAATCTCACATCTGGATCAATAAATAACATCATGATAAACAGACACAATATTGAAGGACCAAATACTTCATTTTTCTTGGATTCACAATTAACACTCATGGAAGCAGCAGTCAATAAATCAAAGGATGTATTATTGCATTAGCCTAAAATGTTGAAGAGCAAAGATGTCACTTTGAGGATTAAGATTCCCATGACCCAAGTCATGATATTTTCAATAACCTCATATGCATGTGAAAGCTGGGTAATAAATAAAGAAAACTACCGAAGAATCAATGCATTTTAATTACGGTGTTAGCAAAAAATATTGAACATGTCATGAACCGCCAGAAAAATAAACAAATCTGTTTTGGAAGAATTACAGTCAAATTATCCTTTGGAAGCTACAATGCCAGACTTCGTCTTTTGTACTTTGAACATGTTGTCAGGGAAGACCTGTCCCTGGAGCAGATCATCATACTTGGTGAAGAGGAGGGTCAGTGAAAGAGAGGAAGGCCCTCAATGAGATGGATTGACATAGTGGTGCAAAAAATGGCCTCAAACACAAGAGTTGTGAGGATGGCGCAGGACTGAATAGTGTTTCGTTCTGTTGTACATAGTGTTGCTATGAGTCGGGACTGCCTAAAGAGTCACTAACAGCAACAACAACAACACATTGCTGGTGGAAATGCAAAATGGATGGTCATTGTAGAAAACAGTGTGGTAGTTCTTAAAAATAAAAATAGAACTACCATATGATCCAGTAATTCTACCCCTTGGTATACACTCCAAAGACATGAAAGCAATGTTTATTGCAGTACTATCCACAATAACCAGAAAGTTAAAACAACCTAAATGACCATCAACAGATAAATGGATAAACAAAATGTGGTAGATACATGCAACCAAATATTGCTCAGCCAGTAGGAGAAATGAAGTCTCAATACAGTATGGATGGAGGTGGAAGACATTATGCTGAGTGAAATAAGTCATTCACAAAAGGGCAAAAAGTATATTGTCTCACTTATATAAAAAGACAAGAAAAGGCAAATCTTTAGAGAACAATGTTTATCAGTGGTTAACAGGGTTGGGAGAGTAAGGGAAAGTGGGGTTTGGAAATCCTGGTTTGATTGATGGTAGGGTTACACAGGCAATTATTGTCACTGCTGTCAATAAGTTATACACCTTTAAAAAGTTGGAGTCTATATTCTGTGTGACAGATATATGTATAAAAACAACAACAACAAAAATAGCTGCCGAGATTGCTTATGTATAATAAAAATCTCATGGGATTTGATTTCTAATTTAGAGTTTTAGGGTCATAGGTAGATGAGACATTCCATCTAATTGGCCCAATAACATGTTTAGTGCTTTTGGTCTACCTCCTATTTCATTACATAGTGACTGAGGTCTTAAGAACTTGAAAGTGGTGATCTAAGGCACAACAATTGGTCTGAATTCACCTGGAGCAACAAGGAAGAAAGAGCATCAGGAAAAAAAAAGAATATGGAATGTGTAGCTAATTTCCTCCATGAACAATTGCCTCCTTTGCCATGGGACCAAAAGAACTGGTTGGTGCACAGACAGCATTACTGAACATTTTGATGAAAGATTATATAAAAGAATCATGATCAAAAGGTGAAAAATCAGGAACAGAATTTCAAGTTCTCATGGACTCATGGACTCCAGCCTTCATGGAGCCATGAAGGTTGGATGAATCCTTGAAACTAGTGCCATGAGATATTCAAACCTGTAATCAAAAAGATTCCTTGAAGTATTCTTAAAATCAAACAATAGTTTATCTTTATTTTTGTTGTTTTGTTAAGTGCTGTTGAGTTGATTTGACTCACAGCAACCTTGTATAGGGTTTCTGAGGAGTGACTGGTGAATTTGAACTTCCGATCATGTGTTTCAGACCTACCTCATGGTCCTGTGCATTATCCTACAGCATCACAAAATTCCGGCCTTTAGCATTAAGCGCTTTAACCAACTATATGGGATTAAATTGACAACAGTAATTTGATATGTAAGAACTTGGAGAAAGTGAATTTATGCTAATGGGGAAGGTGCAATTCTTAAAAGGATGGAGACAATGGGTACATGACTTGACGAATGTAATTAATGTCACAAAATGGTACATGTAGAAACTGTTAACAAAATAAAACTGCTAACAGCAGAATACAAAAATGAATATACCTAAATATTTATAGCTTTAATTGAAGCAAATATTGAGATTACACAGACTTGGGTAACTTTTCCCCCCATTATGATGGAATAGCTTATTTCTGAACCAGTGCTCTCACTGGTAATAACTATAATAGATGGATTTTAAGAAATAAGTTGTTGGAAAGCTTCAAAGAGCAACCAAGACAGCAAAAACTATAAATATACAGATTCTAGATAAAAGGAAAATACACTGAGATGAGACCAGCATTCTCCACATCATTTGCTGTTTTTCACCTCAAAGGAAATGGTATTTCTTAAGTGCTATGCAGCTTTCGGAATTCTACAGGACTCAAGGGACAAAACTTGCAGTACGTATTTTACAAAGCATCTAGGGCTTGAGGGATTGAGATCCTGGTAAAAAGAAAAAATAAAGAAGCGATGCCAACATTCTGTATTGTTTTCCCCTTGAAGCATCTGTCAACTCCTAAATTGTATGAGGTAAGAACACAAGATGTCAAACAAAAAAGTTCAGCTAAGAAGCTAAAAGCATAAAAGGAAACTTTGGCAGTCTTGCAGTAATGGGAAAATGAAAATTGGAGTTCAGGATCCTTCAAGGAGTTGGAGTCTGGTAAACACCTACATTTTCAGGCCTTATATCTGAAAGGCGAAGCCTGAGAATGGAAGTCAGGTAACAGATGAATCCTCACAAAAACCAGAACCTTTCTGGAATGATTTCATTACCTAACTGGATCAAGATAATTTGCCCTTAATCTACCTGCCTGGGAATCCCGGTGTGGCACTGCAGGATAATGCACTGGCCCACAAGGTCAGATTGAACTGAAAGGTCAGCAATTCAAACCCACCAGCCACTCCTCAGAAAACCTAGACAGTGTCACTATGAGTCAGAATTGACTCAACAGCACTTAACAATAACAACATGCCTAAGAAAATTAACCATTTCTAGAGGAAAGTGATGTCACTCAGAACCTCTTCAGTGTTTCATACACTGTCTCCAATTCAACTCAAAATTAAAAAGCATGCCAGGAGATAGGTCTAAATGACCAAAATCCAGCAGCAAACAATAGACAACAGGAATAGATACATGAGTAATTCAGCTTCAATAGTTATCAGACAGGGCTATTAAAATAAGTGCAATTAATACATTCAAGTAAGTAGACGACAAGATGGAGAGTTTTATCAAGGAAAAGAAAAGAATCTATGAAAGTGAAACATACTGAAACTCAAGAAGAGAAGCATACAATAAATGACATTATAAACAAAAGAGATGGGTTCAAGAGTATAAAAGGCACATCTGAAAAGAAAATTAGTGAAATGAAAGATTAATAGATAAAGCTCATACTGAAGCATGATAAGAAGAAAATAATGAAAACACAGAAAACAATATAACAGATATTTTGGACATGATAAATAAAACTAGCATATATGTATTTGGAGTCCCAAAAGGACAAGAGAAAGTGAATAAGTTAGAAGCAGTACTTGAAGAGAATTGACAGAAAAATTCCCCAAATTAACAAAATATATCAAAGCAAAACTTTTAAGAAACTCTACTGACACAAATAGAATAACTACATGTAATCACATGATGAAAACTACAAAGACAAAATCTTAAATGCAGAAAGATTTTTTTAAAATCATATTATCTTTAAAGGAAGGAATCCTGGTGGGGCAACAGTTAAGCTCTTGGCTATTGACCAAAAGACACAGGTATAAGACCCAGCAATCTGCTTCCATAAAGACTGTTGTTGTTGCTAAGCACCATATAGAGACTCTGTATGGGTTTACAAGGCTTTAATTCTTCAAAGGAGCAGAAAGCCTCATCTTTCTCCCTGGTACATAAAGATTATAGCCTAGAAAAACTCTGTCACATGGAATTGCTGTAAGTTGAAATTAACTCAAAGGTATGTAACAACTTTTAAGGAATAACAAAGGACTTTTCAACCAAAACTATGAAATCAAGAAGACAATGGAACCAGTAAACTTGGAAATGGTGAGAGAAGATAAATTTGTTCTTTGTTATTTGTGCATTCTATATTTGAGAGTTCTCCTGCTCACTAAAATGTATTTGTAGTCCCAAACTCAACACTCTTGGTGCTTTCACAGTTATTTGTATACATAGTTTGTTGTTGTTGTTAAATGCCATTGAGTTGTTCCCACTCATAGTGACCATGTATAGAGTTTTTGAGACTTGTAAGTCTTTGTGGGAACAGAAAGCCTCATCTTGCTCCCTCAGAGCAGTTGGGGATTCAAACTGCCAACACTGTGGTTAGCAGTCCAGTGCTTATGCACAGAGCTACAGCATTTCCCAGACATGTGTAGGTTGGTTGGTTGTGTGTCGTTGAGTCAGTTCAGACTCATAGTCACCCTGTGTAGGATTTCTGAGGCTATAAATCCTTAACAGGAGCAGGAAGTCCCACAGAGCAACTGGTAGATTTGAACTGCTGGCCTTCAACAGTTAGCAACCCAATGTGTAATCCATGCTGCCACCAGGACTCCAGACATGTGTTGTTGTTGTTAAGTACCATCGAGTAGGTTCAGACTCACAGTGACCCGGTATAGGATTTCTGAGGAGCAACTGGTGAGTTTGAACCACTGACCTTGCAGTTAAAACTGACCTTGCAGGCTAGTGCTTTTTCTACAGTGCCACACCAGGATTAGAGTTGTGAAAATGGATCTTGGCTGAAAGCAGAGAATATCAGAAAGATGTTTACCTGTGCTTTATTGACTATGCAAAGCCTTTCAATTGTGTGGATCATGACAACATTGTGTGTAACATGGAAAACATTATGAAGTATGAGTATGCCTGAACACTTAATTGTGATCATGAGGAATCTATACATGGACCAAGAGGCAGTTGTTCGAACAGAACATGGGAACGCTGAATGGTTTAAAATTAGGAAAGGTGTGCGACAGGGTTGTATTCTTTCATCATACCTATTCGACCTGTATGTTGAGCAAATAATCCAAGAAGCTGGCTTACATGAAGAAAAACATGACATCAGGATTGGAGGAAGACTCATTAACAACTTGTGATACAACCTTGCTTGCTGAAAATGAAGAGGACTTAAAATATTTACTGATGAAGATCAAAGAGCACAGCCTTCAGTATGGATTGCATCTCAATGTAAAGAAAACAAAAATCCTCACCACTGGACCAATAAACAACATTCTTATCAACCGAGGAAAGATTGAAATTGCCAAGGACTTCATTCTTCTTGGATCAGTATCAATACTCATGCAAGCAGCAGTCAAGAAATCAAACGATGTATTGCATTAGGCAAATCTGCTGCACAAGACCTTTTTAAAGTGTTAAAGAGCAAAGATGTCAGCTTGAAGACTAAGGTGCACCTGAACCAAGCCATGGTATTTTTAATAACCTCATACACATGTGAAAGCTGGACAGTCAACAAGGAATTCCATAGAAGAATTGATGCTTTAGAGTTATGGTGTTGGAGGAGAATATTGAAAGTGCCAATGGGCTGTGTTGGAAGAAGTGCATCCAGAGTGCTCCTTGGAGGCCACGATGGCCAAACTTCATCTCTCATACTTCAGACGTATTGTCAGGAGGGACCAGTCACTGGAGAAGGATATAATGTTTGGTAAGGTGGAAGGTCAGAGCAAAAGAGGAAGACTCCCAGCGAGATGGATTGGCAGCATCTATTGTCTCAAGCGTGGCAACGATAGGTTGACACAGGACTGGGCAATGTTTCATTCTGCTGTGCATAGGCTCGCTATGAGTCAGTACTGACTCGATGGCACCTAACAACAACAACAAACATACTCTTATCTATGGTAAGCCACATAGTTTCCACATGGGGAATCCAGGGTGGCATTATAGGAAAAGTACTGGACTGCTAACCAAAAGGTTGATGGTATAAACCCACCAGCCACTCCTCAGAAACCCTATACAGGGTTGCTATGTGTCGGGACAAACTTGACGACACTTAACAACAACAACAATCACTAAGGAATCAAAACATAAATTATTTCTAAAGAAGGAGTACAATCATTCAAAAGGCACTGGATCAAGGCCCACCCACCCACTGTCATTGAGTTGATTCCAACTCCCAGCGACCCTGTATACAGTTTCTGAGACTGTAAATCTTTATGGGAGCAGCAATCCTTGTCTTTATGCTGTGGAGTAACTGGTGGATTTGAACATCTGACCTTGTAGCTAATAGTCCAGTGCTTATCCTACAGCACCACCAGGGCTTCTTATAAACAACTGGGGAAATTAACTCAATGGAATATTTAATAATTCAATATAATACCAGCCGCTCCGCAGGAGAAAGATGAGGCTTTCTACTCCAGTAAAGATTTACACCCTCGGAAACCCTGTACAGGGTCGCTATGGGTCAGAACCGACTCGATGGCACTTAACAACAATAATACCCTTTTAAGGCCAATACCAAATACCTGGCTTCATGTAAGACCACATGCAAGAGTCATGTCATCTAGGGCCAAGGGAATATAAGCTCCAGCCTACTCTCAGTCTGTGAAAGAAGCTCCTTATTAAAGCATTTGGGATCTTTTTTTTTTTTTCACATATAAAATGAAGATGTCAATATATGAGCCTTTCCTAATATAATGCTGTCAAGATCCTTAAAGCTCAACTATGATACCAGCAATTTCACTAAATAGAAATGAAAGCCCTGCATCCAGTCATAAAGAATTCCTGGAGCAAAAAGATTTGTCAGTGGGCTTTTCTACAAGAAATTTTTATTAGGAATTTCATCATAAAATCTTAAAATGTCAAGAAGTAGAGCTTCACCTGAAGTAGGAGCGGAGAGGCAAGGTGGATGTGGAGCAGCGGGTGGCCGTAAGCAAAGCAGCAGAATCATGAAGTCAAGATGAAAAGGAAGAGTTCTGACCCATTAAGGCTTCCATCTTGGGAAAGAGTAACCATGAAACCGTCTAAAAACCATAGGGGAGGTTTGGAGACAGCGTCCTATCAGTATGAATCCTCATGTATAGTGTCTGAGTTCCCCTGAGACTTGTCAGCTCCTATCATTTCTTCCTCAAGTTCGACGAGCCCACTCAACATCATACCAATAACTTCTACTTTCACTTCAGCCAGTTTAAATGGGTGCTCTACCATTTGAAACTAACTGAACTCGAATACAAACAACATCAGGACATCTTTGTCCTTCACTGAGTTAGTGCCACTGACTTTGCAAAACCAAAATTGGCCTTGGAGGTTATGTAATTCAGTTAGTTCACTTGTCCAAACATCTTTCCTGAATGGTTTCTGTGTTTAGGTTGAAGGGTTTAGTGATAAATGAGAAAGACAATGATATTAGCCTCATGGAACTTAAAGAATTTGAACATTTAATCAGTGTTGAGTGATACAGAAGTGTAGTGAAATATGGCATTCCAAAATTAAAGGTCATGATATGACTGAACCTAAGTCTAGGCCAAATCCCTTCTTGTCCTAATTTTTAAAACATGTTGCACTTTTCTGTCATAAGAGACAGACAACCATTTCTGTAAAAAAAATTCCACTGTACCTTTAACCTTGTTGTTGTTGTTGTTAAATGTCAATGAGGTTTCAATTCCAAAACTAAAGGTCATGATATGACTGAAAGAAAAGTATAGTGTTGTCTACCCTACTATACACTTAAAGATGAGCTTGTGATTAGAAATAGCCAATATTAAGGGAAAAAAATTATTCAATTTATACAGGCATTAAGCATTGTGTTGAACATGTGACTTTAGTGGCTAAGCTAAATCTAAGAAAATATCCCTCTCAGCTGTACTGGCATTTTTTCAAATCTTTGTTCTAAATAACTCAATTTTATGATTAAAATAAGCTAATGTTATAAAGCTATAACTTTGCTGTATCAAATCCCTTTTCTCTCCTTGAGTTTGAGAATACTTAGCATTTTTACTGGCAACCATCCTATTCCTTCAACAAATCCTTTGCTTTTTATAATTCAGCAGAACTCACTATTATAATGCTCAGGTAACTCTGTTTACCACAGGCTGGAAATGTCTGGATGCCTGGAAACACGTGATTTTAGTGGTCAGCCTGACAAAGGAGGCCACTCCTGCACACGGGGTCAAACCAAGACCCTCGCACCTGCAACTTTGTAAATGTTGATGTTGTTCCTGTTATGTGCTGTTGAGTCGGTTCTGACTTATAGCGACCCCATATAGGATTTCTGAGGAGTGGCTGGTGAGCTTGAACTGCCAACTTTGTAGTTCAAACCGACTGTGCGGTCCAGTGCTTTATCCCACAGCACCACACAGGACTCCCAATCAGAGATACTTCAGCTACACTCCCTTAGCTGCAGTTGTTGTCTTTATCAGCTTTGGTAACTCTATAGCTCCTTAAAGTACTTTGTCAACAACACCTTGACTCTGTGTTTCCCTGTTTTGGAAAATCTCTTTTGCCATAATAAACTCTTTGTTTTTAAATTTAAACAGACTCAGTTTTTTTTTCACTACAACAGTAGCTACCTGGTACTATTCCAACAGGATCTAAACTCAGTCTGGGACTTCCTGGAAGGGTTCCCTAAGGATCTGACAAGTGAAGAAGAGAAAGCATGAGTAAGCCAGTTGAGGAATTGGAAAAGAGTTGAGCAGAGACAACAACAGCATGTTTAAAACCTCAGACATGACAGAGAGCATGACATGTTTGAGGAATTAAAAAAGAAAAGGAATTGTAAATTCTAAATAGAAGGTGAAAAAAAAAAAAGAGAAACAGAACCAAACTCTTAAAAGTCCAAACTTACTGAACAAGTTGAACCTGGAAGACTCATGGAGACTATGGCCCTGAGAGACTCTTTACACCAACCTTGAACCTAAACTGTCCCCTGGGGTCACCTTTTAGCAAAGTAACAGATTGACATGCAAAGTAAAGGCTATTACTTGTCAGTATGGGACTCCATTAGAAACAAAACAAAACATCTCTGAGACCTAAAGGTCAACAATTACTCTAAAATAAAGATGAGAAGACAAAGGGTGGGGGTAGAGAAATTTTTCTGTTGTTATTTAGTGCAGTGGAGTTGGTTTGGTTCCGACTCATAGTGACCCTGTATAGGGTTTCCAAGGAGCAGTTGATGGATTTGAACCACTGATTTTGTGGTTAGCAGTCTAGTGCTTATCCTATAGTCCCACACTGGGAGTCCAATGGAACAACCAGAACATAATTAATGTTGAAACACTGTGGAAATGTAAGTAATGAAACTGAATAACTTGTGTGGTGGTGTGTCGTGGAGTCGGTTCCGACTCATGCTGACCCCAAAAAGGGTTTCCAAGGCTTTAAATCTTCATGGGAGCAGAAATCCTCATCTTTCTCCTGCAGAATGATTGGTAGTTTTGAACTGCTGACCTTGAAGTTAGCAGCCTGACTCGTAACCACTACACTACCAGAGCTCCTTGAACAACTTGTGTTGAAATGGTCAAATGGAATCTACTATGCTGGTAGTTTTTAACTGTTGACCTTGATGTTAACAGCCCAATTTATAACCACTATGCTACCAGAGATCCTTGAATGACTTGTATAGAAATCATCAAATGGGAATCTACTATGTTAACTTTTCCCAAAAACACAATAAAATATAACAAGAAGGAAACTGAGCGGCTTGCTCAAGGACACATAGAGTACGTGGCAGATTAGAATCTAGGTCATCTGATTTTAAGATCAATTAATTTGTAAGTAATATTCTTTTCTGATTTTTTTTTTTTCTGATTATAAGGTTGTATATTTTCTATCAGCACAAAAATCACTAGGCAGAATGCCAGTCAAACAAAACACACCCTGAACAAGGCATATGGTAACCTTGGGCAACATCACATTCTTTTGCCTGCTTATAATCACCCACAGCAAACAGATTAGCTTCAGAAGCTAAACATCCTGAGTATGCCTTCAATGATAGGATCTGCCCACATTGAGCTATAGAAAGGTCTTAGGATATGAGTTCAGTGTGGAAATCTGTTCCTGTACACAAAAGACGCCCCCCAAGCCTTTCCCCATACAGCAGCAGCTGGCCCATTTTTTACTGACTAAAACTTTAGACTTATTATCTTCTAGTGAATATAATCAGAGAAGTATTACTGGAAAACTCCATCAACACATCCCTTGATCTCTTCACAATCTGCTCTTTGGAAACTTTCTATGCATTTCAAAACCAGAAAACGATGTTTTAATCTCACAGACCACCAAAGCCATTGTGATGTTCCCACCTCTCCCCTCCTTGCTGGCAGCTCAACTTCCTTGGTCCAATCAAACTGAACACTCCTGATAATGACTCATGAGCCAGAATAGAAGTCCCTTGTTCTTCCTCCTGGGAAGGCGCTCAGTGGTGAACCAAGCAGAAAAGACAAGAAGACTGGGCGGCAGATAAAGCACTTGATTAAGATGCCATCCTCTTTATACAGCTAATTGACAGATCGTTTTAAGAGTCCATGCCTTAGGATTTGTTCTTTCCGGATTGTCATTTTATTTTCCTGCCACCCACATTAAAAGAAAATCGCTTTTGCCTGTCCTCACAGTTGCCAAGCCTAATAATAATCACTGTTTCAGCCTCTTGCCTGGAGTTTCTGACAGCATAAATAATGCAGGTGCACAAAAATAAAATGTAGCTATGCTAGCTTCTGTTTCTTCAGCCAGTCAACAACCAAAAAAATGGAAAGAGACTGCATTGATAGATGCATTTTACTGTCCAGCTGCCAAGAGGGCATTGCCGGCAAAGAGGATTTCAGGAAAAATAGCCCTAAAGAGATGAGGTTCAGAGCTTCCCTTTCAGTGCAGCCGGCTGCCTGAAAGACGCATTGTCCCCGGCAGGTCAGGTGGAAGTCTCATTCCTGTGAATGCAGCATTATAAGGAAATGCTAAACCATCCGTTGTTTTAAAGACCCTCTGACACCAGAAATTTCAAACATGATTTGGTTCTCAGGGAGCAACACTCTCTCCTCACAGGTGTGGAATAATCAGACATCTAAGAAGAGCAGCTTCTCTAAAAGCAGCTGCAAAAATGAGAGAGATACAATCAGTCCATTTTAAACCCGTATCATGGACTCCCTGGTTTAAATGTTTGCATTCTGAACATTTGTGGTGGGGTTGCTCAATGTTACTTTCTAGCTGGTAGAAACAGGGTATGTGTGTGGGGGGGTCTTTACCATGGGGGTGGGAGGGCATCTGGATTTAGAAATATATTCCTTAAAATCTCAACTTTAAAAATTAAAATAGCTTTAAAACATCATAAAATGAAATGCTCCAAAATAAAAACAAAAAAATCACTCATTCCATGATCGTTTTCTTCGTTGTTTCCTCCTGTGAACTATTGGAGTCTGCATTTCCTTTTGAACCTGTTGATGCCACTGCTGGAACTTAATATGATGAAGAAAAGCGCAGACACAGTAAGAATACTGAAGGCTGAGGGTTAAGCGCTGGACTGCAAGGTCAG
Source organism: Chrysochloris asiatica (assembly GCF_000296735.1). Lineage (NCBI taxonomy): Eukaryota > Metazoa > Chordata > Mammalia > Afrosoricida > Chrysochloridae > Chrysochloris > Chrysochloris asiatica. The sequence goes on from NW_006408519.1 coordinate 1,132,044, forward strand.
TGTGAACTGCAAAGTCAACAACAACAATAATGTACTTGGCACTGAGTTGAGTGTTCATGTGAATAATCTCATTTGATCTTCACCATAATAAGTGTCACTATTATTGTTGTTGTTAAGTGCCTTTGAGTCGGTTCTACCCATAGCGACCTTGTAGAGGGTTTCTGAGGAGTGGCTAGGGAGCTTGAACGGCCAACCTTGCAGTTCAAATGACTGTGAAGTCTGGCTTGTTAACCACACCAGACACAAGAAAATGGAGTCTTAGGAGAGGTTTGGTTACTTGTCTGAGATTCCTGCCTTAGCAAGTGGAGTTAAGATAGTTCATGTAAGAGCTAGCACTCAAATCCCACAACCTTGAGAAGTCAAAGGTTTTCCCCTTTTCCACTCAATGTTAGTGAATACAGACTTTCTACAAGTTATGAAGCCTTGTATGAGTACAGGCTTACAAAGGGGAAAAGCCACTGTCATGCCTCTCGCCGCTTCTAGCTGTGCATGGAGCAATGGCAGAAGGTTCTGGCGGCAGCAACTGCAGGTATCTCAGGGCTCCAATGGTGCTGGCAGTTCCGGTAGCAGAAACCTTGGGCAGCTCTGAGGTCCATCCTTCGCTGGTTCAGAGAGGCATCAACAGGCACAAAAGGAAATACACACTCCAGTCGTTCCAAAGGGTACACTCCTGGGCTTTGGGGTAACCTACTGTGTTAACTCTATCCCTGGATGGTGTGAGTAAATAGTTCACTTGACTGTTAACAGAAAGGTCGGAGATTGGAATCTACCCTGAAAGAAAGGTGTGGTGATTCACTTCCAAAACGCCAATCCTTTAAAGCCAGGAAGTTCATTTTTACTCTGACACAAATGGGGTTGTCATGAATCAGAATCTACTCCAAAATAGTTGGTAGACCCTTGTTGTTGTTGTTAGGTGCCATCTAATTGGTGCCGACTCATAGCGACCCTATGCACAACAGAACAAAAAACTGCCTGATCCTGGGCCAACCTCACAATTGTTGCCATGCTTGAGCCCATTGATGCTGCCACTTTGCCAATCCATCTCGCTAGTGGTCTTCCTCTTTTTCTCTGACCCTCCACCTTACCAAACATGATATCCTTCTCCAGTGGCAGGTCCCTCCTGACAATATAG
>NW_006408519.1:1134900-1141862 GCF_000296735.1 Chrysochloris asiatica
CTTCTGGTCAGAAGGTATTGTTCTTTAAATGAGGTTTAAGATCAAAGTATAGAAAATCCCTAGAAGATACCCTTCCATAAAATCCTCTCCATGGTGGAGGATGACAACTACCCACTGGTAACACCACTGAAGCAAGAGCACTAAGTTAGCCCACCGAGGTGGAAAATTCTGAAAGACCCCTCAGTTTGCCTCCCAAAAACTCTAGGAGGAAAATTGAATGTACTTACTTATTGATCTACATGGGTTTAATGTGCTCTGTACATTTTCATTTCCTTTTGATCAACTGTCAAAAGGAAACAATGTAAGACCTACAATTATTCTGAACAAAATGTTATTTAATTGTCATGAAACTTCTATATATTCAGTCAATTGTTTTTTGTTCTGATTTCAAAGAATAAGGGAAAAAATACCTTTGGTAAGTAGTGCATGGGAAATAGCCTCTATTCTGACTGTCATCTTGGGCCACTCCCCACCTCTATCTAGAAGCTGGAATATGTTATTATTATCACTGGCTCTATTTGTTACTAGTTAGTGCCAACCTTCCTACTACTGAGCCCTCTCAGTTTGCACTGGCCTTTTATGCCATGGTCCTAGTGGAGCTTAATGTTGTTTTAATGAACAAAACCTTATTATTGCTATTCTCATAGGGCAACAACGGCTTCTAGAATTACAAGTAAAGATACAACACTGGGGTACAAAACCACAAATCTTGCTTTCTTTCAATAATCTAGCATAGATCTATCCTCATTACTTTAAATCCAATAATTATATATTTGGCTGAGCTACTGTTTCTACCACCTCTTCAGATACTGACCTCAATATGGACCTAATGTCCCACTCTCCTTGTGAATTTGGTTTATTTAGTTAAACAACAACGTAAGTTGAAAAGGGCAAATATTTGGGTGACTACTATTTGCCAAATGTGTAGAAGTCCTAAACATGAATGATTTTACTTGATTTTGACAAGATACCTATGAGTCAAGAAATAGTATTCCCATCTTATAGGTGATAACAATGAAGGTTACTAAATTGATCAAAGTTGTGAAGGTAGATTGAGTTGAAACCAGTCCTGGAACTTGAACTCAGATCTCTTTGGTTTGAAAATTTATACTCTTTTGGTTGCCCCACACTATAATATACTTACTGGAAAGATGCCATCATTCATTCATAACAAACTAACCAATTCTGTGTGATACTAAATAGGAATCTGGATGAGATCATCCAACAGTCGTTAGATAGCAGACTGTTTCTGAAATGTGATATGGAATTTCTTATAGTCATCATTTCATTTCCCTCTCCTTGCTTTTTGAAATGTCCCAGTAATGGTTACCACCACAACTGATCCAGTTTATAGAACTTAATAGTTATATTCTGTCTAGTGATTCTACTAGGCCTAGAGGTCAGCAGTGTCTTCAAATGGCACTTCTTAAATGGTAAGCCTAAATAACATAGTTCAGAAAGTCCATGTTCTGCACACTAGTTTGGTGAGTCATGTCTGGGATCTTAAAAGCTTATGGGTGTCTATCTTAGGTACAACTATTAACCTCTACTTGTCTAGTGCAAAACAGAATGAAGGAAACCAAAGAATCAAAGAAGAAATTAGTTCACAGGACTAATAACTCACACGAACTAAGGCCTCTTCTATTCGATTCTTCCTGAGAACAGAAGAACTAGATGGTGCCCAGCTACCACTGCCTACTGTTCTGATAGGGGACACAACTGTTAAGTGCTGTTGAGTCGGTTCCAACTCATAGTGATCCTGTATAGCTTTCCAAGGAATGGCTGATGGGTTTGAAACACCAATCTTGTGGTTAGCAGTCCAGTGCTAATTCATCAGTGTCACACCAGGGATACAAGTTATTGTTGTTAGGTGCCATCGAGTTGGTACTGACTCATAGCAACCCTATGCACAACAGAACAAAACACTGCTGGTCCTGGCCTAACCTCACAATTATTGCCACGCTTGAGCCCATTGCTGCTGCCACTTTTGCCAATCCATCTCACTGGGGGTTTTCCTCTTTCTCTCTGAACTTCCACCTTACCAAACACGATATTCCTCTCCAGTGACTGGACCCTTCTGACAATTCATCCGAAGTATGAGAAATGAAGTTTGGTTATCCTGTCCTCCAAGGAGCACTCTGGCTGCACTTCTTCAAACACAGATCTGTTGGTTCTTTTGGCAGCCCATGGCACTTTCAATATTCTCCTCCAACACCATAACTCAAAAACATCAATTCTTCTACGGTCTTCCTTATTCACTGTCCAGTTTTCATATGCATATGAGGTTACTGAAAATACCATGGCTTGGGTCAGGTGCACCTTAGTCCTCAAGCTGACATCTTTGCTCTTCAACACTTTAAAATGTCTTTGCAGCAGGTTTGCCTAATGCAATATGTCGTTTGATTTCTTGACTGCTGCTTCCATGAGTGTTCATGGTTTATCCAAGAAAAATGAACTTCCTTTACAACTTAAATCTTTTCTCCACTGATAAGAATGTTGGCATTCAGACATCTATGCCAACAAATTTGGAAGACAACTATCTGATCAACTGTTCGGGCTCATTCCAAAGAGAGGTGACTCAACAGAATGCGGAAATCATCAGATAATATCTTTGATATCCCATTCAAATAAAGTTTTACTAAAGGTAATACAGAAATGGCTGCAGACATACATTGACAGAGAACTTCAAGAGGTTCAGGCCAGATGCAGAAGAGGCCATGGAATGAGGGATATCATTACTGACGTCAGATAGATCTTGGCTGAAAACAGAGAATACCAGAAAGATGTTTACCTGTGTTTTACTGACTACACAAAGGCCTTCGATTGTGTGGATCATTACAAGCTATGGACTACATTGCAAAGTAAGAATATTCCAGAACACTTAGTTGTGCTCATGAGGTATCTGTACATGGACCAAGAGGCAGTTGTTCGAACAGAACATGGGAACACTAAATGGTTTAAAATTAGGAAATACAACCGGGTTGTATTCTTTCACCACACTTATTCAACCTGTATGCTGAGAACATAATCTGAGAAGCTGGTTTATATGAAGAAAAACATGGCATCAGGATTGGAAGAAGATGCAATAACAACCTGCGATATGCAGATGATACAACCTTGCTTGCTGAAAGTGACGTGTACTTGAGATACTTACTTATGAAATATGAAAATCAAAGACCATAGCTTTCAGTATGGATTGCATCTCAATGTAAAGAAAACAAAAATCTTCACCACTGGACCAACAAGAGAAGGCTGCAAATAGAATGGGAGAAAATTGTAGAACAAAACTCAAATTCCTAAAAAAGGCCAGACCTACTGGTCTGATAGAGACTAGAGGAACCCCTGAGACTATAGCCCTAAGATACCCTTTGAACTTGGCACTGAAGCCACTCCTGGAGGTTACCTTTTAGCCATAAATTAGATGGACTAAGAAAATAAACAAGATCACTCATGAGAATGTGTACCTTAAATAATCAATTATGTAAGACCAAATGATCAACATTTACTCTAAAGCAAAGATGAGAAGAAGACAAGGAGGAAAAGGGAACCTATAGCAATGAGAAGAGAATGAAAATAATGAGAATACTCACACATTGTAAAGCTTAGAACCAATGTCACTGAACAATCTGTAAAAAAATTGTTAAATAGGAATCTATTTGCTGTGTAAGATTTCACCTAAAACACAATCATTATTTTTTAATGGCAAGCCTAGGACCACTTGGATCCACTCTCTTGTCCTCTGAATGGAAGGTCCAGTCTCAGGACTAACTCAGCACACTGTATGCATCTCCACCTACTGTGTGCACTGCAGTATGCCAGGAACCTTAAAGACGAGCTCAACGTCTGAAGGGCTTGCCCCTGAGGACCTTCCAGTCTGGTGTATCCATACATGGAGCAGCCTTAGGATGTAAGCAAGTATGAGAAAATTGCAAGGACAGAAGAGTGCAGCATACAGAGCAGTCCAGACTCAGAGAGACTCCTAGGGCAAAGTAGACCTGATCCTTTGGCTTTCCAAGACTGTAAATCTTAATAGGAGTCGACAGCTTCAGCTTCCTCCAGGTGGATTTATTTGTTCTTCAGCCAGTCCATAGTACTTTTCACATATTTATCCAACCCCATAATTCAAATGCACGGATTCTTTTTTTTTTTTAACGTCTTCCTTGTTCATTGTTCAACTTTCATATGTATATGATGTGAGTGAAAATACCATAGCCTGGGTCAGGTGCATCTTAATTCTCAAACTGATACCTTTGCTCTGTAACACTCTAACGAGACCTTTGGCAGCAAAGTTGCTTAATGCAACTTTGCCTAATACAGATTTGCCTAATGCAAGGAATTGGCAAACTTTTTCTACAAATGATCAATATTTAGGCTTTGCAAGCCATATCATTTCTGTTGCCACTACTCAATTCTGCTATTAAAGAACTAAAAGTAGCCATGTTGTTGTTAAGTGCTGACTCATAGCAACCCTGTATAGAGTTTCCAAGGAATGGCTGATGGGTTTGGACCACTGACCTTGTGGTTAGTAGCGCAGTAACTATCCTACGGTGCCACGCCAGGACTCCAAAAGCAGCCATAGACAAAACACAAAAAATATATTTGCAAAAGCAGATAGCAGTCTTGATTTAGCCTATGAACCATGAATTTCCAACTCCTGACTTGAAGGATTTTGATGCCACAACAAAAGATATTACCAAAAGACTCTTCTTTCATGTGCAGAAATCAAAACTCATTGAAGATACTCAGAAGAGAGGAGAGAAGTGAGGGCCTTTGGAAGGTAGATAAAAGCATTTAATTGCAGTAATAAAATATTGTTAGGATTCAAGTACTTTCCTAAGTAGTTGGAACTACCCAATTACCCTCATATCCCCACCTTACGACATAAGAGGAGGTGGCAGGACCTCAAAGAGGAACAACTTCATGGTGTACCCAGTAAGGCTGAACACTGGACAGTAAGGTCTCGATTTTTGGTAGTAAGTGTCATGTCTAAACAGGCATGGTAGTAAAGAACCACTTCAGGGGACTACTGGGACTTACACATTGAACATTTAGGCTAAGACCATTATACCACTGAGTAGTGTTCTGTTCTGTTCATAAACCCAAGAGCTTTCCGTGATTCTGGGGTTGGAGGGTGTCAGGGTGCTGGGATAAGACAATCTGAGCACAACTGAAGTTGAAGTCATATTTAATGGATTTTTTTTTCATTATGTATAGTATAGAATCACATGCTACATGCATGCCTAACAGATAAATTATTCCACATGTTAGCATGCTCTTTCTTTTTTTTTTTTTTCTTACCAAAAAAGAAAAAAGATGAATATGTGTGTAAGTGATTTGGAATCTTTGGGTACAGAATGACTTATTACCATCAACTAAGTAAAAATCATAAAGTAAGACAGCTCAGCAGTATAGTTTCCTTTCAATCACTATTTACTAATTAGAAAAATGATAATTAGCATGTTACATCATTCATGGGTCAATCAGATAATGAAACTGTGTCCTTCATTCTTCACAACAGTTTCACAGTGATAATTTGCTATCTAAGTTATGTTTTAGAGAGCATGATTATTATCACAGGTCAGCATATTTGGATTACATCTTTTTACAAAAGAAAAATGAGTAAGTAATCTTAAATTCAACAATTCCTTTAGCCTTTTCCCAGAACATAACTTAACAAGGAAACTCTAAGTGTTATAGAAGATTTTCATCATTACTACCTATCTCTTTGGGATCCTGGTATGGCACTGTAGGATCAGCAGTGGACTGCTAAATGCAAAGTTGGTGGTTCAAACCCACCAGACACTCTTGGAAACCCTATACAGAGTCAATACGAGTTGGCACTGACCCAACAGCACTTAACAACGACAATCTATCTCATTATAGGTATTATACAAAGTCCACTATATGTTAAAGGTCTTGTTTTTATAAAGCTAACCCATATGCATAACATCCTATAATATTTTGTGCACCTGGTTTTCCATAAAGTTTTTCTTATTAAAGATAAAATTACTGATGAGAATTTATCTTTTCCAGTACATGTCCCCTTATATGGCTCTCTCCCCCTATACAAACACACACATGTTCAATTAAAATGTAGTTCTTTGGGTTCTTAATTATTGTAACAAAATGTAGCAAATATTCTAAACTGAAACGTTGACAACGCATATGCTTTCTTACAGCTGATCCTTGCTTCTTCAGACATTCAGTAATATATTCTATTTCTATTTCAACAGTAATAGCTGATAAAGAATGTATTCTGTTTCTGTGTATATGTGTGTGTGTGTGTGCATGTGCATAACACTTAATCTATATACCATTTTTACAGCATCTGGAAGAAAAATAATTCACCTAATCTTTGTGGCTTTTTCACCAACAAGTAAAAAATTTCAAAAGAGGCTTCTAAACATTTATCAGTAAATTTGGCAAATGTTAAAAAGTACTGCTGAAAAATCACGTGATTTGAATCATCACTGGTGGAGTGGAGGGTAGGACTATAGAGATTTGTCTTCCTTCTGGATGTTTCGTTTTTAAATGAACTGCCAATCATCATGACTTCCTATTGTCCTTGAACTACTATTACAATAAATATGGGGTGAGAGTCATTCTCAACAAGAATTCGGGGACCTGCAAGACTTACTGAAAGCCTTGTCTACTGAGTCAGAGGAAGGAAGACAATGGAGTAGCTAAACACATTTCACTGTTGCTGTTGCTAAGTGTGGTCGAGTCAATTCTTACTCACAGCAACCCTATAAAGCTGGGTAGGGGTTGTCCAGCCCACCACCATGTAAGGCCCATGAAATCATTTGGTCTGGCCCTGCCAAGGCAACCACAGTTCTAGCCATCTCATTGTTGTTAAGTGCCATAGAGTAGGCTATGACTCATAGCGACCCTGTATAGGGTTTCTTAGGAACAGATGGTGAGCATGATCCACCAGCCTTGTGGTTCAAACTGACTTTGCAGTA
>NW_006408519.1:1143426-1151977 GCF_000296735.1 Chrysochloris asiatica
TTCCTCCTTCAGTATCATTGGCTCTTGATCATATACTACATCTTGAAATGGTTGAACATTAACCATTTCCCTTTGGTACAGTGACTCTGTGTATTCCTTTCATCTTCTCTTGATGCTTTCTGCATCATTCAATAATTTCCCCAGAGAATCTTTCAATAACAAAAGTCGAGGCTTGAATTTTTTCAGTACCCCAGCTTGAGAAATGCTGAGCATGTTCTTCCTTTTTGGTTTTCTGATTTCAGATCTTTGCACATTTTATTGTAATATTTGGCTTTATCTTCTCAAGCAGATCTTTGAAATTTTCTGCTTAGCTCTTGGATCTCCTCATTTCTTCCTTTTGCTTTAGCATCTCTATGCTGGAGAGCAAGTTTCAGTGTCTCTTCTGACATCCATTTTGACCTTTTCCTTCTTTCTTGTCTTCTCAGTCAGAATAGGGGCGAGTTAATTAAATGATCAGATACAACAGGCTAATTTTTAAGTTGATGACCTTGTATGGCCAGTGAATGATGCTACAAATTTTGGCAGAGTAAAGGTTCCCCATGTCTGCTGTAAAAGTGCTAGGTAAAAGACTCCTGGTGTGGTGCTGCAAGATTGGCACTGGACTGCTAACCATAAGGTGGGTGATTCCTTGGAAATCCTACATAGTCTCACTATGAGTTGGAACCAACTGGATGACACTTAACAGAAACAACAGAGCTGCGTAAAGCAAAATGTGATAAAAGTGAACAAAAAGCCAGGGTATCATTCAGACCTTCTGATGTGTGGGCAGAGTTTTGCACCTCGGGAGATCTCCTTTGGGTGATAGGTGATGTGGGCTGTCTGACAAACAGATGACATGTGCCAGGCTCATCCCACATTGAAAAAGTTTGTTGCTGTTGCTCTTATTTTCAAGCCATCAATTGGGTTCCCACTCATAGCAACCCAGTATAGGGTTTCTGAGGAGCGGCTGGTGAATTTGAACTGCCGATCTTGTGGTTCACCAACATTTCTTTCTTATTTTTAGAAAAAATATCCATACCCTTATTGTTTCTTTTGCAAGCAAGGGATTATTTTGAGGAGCCCTGGTGGCCCAGTGAAAGACTGCTAATGGAATGATGGGTGGTTTGAATCTGCCAGCCACTTCTCAGGAGACAGATGCATCAGGCAGTCTGATTCTGCCAAGATTTACAGCCATAGAAACCATATGGGAGGGACAGTTCTACACTGTCCTATAGACTTGCTATGAATCAAAATCAACTCAACAGCAGTGGGTTTGGTTGGTTTGGGTTGGGTTCTTTTTGTATACTCCAGAGGGTAGTGTGGTGGTCCACTTTAGAGGGGAAGAAAATGGGAAGAAAAGTGGCCTACTGGCTTAAGTTTATCTTGGCCAATTATAGGCGAATTCCTCATTAGAATGCTGTGAGGACCAATGAGAATGACCTATAAACTGTACAAACCATGTCAATGTAAGCCATGATTGTTATTGCTGAGGAAAATCTATGTATGCAGTTTAGATCTTAATATAAGTTCATTACCTTGTATATAAAAATTCAGTTGCTACTGAGTTGATTCTGACTCCTGGTGATCCCACTGTGTATCGGAGGAGAATCGCATTCCATCAAGTTCCCAATGGTTGATTTTTCGGAGTAGAAATTTCTTTCGAGGTGCCTCTGGGTGAACTCTAACCTCCAACTTTCAGTTAGCAGCTCAGGAGATTAATCATTTGCACCACTCCACCTTGTGTAGTATTTTTGTTATTCAGTGCCATCGAGTCGGTTTCGATTCATAGTGACACTGTATAGGGTTTCTGAGGAGCGGCTGGTGATACTTTCAAAACGATTTCCATGTGAAAAATTTAAATCTTAATAGTATGATAGGTTAAATGTATCAAAGTTCTAAGTAGATCATAAGAAGCCTTGGTGGCACTGTGGTTAAGCACTTGGTTTGTAATTGGAAGGTTAGAATCCACCAGCCGCTCTGCAGGTGACAGATGTGGCAGTCAGCTTCCATAAAGATTACAGACAGCCTTGGAAAGTTTTTGAGGCCGTTCTACTCTGTCCTGCAGGCTCACTACTGGTAGTCACGACTGGTCACTACAGTTAGTTAGAATCAACTCATTGGCAGTGGGTTAAGAAGACCATCACTCCTTTTTTTATACCTATATTTGTTGTTAAGTGCCATTAAGTCAGTTCCAACTCATAGCAACCATGTTTAGGGTTTCTGAGGAGAGGCTGGCGAGCATGACCCACCAACCTTGTGGTTCAAACCAACCTTGCAATCCAGCTCATGAACCTGCAGCACCACACCAGGACTCTGCATATATAGTTTCCTTTAAAGAAAAATTGGGACACATTAAACAGATATGGAGTCCTGGTGTGGCACTGTAGGATAACATTGGACTGCTAAACCTAAGGATGGTAGTTCAAACCAGCCACTCCTTAGAAACTTTATACAGGGTCTCTATGAGTTGGAACGTACCTGCTGGCACTTAACAACAATGACAACAGCACACAGATATGCCATTTCCCTAAAAGGCTGTTTGTGGGCTCATCTTCACCTTTTCTGTATAGCCAAAGTTACCTGATGCACTTGCAAATCACTGCTTCAGGGCACTCTGCCTGGGCTTACTGCATCTTCTCTTCTGCTAAAAGGAGTCCCATCCCAGCATAGCGGCCTTAGTCAAAACTCAGACCTCATCTAGAATATTCTAGATCTAGATGGCCAAACCACAGATCATGGTGGCCTCCGCTCCCACAATTTAAGGCTGAGCCCAGAGGAACTATAGTTGTTGACAGGAATCCCAATTTTCCATGACCCGGGAGGCGTGGAGACGTTGCACCTGCTGCTGCTTTTCTCACGAGGCAGCCATGATTCATAGCACTGGTCTTTAATTAGTAGCAGTGGAAACATTCTTCTTTATGTTTTGCCAATACAGATGAAGGCCTCTTTAGCAAACCAAATCTCCCTCTGGGTTTTGTGTGGACTGTACCACCAGCCTGATTCTTCACAGGAAAAAGAGAAAGGAATAAAGAATAATATCTATTGAGTGGTTCCTAGGCATCAGGCTTCATTTGTTAATTCTCATTTATATGTATCCAACCTTGAATAACAAAGGAAAGCAAAGCTTCCTTTCTGTACCTCCTCTCAAGGTAGAAACACTCCCTCTCCAGTGGTCTCATAAATGCATGGACCTTCTTCTTCAGGCCTCAGAAAGACTGACTTTTTTGCCCCAGGTAGAGTTTAGACCTGAAAGTGTGACAGGGCATTGTGACTTCCTCCTCTCTCCTTTCCCACAGAAATAAATGCCATTTTAGTTTTTCCATCTTGGCTTTTAAAATTATTGTTTCTATTGATTCCTAGTACATAGCAAGGTTTGACAATAAACAATGATTTATTTTTTTATAATGAGTAAAATTTCAGAAATGATACATGGGTGACCAATTCCACAGGATTCATAAACCTGTTTATAAGTAAAATAAAATTTAACATAGCTCCCCAAAGAGTGAGGCTGCCTTAGGTAGTAATTGCATCAAACCTGAAATATGAGAAGTAGGTTGTATTTAGTGTTTTAAGTAAACATTTGCTTTACTATTAAATAATAGATATGTTTGGGATTAATGAGGATATTTCCTCATACAAACAAGGAAAATTCCAACATAAATATTGTGGGTTCTGACGTCCAGTTTTCTTGTAGACTCTTGCTACTCCTGAGAAATTATCCATAATCAGGGGTCTAAATAGATCTGTGATTCATTATTTTTCTATGAGTTCTGAAATTGTCATACCAATACCATATGTGTTCCTCTGAATAAGCCTTTCACAGTTCTGTTTATAGAAGTAACCATCGTGAAAGTACCCATCATGAAAGCAGTTCTAGAACATTCTCTTACATCTCAGCCATGTTTAAGCATGGTTGAAAATGGATTTCACAGCATCCCGCCACGCCATCACAAGCTAGAAGGAGGCTATGAAATTCATGGCAGCTTGATGTAAGCTATAGCTCTTCTTACTGAGCATTGTTGATATTGGTAAATGCTGTTGAGTTGGTTCCAACTCATGGAGACCCTGAGCCAGCCTTAGTTTCCCCGTATAATCTGAGAGCTTGTTTGGACCCTAGTTTCCTCATATGTCAAATGAAGGAGTTAAACTATAGCTGTTGTTAAGTGCCATCTAGTCAGTTCCAACCCATAGTGACCCTGCATAGGGTTTCTGAGGAGCAGCTGGTGAGTTTGAACTGCTGACCTTGTGGGTTAAACCAATTTTGCAGTCGAGCACATTAACCCACAGCGCCACACCAGGACTCCTATAGTACTACCCTTCAAATTGTAAAGTATACCCAGATCACCTGGGGATCTTAAATTGCAGATTCTAATTCAATAGGTCTGACTTGGGGCCTGAAATTCTGCATTTCTAGCAAGCTCTCACGTGATGCTAATGCTGCTGGTCAGTGGATACACTTTGAGGGCACAAAGGCTAGATGATTTCTAAAGACACTTTTAGAGCTGAAATTTTTTTCATTCAGCATGACTTTAAAATATTAACTAAAAATTTTTGCAATGTAATACAGAACAACTGAATATTTAATGACTGAAGTCTTCAACAACACAAATCAGTGGACTATCCAAATTGCATTGGTCAGGACTGTTACAGTCCAGATGAACAATCCACACAAGTATCCACATGCCTATTAACATCTATATGTTTTTTTCTTCCCATGAGCAATTTAGATGATCTTTTGTTTTCTTCTGTTGGTTTAGGACAATTCAACAATCAACTTTAGCTCAGACATCCTGAGGCTAAAGTTTAATTTCAAGAACTATTATTCAAACTAGAAATAAAGGGAGGCATTTAAAATTGGTGAGAATCTGGTTTAAAACAAAATTAGTAATTCCCAAAGAGTGAGTACACTAAAAACATCCCCTGAAGTCTTTTTAAAACCAAACAATAGTTTAGTTTATCTCATAAAGAATGTCCTGCCTTAAGTATTGTACTCTATCAGGATCTAGCTCTATAGGATAAAATTGACAGGAGCAACTTGAAAGATTAGATAGGAAGATTGGTGGTGATGGTAGTTATGTGCCGTGGAGTTGGTTCCGACTCATAGTGACCCTGTACAGGGTTTCCAAAGCTGTTAATCTTTACGGGAGCAGAACGCCTCATCTTTCTCCCGCGGAACAGCTGGTAGTTTCGAACTGCTGACCGTGAGGTTAGCAGCCCGATTCATAACCACTATGCTACCAGAGCTCCTTAGACAGGAAGATTGTTGTTCTGAAGTGCCCTAAAGTCGATTCCAACCCATAGCAACCCTGTCTAGGGTTTCCAAGGAGCAGCCACCAAACTTGCAGTTCAAATAACTTTACAGGTGCATATAAGGAGGCAATAAATTTATGATCATGGAGGAGGAACATTAGAAAAGGAGGGCGAGAAATGGTTGTACAGCCTTCCCAAGCACTCCAGGATTGACCTGCAAACTCAGCATCAACCAGAATGGGAGCCAATGAGAGTCAAGTTTCAGGTGATGCTGGGAATAGCTATTCCACTATCAAGTCTTCTTTCCCTCTCAGTGTGCTTACCAGGTGTAGCTAACCTTTCTGGTTTTCTGGTTCCTCAGTTCTCTCCTCATCTCGATTGAAACGTCATGCTTGCTCTGGTTACCTGCTCAGGACTTCATTTGGATATCATGTTTGGTAAGGTGGAGGGCCAAAGAAAAAAAGGAAGACCCCCAACGAGATGGACTGGCCAAGTGGCAGCATCGATGGACTCAAGCATGGCAACAGTAGTGAGGTTGGCCCAGGATAGGGCAGTGTTTTGTTCTGCTGTGCATAAGGTCTCTATGGGTTGGTACCAACTCGATGGCACCTAACAACAACAACTTGCTCTTCTGGACTAACTGACTAAACTAATACTGATAGATAGAAACTCTGGGAGGTACACTGGTTGGCTACTAACTAAAAGGTTGTCACTTAAGAGTCTAGCCACTGGCATCTTGGAAGAAAGATCTAGCAAACTGCATACTTCTGAAACACCAGTCATTGAAAAATTCATGGAACGCAAATCTACTCTCATAGACATGGGGTGGCCATGAACTGGCATCAGTTTGACAGCAACTGGTTGTTAACACTGATAGACACTTGCATCCATGTCCTTTGTTGTTGCTGTTGTTGTTAAGTGGTGTTGAATTGGCTCCAACTCATAGTGACTCTGTATAGAGTTTTTGAGGAGCGGCTTGAACCGCTGATCTTGCAATTCAAATGACTTTGCAGTCCAGCACATTAAAACCCACAGTAGCACACCAGGACTCCAGGGCTACAATAGATAACCAATAAAATTAAACCTTAGTGTAAGACACATGTGTCAAAAGCCACACATGTGTGAATTGTAGTTTGTTAGATGACTGAATCTGAAAACGTGCTTCCAGAAAGCCCCAGGTAGAGATTTCTACACTAGCTTTGAGTACCAGCTCTTACCTCCCAATGTCTTTATTGACTGTCATTGCCACTGGGTATCCCTAACTCTACTGCAATGCATCACCATACTCTTCCATGAACAAACCAATGAGATTAGGAACATATATCTTATGAACCTTAACCAGTCCCCTGGCCCTACCACAGAAGATGCAAGAAGAACCATCTCCAGAGAGACCACTGTAAGCCCTCATTCAAATTCTGATACCAGCTCTCAGCAGCAATGGCACTGACTCTTGTCTGCGTTATGATGGTCTTTTGAACCAGTGATGGAATGGGGGTAAGAATTTCAAGTGATCTACTCAATGTCTTATGGGCTGATGAGAACCTCAAAATTGAAATCCATGCCTCTCTATAGCTATCTTGTTCACCCTTGGGTCTCCAGATCCATGTAAAATACCTAGCACCTGGTACCTGGTAAATAATTGAGAAGGAAATAAGGCAGACATATCATGATGTGATTTTATTAATATATTGTGTTTTTTTATATGGCTACAATATTAATACAGTTCATAATGATACACATTATTAATCAGTGTAACAGTGATCTCCATTCTCCCACCTCTAAAGGAGGTTCAAATATTACTTCTCAAAAAAGGCAATATATAGTCCAAGTTCCACATAACCTTCTATAGCCACTGAACGTTCAAACATTTCCTGCCTGAAAATTAATACTTTTCAGAAATTGGAAAATTTTTGAGAAGTTCACATTTAATAATCTGGGGACAGATCATTGCATTCCAGATTCTTTATAAAAAAAAAAGTCAAGTTGCATTCAAATACTCAACTCAACATCTGGCAAAATAGAGTAACATTTGGAGTTCATTGGAATGTCATTGATGGGTCAATGTTTTGCTTTGTTAACATGTAAATTTTATTTATAGGTGCATTGATTGACACCATTATTTCATGCCTTAATATATTTTATCTTTGGGGAGGAAAAAACCCCCAGACTATCTCAGAGTCTAGAGAGCTGTATTTAAACACGAAGTTGGCTTATACTGTTAATATTTTAATAAACATTATTTGGCAACCTTCACCATCCAACAAGTAACTGTCAATGATGAGGCTTCCATACCCATGTGAGGGAAGCAGCTGCCTCAGAGCCCACACACACATGAATGTGAATCTGCCCACTACAGTTTCTTCTCCTGAGTGAGCCAATCTCATGCCATCTTACACAACATTTCTAAGTAACAGATTTAACTTGGTTGTTTATCTATTTTCCCTTACACCCATCAGGTCTATCTTAAGTTAGAACCATAAAGAATTCTGAATGGCATAGAAGGGTCCAGAGAGTAGAGGAAGAAAATATGAATATATAGATATGCTATTATCATTGTTAGGTGCTATTTTGTCATTTCTGATTCACAGTATCACTATGCACAACAGAACAAAACACACCCGGGCCTGCACCATCCTCACAATTCTTATGTCTGAGCCCATTGTTGCTGCCATTGTGTCAGTCCGTTTCATTGGGGGTCTTCCTACAGTTGTAGATATATACCTCTACACTATCTACCAATCTACCTATCCATCCACCCATCCATCTATTATTATAATATCTCGTGGCACAATGGTTAAACACTTGGCTGCTAATTTGAAAGGTCAGAAGTTTGAACCTGCCAGCTGCTCTACAGAAGAAAATATCTGGTGATCTACAGCCTAGGAAACCCTATGAGGGCAGCTATACGTGTCATATAGTCACTGTGAATTGAAGTCAACTTTATGGCACACAACACCTAGATATGTGATGCTGGAGGATTAGCACCGGACTGTGAACCACAAAGTCAGCAGTTCAAACCCACCAGCTACTCCTTGGAAACCCTATACAGGGTTGCTATGAGTAGGAACCAACTCGAGGGCACTTAACAACAGCAACAACATTGAGTTCAAATACAACAGTTGCTCCATAGGAGAAAGATGAGGTTTTCTGCTCCTGTAAAAATTTACAGCCTCAGAAACTCTATACAGGGGTACTATGAGTCGGAACCAACTCAATGGCAATTAACAACATCTATCTATCTATCTATCTATCTATCTATCTATCTATCTATCTATCTATCTATCTATCTATCTATCTATCTATCTATCTATCTATCTATCCA
>NW_006408519.1:1152077-1170215 GCF_000296735.1 Chrysochloris asiatica
CCATCTATCCATCCATCTATCCATCCATCTATCTATCCATCTATCTATCTATCCATCTATCTATCCCTAGTGGTACTATAGGGTAAGTATTGGATTGCTAACGGCAAGGTTGTCTGTTAAATGCACCAGCTGTTCCTTATGAGAAAGGTGAGGCTTTCTGCTCCTGTAGAGATTTATAGCTTTGGAATTAACTCATTGGCAGTGAGTGTATATATATATATATATGTTTGCAGAACTATTCTATTATCTTTTAATTCCATTTTCCATGAACTTTTGAAATCCTCTCAACTAACATATAATTGTGGGGGCTGGCAAGTAGGGCAGGTCAATAGGAGCTGATGTTGAGGCAGAACTTCTCTGGAAAACCTCAGTCTTTGCTTTTAAAGCCTTTCAATTAGATGGATGAGGCTCATCCACAAAAATGAGGGTAATCACCTGTACCTAATTTCAACTGATTGTAGTTGTTAACTGTCACTGCAGAATCACCTCATGATCACTTGGTTTATTGCCTGATTAGGTAACTGGGTACTATACCCTATCCAAGTGGACACATAAAACTAACCATCACACCCTGGGTGGCTCAGCTTAGGCAAGTGGGAGGTTGGTATGTGGAGGCAAGCCAAAAACATCAGGCCCAGAAGATAGCTTGGTGTCATACATTGAAAAGCTATGCTAAGAGGTTTAAAACGCAATGGTGATATCAAAAAGGGTTTTCCAGGAGAATGACCAATGGGTCTTCCACAGGGTGACTCAGACAATTTTATACTGTCACTAACCCCAACCAACCAGTCATTCCTCAGAAACCCTATACAGGGTCACTATGAGTCAGAACTGACCCAACGGCACTTAAAACAACAACAACCCTCAACCACTTTCAATACAAATAAAAATCTCTCAACAAACTGATGTAGCACTGGAGTTGCTCACTCATCTATGCCAAGAAATTTGGAAGACAGTTATCTGGACAACTGAATGGAAGAGGTCCACATTTGTGTCCATTCCAAATAAAGGTGACCCAAAAGAATGCGGAAACTATCAAAAAACATCATTAATATCACATGCAAGTAAAATTCTGCTGAATATAATTTAAAAATGATTGCAGCAGTACATCATTTGGGAGTTATCAGAAATTTAAGCTGGATTCAGAAGAGGACGTGGAACTAGGGATATCATTGCTGACGTCAGATGGATCTTAACTGAAAGTAGAGAATACCAGAAAGAGTTTTACCTGTGCTTTATTGACTATGCAAAGGATTTTGACTGTGTGGATCTTGACAAGCTATGGACACACAGCATTGCAAAGAATGGGTATTCCAAACACTTAATTGTACTCATGAGGAAACTGTACATAGACCAAGAGGCAGTCATAAGAGCAGAACAAGGGAATACTGACTGGTTTAAAATCAGGAAATGTGTGTGCCAAAGTTGCATCCTTTCAAAATACTTGATCTGTATGCTGAGCAAATAATCGGAGAAACTGGATTATATGAAGAAGTGACATCAGGAGTAGAGGACGACACATTAACAATTTGCGGTATGTAAATAATACAACCTTGCTTGCTGGAAGCAAAGAGGACTTACCTTATTGATGAAGATCAGAGTCCACAGCCTTCAGTGTTACAATGTTATAATACCTTCCCGTTCTTCCCTCTCCCCTCCCTCCAACTCCACTTTGTCTGTTTCCCCGCCCTAAGCTACAAGGTGCACGTAGTTTAAAGGACAACATGGCTTTTGATAGGCCAGAGCTAAATCACCCCAGCAATGACCACTCCCTTCCTGTTGAACCTATATAAATCCCCTCCCTCCCCATTGACTCCTCTTCTCGCTTCTGCCTCCTGTCTTCTCTCTCCAGGCAGAGGTTACCTTCCTCACCCTGAATAAAAGTCTCTAGATGGGCCACCTGGTGTGAGGTGTGGTTGATGAGCAGCACCGGGTTGTTTTTTTCCCTTTCATTCAGTATGAATTGTACCTCAATGCAAAGGAAGCAAAAATCCTTACAACTGGACCAATAAACAACATAATAATGAATGGACAAAAGATTGAAATTGTCAAAGACTTCATTTTGCTTGAATTCACAATCAACACTCTTGGAAGCAGCAGTCAAGAAAACGAACAGTGTATTGAATTAGGCAAATCTGCTGCAAAAGATCTTGTTAAGCTGTTAAAAAGCAAAGATAGCAGTTTGAGGACTAAGGTATACCTGACCCAAGCCTGGTATTTTCAGTGGTATCATGCATGTAAAAATGGGAAATAAGTAAGGAAAATTGGAGACAAATCACTGCATTTGAATTAAGGTATTGGAGAAGAATATTAAACATGCCATGGACTGCCAGAAGAACGAGTAAATCTGGACGAAGTGCAGTCAGAATGCTCCTAGAAGCTAGAAAGGTGAGACTTCATCTCTCACACTTTGGACATGTTATCAGGAGGCACCAGTCCCTCCTGGGGGGAGGACATAATGCTTGGTGAGGTGGAGGGTCAGAGAAAAAGAGGAAGACCCCCCCCAAGGAGATGGATTGACACAGTGGTAGCAGCTCTGGTAGCGTAGTGGTTACGAATTGGGCTGTGAACCTTAAGGTCAGCAGTTCGAAACTACCAGCTGCTCCACGGGAAAAAGATCAGGCTTTCTACTCCCGTAAAGATTTACACCCTCGGAAACCCTGTACAGGGTCGCTATGGGTCGAAACCGACTCGACGTCACTTAACAACAACAACAACAACAGCAGCAATGGGCTCCAGCGTAACAACTGTGATGATGGAGCAGCCCTGGGCAGTGTTTCCTTCTGTTGTGCATAGGGTCACTATAAGGTGGTACGACTGGACTGTACCTAACAACAACCCTTAACCAAATATCCATCTGCCTCATAAAAAAGAAAGAAATCAAATCAAAGTGCACTTGTCCTAGCACGCATTCAGGAAACATCCCCTAGCCGTCTTCCAAACGAATTGCTGTCCCTGTGTCCCTTTGAGAGAACAATTCAGGAGCTGCCACAGACGGATTCCATAATCCACAGAGGTTGTTGCTGTTGATAAGTGCTGTCAGGTTGGTTCCAATGCATACTGATCCTTTATAGGGTTTCTGAGGAGCGGTGGGTTTGAACTGCTGACCTTGTGGTTAGCAGTCCAGTGCCTATCCTAGAGCACCACACCAGGACTCCAAGGGATAAGAACAGATAAAGGAAAATGTGTACAGAATAAATGAGACCTAGCAAATCACCTAGGAGCATGGTGGCTCTGTAGAATAAACACAGGCTGCTAACCACAAGGTGGCAGTTCAAAATGATGAGGTTTTTTGCTCTTGTAAAGATTCATAGCCTCAGAAACCCTATACAGGGTCACCATGAGTCGGAACGGACTCCACGGTGCCCAACTACAACAGGAGGTAACTCTGCCTTATTTCAGACATGGTGCTGATCCAAGGGTAGTTGAGGGGGAGGGAGGGACACTAAGATCACTGAGAGGGAGGCTGTCTGGGAGTCTCATCTTTTTTTTCTAAATACATTTTATTTATTTATTTATTTATTTATTTATTTATTTATTTAACGGTTTTTATTGTGGATTGAGTGAATGTTTATGGGGCAGATCATCAGGTTTACATTCAACAAACCATACACCTTGTTTCATTACAATGATTATAATCCCCTCCATGTATCATCAGTTAACAGTATTTCTCTCTATTCACTTAAGTTTTTTTTTTTTTTAAACACTCAGGCATATATAATAATTGACACCACCAAAGGGCACATTCTGCAAGTCTGCCTCCTGGCTGCCATTTCTTCCTATGAATCTAGAGTCCTCAGCTGCTCCTTCTCTCCATGTCCCTATCTCTGCCTCCATCTCTGGTGTTGCTGCTTCTCTGGATAAGGTTTTGCATTCTTCTTGTGCTTGTCTCCCTTGATGGTCCTAGGGTCCTCTGTTTCTGGACTGTAAGATTAACTACTCTCCTGTTTTTGTTACAAAACTTCTACCTTTATAATTGTAACAGTCATAATTAGTCATGGTAACAATTACTTACTACTTTTGAATCATAAGAATTTTATCTCCATCTCTTTTAACCAGACCCATCTAGACAAGATGAAAACTATTTAGTAGGAACTCTTTATTCCCCCACACATTCTTAAAACTAAACTCCCCCCTTGAAACCTTGTAAGCTAGTCACTTTGAGCCTTTATCACCCCCTCATTTTAGGTAGCCAATGTCTAAGTTGCCTGTCCCTATCTACCCTGTGTACAGAGGAGATAACATTGATACTTGATGTGAAGACTCCTCTCTCTGTTGGTATTCAGAGTTACTAGCTCTGGTAGCATAGTGGTTACGAACCAGGCTGCCAACCTCAAGGTCAGCAGTTTGAAACTACCAGCGGTTCCGTGGGAAAAAGATGAGGTGGTCTGCTCCCATAAAGGTTTACAGCCTCGGAAACCCTGTGCAGGGTCACTATGAGTCAGAACCGACTCCACAGTACTTAACAACAACAACAACCTCCATGAGTTGTCAAGTTCATCAAATTGTAACAATTTACCCTTGTTTCCTGTATCAAAAATTGTTTTGTTCTTTTTTTTTTTTAATCTTCTTCTAGTCGAGTTCTGATTATCAAGCCATCGAGGCTAGGTCAAATGGATACTGTCTGCAATTTTGGGTGTTCTTGTGCATCTCCCCTCACTTCATAGCAGCTGGATGCGTTACTCTCAGCTCTAGCCCTCTGTGTCCATAGGCTCAGGTGTCCCCAGATGTCACCACACTTTGGACCAACCAGCACTTCCTCTTTTTTCTCTCATCTCCAGGTCAATGGGAGTCTGTGGAATGTGGTTGAGCTCAGCTCATTTCTTCATTGCTGCCTTTCCCTCTCTTCCACTCACCAGTAGACCAACATGGACACCAGCAAGCTTACATGACTGCTCATGTGTTCCCTTTGAGTTTCAGTCTTAGAGGGGGGTTTGTCCTGAAGGAAGTTGATTGTTTGCCTTGGTAGATTCCCAGCAAACAACTTGCTTATTATTATAGTAGCCAGTCATACTGCCATTTTTATTTTGTTTTTTTCCTGATGATCTTTCTCTGAAGATACATCTTCTGTCACTCTAGCTGTTCCAGGCTGGTCTGCTTGTCCTTTCTAGTAGGAATGTTCCACCTCAGAAGGTTCTGGATGGGACTCAGGATTCCACCTAAGGTCCTATACTCTGTAAAGGTGCCGCAGAAGACCTATTTCACTGGGCAAGTTCTAGAACCTCTTTAAGGTATTCCAAAGAGTTATAGGCTGAAGATGGGCTTACAAGCTTTCTGTAATCATGTTTCCCAACATTCCTTTCTATCCAACTCAAGTTTCCACTTTACAATAGTAGGCAAGAGAAACCAATATACATAAGACAGTCAAGCATCTTAGTATTATTTCCCCTCTTCAAACTATGCCTGTATCACAGAGCCCTGTTGTTCCAAATTTGGGAGCCTCATCTTGGGTTCAGTCATGGAAGGCTGGGACCGCATCAATTAGCTCCCAGCTCCCTGTGGTGTGGGCTGTACATACTGGAACTAAAATGACTGAGAGCCAGTTGTGTCACCCCAGGCAGCTCTAAATCAGATGGACCAGGCCTCTTCTACAATGATGAATAGTAAGGAGCCTGAAGCCAATTAGAAAGATGTTCATGCAGTAAGGAAATGAAGGGGCCTTAATGTGTAAAAACATCATTATCCAGCATCCATAGGAAACTAAACAGAAAAACAGAGCTTAGAAACATCTATAAACTGAAAGAATAATCCTCTAAAGACCCTAGATCTATCCCTGCCTCTGCTCACAGAGTGTTGTTGTTGTAAGTGTTGTCAAGTTGGTTCCAACTCTCAGTGACCCAGTATAGGGTTTCCGAGGAGTAGTTGGTGGGTTTGAACTTCAGACTTTGCAGTTAGTAGTCCAGTGCTGATCCTATAGAACCCAGAGGCAGAGATAAACCAAAACAAAAAAAGACTCTAGGTCTATACAAAACTAGAAACTGAATGATAGATGTTTTTTTTGCTTCCAGACACAAAGGAATGTAAAAAACATATAAGTGAACACATTGGTAGTGATTCTTTTAAAAGTTAAGTTCAACACAATCTCATTGCTAAACGATGAAGATGAATGTTTAAGCAAAGGTGTTGGTTGGAATGGTTGGTATATAGTGGGCTGCAAAAGAGAAAATGCTTTGTAATGTAAACTTTGTTCTTTTGCTGCATCCAAAGTTGCTGCATTATGATATATATAAAACTTAGTGCATGAATATTTTTTAGTGAAGCCAAACACCATGGAACTATTAGTCAATTTGACCAAAGTCTTCAATGTCTCTATGTTACTTCTTTCACTTTTATTTGAGGGGAAAATGCAATGTTTCAAACAGCAGTCATAAAGCAAATAGTTATAAATTATATACTTGGGAAGGGAATCACTGGTCATGGCATTGATACTTGTTAGTTTTATGTTTTAATCTAGCTGCCTTTGAAGAAATGAGTGTACCAACTATTCACACCTATGAACCACATTTAAGTAACTTTTGCAAAGAAGCTTAAGAAGTGCTGAGGTATTATTTAAACCACAATATATTTTATTATACAGTTTATTAATTATGACCAAACATCAAGATTGGTAGATATAAAAACAAGTACTCATTGGTTATAATGCTTAGATAGCATATATATACCTCAACAACATACCAAGACAAGGTTATTAATACCTTTTAAATATTAAATAGTGACTAAGGCATTATTATAAGGAGCTTTGGTAGCGTAGTGGTTACGAGTCGGGCTGCCAACCTCAAGGTCAGCAGTTCAAAACTACCAGCGATTCCGAGGGAGAAAGATGAGGCATTCTGCTCCCATAAAGATTTACAGCCTCGGAAACCCTGTGCAGGGTCACTATGAGTCGGAACCGACTCCACGGTACTTAGCAATAACAAAAGGCATTATTATATTCTGAGTTAGTGAAATCTAGGAACTAGAGTGACCGTGTACTATATTCTCATATTTTCAGCCCTGTGTATGTGTTAGACTACAGTCTCAGAGGATCGAGACAGGCAAATTCAAGCTCTATTTCCAAACAATCACATTTTTTCTTTTCTAATTTTAGTCTGCATAAATCTTCATGATTTATTTGGGTCTTTGACAGACAGTTGTGGAATGAGGGCCAGCTGGCTAATGTAATCGCATGAGCTCCCATCACTCAGGGCAGCTGTAGCCTAGTGATCACTACACTGAGAGAGAGGTCCTACTTGTCTAGTTACAGCCACAGTTTGTTGCCCTCCCAACATCTCCTCTTGCTTCTTTCGAACATAGTTTTCCCCAGCCTCAGAACTAGGACCCTTTAGAGCAGGATAACTCTTTGTTGTAGGGGACTATCCTATGTATTGTGGATGTTCAGCAGCATCCTGGCCTCACCCATAAGCTACCACTAGCAACTCTTCCCTTTATCCCCTAGGTTGTAACAACAAAAGAAGTCTCCAGACATTGCCAAATGTCAGACATTACCATAAATAAGCTCACCTATATAGCAGGGTTGGGGAATGTCAGGCCCACGGGCCATATATTATTGTTTTAAGTGCTGTGGAGTTGGTTCCAACTCACAGCGACCCTATATAGGGTTTCCAAGGAGCAGCTGTTGGGTTTGAACTGTCAGCCTTGTTGTTCACCATCCAGTGCTGATCCTACAGTGGCCTACAACCAGAAGGCCCGCAAAGTCATTTGGTCTGGCCCTGCCAAGGCAACCACAGTTCCAACCATCACATTGTTGACATTGTTAAGTACCATCCAGTCGGTTCTGACCCTTAGGGATCCTGTATAGGGTTTTCAAGGAGCAGCTGGTGAGTTTGAACCACCGACCTTTCAAATCAAACTGACTTTGCAGTTTAGCACATTAAGCTACAGTGCCACACCAGAACGCAGTCATCACATTGTTGTTGTTGTTAAGTGCCATGGACTGCAAAGTTGGTTTGAACTCCAAGGTCTCTGGTTCAAGCTCACCAGCCACTCCTTGAAAACTATCCCATTATGAGTGAGTTAATTGTTTGGCCAAATATAGCAGGCTTATTTTAAAGTTGATAATTTTGTATGACCTGCAAATGATGTTATAAATTTTTGGCAATAGGAAAGGTTCCCCACCCTGACCTATATTGTTGTTGTTGTTAGGTGCCATCAAGTTGGTACTGGTTCATAGCAACCCTACGCATGACAGAAGGAAACACTGCCCTATCCTGGGCAAACCTCACAATTGTTGCCACGCTTGAGCCCATTGATGCTGCCACTTTGCCAATCCATCTCTCTGGGGTTCTTCCTCTTTTTCTCTGACCCTCCACCTTACCAAACATGATATCCTTCTCCAGCAACTGCGCCCTCCTGATGTGTCTGAAGTATGAGAGATGAAGTTTGGCCATCCTCTCCTCCAAGGAACACTCTGGCTGCACTTCTTCCAACACAGATCTGCTGGTTCTTTTGGCAGACCAAGGCACTTTCAATATTCTCCTCCAACACCATAACTCAAATGCATCAATTCTTCTATGATCTTCCTTATTCACTGTCCAGCTTTTGCTGCATGTGAGGTTATTGAAAATACCATGGCTTGGGTCAGGCGCACCTTAGTTCTCAAGCTGACATCTTTGCTCTTCAACACTTTAAAAAGGTCTTGTGCAGCAGATTTGCCTAACACAATACGTTGTTTGATTTCTTGACTGCTGCTTCCATGAGTGCTGATAGTTGATCCAAGAAGAATGAAGTCCTTGACAACTTCAATCATTTCTCCATTGATAAGAATGTTATTTACTGGTCCAGTGGCCTATAGGATATATTAACCTATAGGACATATTAACACAGATTCCAGGCCCCTCCTACTTTTGTCTCACTGGGCCAGGGGTGAAGTTGAGGAATTTGCATTTCTAACAAGCTGCCAGGTGATGTTGATGCTATTGGTCTGAAGACCATACTTTGATAAGCATTCTTCTAAGCATTGAGCGCAACCCACTGGGGAGAGGAAGGGACATGCGTTCCATTCATAAACAGTGTTTTCTAAAGTTATTATTGCCAACAAAATGAATATAATGTTTAAAACAGCTTTTCCAGACACTATTAATCAAAGTGCTTTGCACATCTAATTAGCCACACCCTGGTCACATGTGAGGAGGTCTCAGACTGACCACATCTGTAAGTCCAGCTTGGGGTAGTGTTACTCAGAGAGACCTAGTTCTGCTTTTCAAGAGTCAATCATTTTAGAGGCCCTGGATTTCCAAAAGAGTCCTGGAGAGGCAGACTCTCCCCATGGTCAGAGTCCTGTTTCTTTGGGATCTCTAACACCCTGAAACACTTCTTCAATGGGACATAACCTGAGTGAACTCTTAGACAAGTCACATAAAAGTTACAGGGATACAGCGGTCTATACGTACAGCCAGGATGCACCAGATGACAAATTACTTTCTAATAGCTTCCCCTGTCCTCCTGTAAATCATGAGAGAGAAGAAAACCAACATGCTTGGTGCCTGTGAGAAAAACCATGCTATTTGTGTTGGGTGAAAGCTTTTCTAGAATGCAAGGTCTCTTGGGGAGGAAAAGAAATATGCAGATATATACAGGAGTCCTGGTGTGGCACTGTAGGATAAACACTGAACTGCTAACCACAAGGTTGGCGGTTCAAACCCACCAGCCACTCCTTGTCTTTACAAAACAAAACAAAAAAATATGTCTTGTATCACTATATGATGTATTTTTAAAAATTCGGAAGGCTACATCAACATCTATGGCTGTTGCATATGAGTTTTCTCCTTAATGCGCCTTGTTGTTGTTGTTAAGTGCTGTGGAGTTGGTTCTGACTCATAGCGGCCCTGTATGGGGTTTCCAAGGAGCAGCTATTGAGCTTGAACTGCCAACCTTACAGTTCAGCCTGACCTTGCAGTCCAGAGCATTAACCCACAGTGCCACACCAGGACTTCCTATGCATCGTAATACCTTGAAATATGCATAAAGGGAAGGATAGAAGACATGCTCTTCTGGTTGTATTGGGTTTTTTAAATTGGATTTTAAGAGTTAGATAAATCTATAAATATAGACGGGAACCTTCAATGAAAGTAGCAGCAATAATAATCAGTCCAATTCCAAAGTTAGAAAGTTATTTA
Organism: Chrysochloris asiatica; assembly: GCF_000296735.1. Lineage (NCBI taxonomy): Eukaryota > Metazoa > Chordata > Mammalia > Afrosoricida > Chrysochloridae > Chrysochloris > Chrysochloris asiatica. The sequence continues at coordinate 1,162,193 of NW_006408519.1, forward strand.
ATGAGCAGATCTAGAGCAATGGTTCTCTAAATGTATCCAGCAAGCTGTTAATCTGAGATAGGAAAAGTTCCCAGAAAAATGCACTGGATGATTTAAAGTTTTTTTATTTTGTTTTTTTCTTTCAAGACAATCCAAAGCCTTTTATATGCTTAAACATGTGTAAAAAATTCTGAGTGGGAAATAAAGTAGGAAGCATTTCCCAAATTTATTCGAACACAAAATCCTTTTCTTCCTAGAGAATCTTGTAGATTCATGCTACTTTTCTTGCATTTTGGGAAATGCTGAGCCAGATAATAAGGCAAATCTGTGAATTACTACAAGAAAGGAGGAAAGGATGGACAAAAAAGGAAGAATGAAATGAAAAAATGCAAAATTTGATGTCATTTGAAGTTGAGAACATCCTATGAAATTATTGACCCTGAAATATATCAAGATATAAAGAAAAAGGAACTCTGTGCCATTCAAACTCATTAAAAAACAAACAAACAAACATAGGTGTGGTTAAAAAATGCTTAGAATCTCCTACAGGTCAACTCCTGGTCTCGCTTCCTTTAAAAATTAAGTAAGCAAAATATAAGTAATACTTGAAAATAAAATTGATGATGACAACCCAATGTAATGGTTATGAATCATCAAACTCTGTCTTGGCTTTGTCCTTGGGAACTTGTTGTACCTGTCCACACCCCAAGTACCTTCTTTGCACATGCACATGCATGAACTTCAAACACCCACTGGTATTCTCGGTAGTCACTCGGGACTTTGTGTGTGCTTCGTGTTACCATACCAAGCACCTGCTAAATGCGTAGGATACATCATCTCATTTAATCACTACAGCAATCTTGTGAGTCAGGGTGCATGGATCACATTGTATGGATAAGATGTGTAAACTCAGCTCACATTAACTATTGTCTTCTCCTCCCTTAAATGAAACACCAAGCCAGTTGTCATGGATCTGATTCTCAGAGTGGAACTGTGCTCCATAAGGTTTTCAATGGGTGATTTCTCAGAAGTACATCACCAGACCGTTCTACCAGGAACGGCTGAGTAGACTCGAACTTTTCAGTTAACAGTGCATTACCTGTTTGTCCCATACAGGGACTCCTATCTTCACTTCTTCACAGAAGATGAGCCCCTCGGGTTGGAAGGACTAAAAATACAACTAGGGAAGAGTTGCCTACTCAAAGTAGCATTGGCCTTAATGATGTAGAGGGAGACAAGCTCTTGGGACCTTAATATTATCTTTCCCTCCTTTCCTTCATCATGTGCCCAACTCTGAACTTCTTGCCTCCATGATACTTTCTATCCTCCACATCAAAGGCTTCTACTGGCCTTTGAAATTTGCATTCAATACAGCAATTTAATTGCATTCAATTTTGCAATTCAACAAACAACACCACCACTCTTTTATCAGTTTGTCACACTATGGTAGCTTGTGTGTTGCTGTGATACCGTAAGCTATGGTACCAGTATTTTAAATACCAGCAGGGTCACCCATGGTGGACAGGTTTTGCAGAGTTCAGACAAAGACAGACCAGGGCAAAAGAAAGGCAAATCATCCTGAATGGTCAGCCACTGAACACCTTAAGAATAGCAGCAGAACATTATCTGATATAGCGCTGGACTATGAGTCCCTCGGGTTGAAAGGCACTCAAAATACAACTAGGAAAGAGCTGCCTACTCAAAGTAGAGCTGACGTTAATGACACGGATGGAGCAAAGCTTTGGGGACCTTCATTTGCTGATGGAGCACAACTCAAAATGAGAAGAAACAGCTGTAAGCATCCATTATTAATTGGAACATGGAATGTACGAAGTATAAATCTAGGAAGACTGAAAGACATCAAAAATGAAATGAAATACATAAAAATCAATATCCTAGGCATTAATGAATTGAAATGAACTGATATTGGCCGTTTTCAATCCAACAATCATATGGTTTACCAGGACAACAAATTAAAGCAGAATGGCATCACATTCATCTTTAAAAAGAGCATTTTAAGATCTGCCTTGAAGTTAATGCTGTCTGTGCTAAGATAAGAGCCATACACCTACAAAGAAGACCAAGGAGCTATGGTAGCATAGTGGTTACGAGTTAGGCTGCTAACCTCAAGGTCAACAGTTGGAAACTACAAGTTGTTCAGTGGGAGAAAAATGAAGTTTCCTAAAAATAAATCTTTAATAAAGATTTACAGCCTTGGAAACCCTATGCAGGGTCTCAGTGAGTTGGAACTGACTCCACGACACGCAACCACCACCACCACAAGGAAGACCAGTTAATACAACTATTTAAATTTATTCACAGATCACTAAAGCCAGTGGGTATGAAATTGATAAATTTTACCAATTTCTTCAATCTGAAATTGATCAAGCATGCAATCAAGCTACATTGACAATTACAAGTGCTTGCAATAAGAAAGCTGGAAACAAAGAGGAAAGATCAGTAGTTGCAAAATACAGCCTTGGTAACAAACTATACTGGAGATTGCAGGATAGAATTTTGCACGACCAATGATTTGTTCATTACAAATACATTTTTTTCACAACATGAAAGTTAACTATACACATGGACCTCACTAGATGGGATACACAAGAATCAAATTTACTACCTTAGTGGGGAGAAATGATAGTGAAACTCAATAACATCAGCCAAACCAGATCAGAGGCAGGCTGTGGAACAGATGACCAATTGCTCATATGCAAATTCAGGCAGAACTCATAAAAATTAAAACACGTCCACAAGAGCCAAAATATGTCCGTAAGTATGCTGTCAAGCTGGTTCCAACTCATAGCGACTTTGTATAGGGTTTTCGAGGAGCAGCTGGTGGATTTGAACTACTGATCTTGTGGTTAGCAGTCCAATGTTTATCCAACAGTGCTACACCAGGACTCCATCTTAAGAACAGATTTGATGCATTTGACACTAATTATCAAATCTAGAAGAGTTGTGGGAGGACATCAAGAACATCAGGCACGAAGAAAGTGAAAGGTTATTAAAAAACAGGAAAGAAAGAAAAGACCAAAATGGAAGTCAGAAGATACTCTGAAACTTGCTCTTGCATGCAGAGAAGCTAAGACAACTGGAAGAAATAATGAAGTAAAAGAGTTGAACAGAAAATTTCAAAGGGCAGCTCGAAAGGACAGTCAGGTATAATTAAATATATAAAGACCTAGAGTTAGAAAACTAAATGGGAAGAACATACTTAACATTTCTAAAACAGAAAGAGCTAAAGAAAAAAAAAATGCCTTGGGCTGCAATATGATGGATTCCAGGAAGTATCAAAAGAAGATGAAAGGAATACATGCAGTCACTCTACCAAAAAGAATGGGTAAATCATTTGGAGAGGTGCCATATGATCAAGAACTGATATTATTGAAGGAAAAAAGTCCAACCTGCACTGAAGGTATTGGCAAAATACAGGACTGCAGGAATTGATGGAATACGAATTGCAATATTTCAACAAACTGATGCAGCACTGGAGACACTCACTTTTCTATATCAAGCAATTTGAAGAGCACCCACCTAGCCATCTGATTGGAAGAAGTCCATATTTTTTGTCTATTCCAAAGAAAGGTGACCCAATGAAATGTGGAAATCATTGAACAATATCATCAATATCACATGAAAGCAAAATTTTGCTTAAGATAATTAAAAAACACTTATAGCAGCCAGAAATTGAAGCCATATTCAGAAAAGGATGTAGAATAAGGAATATAAATGTTGACATCAGATGGATCTAGAAAGATACTTGGCTGTGCTTTATTGACTATGCAAAGGCATTCAACTATGTGGATCATAACAAATTATGGATAGCATTGTGAAGAATAGGTATTTCTGAACACATCGTTGTGTTCCTGAAGAACCTGTACATAGATCGAGAGACAATTGAATTGTTTAAAATCAGGAAAGGTTGTGCATTGGGGCTGCATCCTTTCACCGTACTTATTCAATATATGCTAAGAAAATAATCAGACAGGCTGTATTATATGAAGAAGAATGAACATGGCATCAGGACTGGAGGAAGACTCATTAACAACATGGCCCTGTGGGTTAATGTGCTGGACTGCAAAGTAGTTTGATCTGCAAGGTCAGTGGTTCAAGCTAATCAGGTGCTCCTTGGAAACAAAATACAGGGTCGCTATCAGGCTGCGAACCACAAGGTCAGCAGTTTGAAACTACCAGCTGCTCCACGGGAGAAAGATGAGGCGTTCTGCTCCCGTAAAGATTAACAGCCTTGGAAACCCTGTGTAGGGTCGCTATAAGTCAGAACTGACTCCACGGCACATAACAACAACAACAACATGGGTCAGAACAGACTCAATAGCACTTAACAACAAAAACATATGAAAGTTTAACAGTGAATAACAAAATCCATAGAACACTGATGTATTTGAGTTATGGTGTTGGAGAAGAATATTGAAAATACAAAGAACTGCTAGAAGAACAAACAAATCTGTTTTGGAAGAAGTGCAGCCAGAATGCTCCTTAGAGGCAAGGATGGTGAAACTTCATTTCTTGTACTCTGGACATATTGTTAGGAGGGATCAATTCTTGGAGAAGGACATCATGTTTGGTAAAGTGGAGGATCAGTAAAAAAGAGGAAGACCCCCAATGAAATGGATCGGCACAGTGACAGCAACAATGGACTCAAATTTAACAACAGTTGTGAGAATGGCACAGGACTGGGTAGTGTTTGGTTCTGTTGTGCATAATGTTGCTATGAGTCAGAACCAACTGAAGGGCACCTAGCAACAACACTGGGTGCAAGCTTGACTTAGTCTATGATCTAGTGCTGGCTCTGGAGACTGTCTCATGACATCAGCCATTTGAAGACAGCCGGTGCAATGGGGATTTATGAACGCAGATTAGATGAAGTGACTCACTCCCATCCAGTATTTACCTTGAGGACAAATCAATCATTAAAAGTAATTACGAGAGATCCAGTTACAGAGAGAAGTAGGTAAATTAGTTGTCTAGAAAATTGGGGACTATAGTTTGGAGCCAGCCTTTGATCTATTAGAGCATGCTGATATATTATTTAGAATAGCGATGACAAAGCTAATAGCTTCTAGAGGTCAGACAGGGAATGTAAATGGATGTGATGGTTTGCAGTGGTAGGCAGGATGGCGAACTGAAATGTGCATGCCCTGTTTAGCAGCTGGCTGATGCTCAACTGTTGGGGCCAAGCTCTGAATGTAAATACAATGAGGCCTGATGTTTCCATTTCAAAAAGAATCAGAAAGTCCAGATTTCCATGTAAAAGTTTTGAATTCTTGGATTACAAGTGAGCCATACAAAATATATTTGCTGACTAGTCTGCATCCTGTGATGTAGATATTAATTTGTAAGATTAATATGCCATTTGGGAGGCAGCATAACACAATAAGGAACATGAACCTTTAAGCTAGACTGACTGCTTGTATCAAAATCCTGGCTCCATTGCCCACTAAGGCCTATCACTTAACTTCTCTTGGAATTTCCACATCTATAAAATAAAGATTATGTGAGTACCTACTACCTAGAGTTTTATGATCATTAAATAAATTAACAAACCATAAAGTTCTTTGATCAGTATCTGACATTTGGTTAGGTGTTAATAAGTGTTTATTAAAAAGAATTAAAAAGATAACTACCCCCACAAAATCTGCCCAGGAATTAATCTCCTGGATGACAATATAGTGACTTATTTAATGTTTCTTCTAATCATATTCTTTGTAAACATCCACCAAACAACTTTTCCCTGGTGTGAGGAAAGTTTGGGGAAGATGCTGATGTAATATATATCATTCAGCTGGGAGGGACTGTTAACAGACCTAATTGTCATTGGTCAGTTTTGCCACTCTGAGCCCTCTCAAAAGCAGAAGTGGAGATCTCACTACCAACAAGGTTGAACCAAGAATGGAACAAGTCTTTTAGACCCGAGATCCCTGCATATTAAACCTCCTTAACCCAAGGACAGACTGCTGACATCAGAGAAGCAGCAGAAACAGAACCAAGAGCCAGAGGAGACAGCAGAGCAGTGGGCTGCCCAGCACAAATCATTCTGATTTAAAGCTGAGTGACTTTGGGCAGGATATTGATTTGCAGAGTGGGTGCCTCCAGGTACTTAATTGGGGGGTGGCTAGAGTTGAGGGCCTTCAGCCTGAGACTTAGAGTGATATGTGCTCTTTGGGCATTTATCAGCAGCCCTAAAAGAGCTTCCTAACATTGCAAGCAGGGCAAAAGCCAGGCCAAGGGCCAAGGAGAGGCCTGCCTGTGGGCACAGCTGAGGAGAGGTTATCCTGACTGACACAACTGGGCTCTGAACATCTCTGACCCTGGATTGTAACCTGCTAACTTCCCTAATAAACCCCATAACTGTGAGTGTGGTGTCTGAGTCCTAGGTGGCCATTGCGATGGTTTATCAAAACCAAATGAGTAGAGAGAACTGTGGGAGGGATGGGAGGTGCCATTTCTTACACTGTTACATGAAACTTCCTCATTCAGATTTAAGTTCACTATACCATGTGGGAAAATCAAATTCCCACTTCTCACACCAAAATGTAAGGATCAATCAAATCAACTCAATCTGTCCCACTTCCGTTCCGACAGCAGCTGCACATGCCTCCCTTCTTCCTCTGAACCGAACCACCCACAGCGAGGTCAGAGCTCACAAGTGAAAGGTACAATCCTCCAGACTGCCAAGTCAGCCCAAGACTTCAGATGCCAGCCACAAGTGTGGGAGTCCCTACAACACCCTCACTTCTAACCTCCTAGCTACAAATCCAGGCTATAAATTCTAGCTACCCTGTCTGGATACCAGCCACCAGCTCAAAGTTTCCCCACCCTTCACTTCTGACCTGCTAGTTCCCTTGGCTTGTTAATTCACTAGGGGGACTCACATGGAAAGTAATATACTTCATGAGTACAGTTTTATGATAGAAAAATGATACAAACAAAGAGATGCATAAGGCAAGGTCAGGGAGGGTTCCCCATAGAGAATTTTCATGTCTAAAAAAGGGGCATACTCTCCAAAATGCATCAATATCTTTCACCAACTAGGACCCATCTTGTAATGGCGTTTGTAGCTCTCAACAGGACCCCATGAAACTTCCATACCCAGAGCCTTTATGAAGGTCTCAATTGATTGAATCAGCCCACCTCCCCTAAGATCAGAAGCTATCAAGACGTGGTCTTTTGGGATTGGTCAGCCTCCAGTCATCTCATTAGCATAAACCTTCATCTGTAAGATAGCTGTGATCTGCAGGCATCATCGAAGATACTCCAATCACTACAAAAATCTCAAAAAGTTTTAGATGTCTCTCTGGAACAAGGGCAATTAATGATGATAGTCTTTGGATAAAGTTAACCCTGCAGATGGAAAGACATTCAAGGGTAACATATTCTGAAATGTTGTTGGTGGTTGATGGTTGGTGGTGGTTGTTGGTGGTGGTAGCGACCCCACGCACAACAGAACAAAGCACGGCCTGGTCCTGCGTCAACCTCACACTTGTTGCTATGTTTGGGTCCATTGTTACTGCTACTGTGCCAAGCCATCTATTTGGGCATCTTCCTCTTTTTCTCTGACCCTCCACTTTACCAAGCATGATAGCCTTCTACAGGGACTGGTCCCTCCTGATTGATAACATGTCCGAAATATGAGAGACATGCTTCCAAGGAGCATTCTGGTTATATTTCTTCAAACACAAATGGGTTTGTTCTTTTGGTAGTCCATGGTACTTTTAAAATATTTTCCCTCTAATACCATAACTCAAATGCATCAATTCTTCAGGCGACTTCCTTATTCACTGCCCAACTTTCACATACATATGGTTATTAAAAATGCCACTGCTTAGGTGAGGCACACCTTAGTACTCAAATTAACATCATTGCTCTTGAAGACTATGAGGTCTTGCACTGCAGATTTGCCAAATGCAATATGTTCTTTGATTTCTTGACTGCTGCTTCCATAACTGTTGATAGTTGATCTGAGCAAAATGAAGTCTTTGACAACTTCAATTTTTTCTCTGTTTATATGGATGTTATT
>NW_006408519.1:1172032-1179557 GCF_000296735.1 Chrysochloris asiatica
ACAAGACCTTTTTAAAGTGTTGAAGAGCAAAGGTATCAGCTTGAGAACTAAGGTGCACCTGATCCAATCCATGCTATTTTCAATAACCTCATAATGCACAAGAAACCTTCACACAAATAAGGAAAATCATAGAAATATTGATTTATTTGAGTTATGGTATTGGAGGAGAATATTGAAAGTGCCATGGGCTGCCAAAAGAACCAATAGATCTGTGTTGGAAGAAGTGCAGCCAGAGTGCTCCGTGGAGGCCAGGATGGCCAAACTTCATCTCTCATACTTCGGACATATTGTCAGGAGGGCGCAGTTGCTGGAGAAGGATATCATGTTTGGTAAGGTGGAGGGTCAGAGGAAAAGAGGAAGACCCCCAGCAAGATGGATTCGGAAAGTGGCAGCATCAATGGGCTCAAGCATGGCAACAATTGTGAGGTTGGCCCAGGACCAGGCAGTTTTACGTTTTGCTGTGCATAGGGTCACTATGAGTTGGTACTGACTTGATGAAACTTAACAATAACAGCACAATTCTGATACCATGTATTTATTCATCTATTCTAGCTTCTAGAATCATGTGCTCAGCATACAGATTGAATAGGTACGGTGAAAGAAAACAAGTGCACACCTTTGCTAATTTGTGACCATTCAGTGTCCCCTTGAGCTAATTGAACAACTGTCTCTGCTGATGTACAGGTTCCTCATGAGCACAATTAAGTGTTACGGAATACTCATTATCCGCAAGTTTGTCTATAGCTTGCCATGATCTATGCAATTGAAAGCTTTTCCATAGTCAATAAAGCACAGGTAAAAATTTCTGGTATTCTCTGCTTTCAGCCAAAATCCATCTGACATTAGCAATGATATCCTTCATTCCACATCCTCATCCGTATCCGACTTGAAATCTGGCAGTCAATGCACCTTTGTAGCTGTTTTTGGAGTATCTTCAGAAAATTTTACTTGTATGAAATAGTAATGATATTGTCCAATGCCTTCTGCATTCCACTGCGTTACCTCTCTTTGGAATGGTGAAATTGTTGTTGTTGTTAAGTGCCATGGAGTCGGTTCTGACTCATAGTGACCCTGTACAGGGTTTCCGAGGCTGTAAATCTTTACAGGAGCAGAGAGCCTCATCTTTCTCCCGTGGAACAGCTGGTAGTTTCGAACTACTGATCTTAAGGTTCACAGCCCGATTCATAACCACTATGCTCCTGGAATGGTGAAATAAGTGGGAAGAAATGAGATATCTTCAGTATAACAGTTTTTGGTGGCAAGGCCAAAATAAAGCCCAACCCTGTGTCATCAGGACAGGACAGGGTAAAACTAAATATTTACAGGCGTAGGCATCCTTATGTTTCTCCCTTAGGGTGGCTGGTGGGATTGGACTGCCAGCTTTAGGGTTAGCATCCAAACATTTAACCCAAGATCTCACCAAGGACTACTTAAAGCTTAAAAGCCAATGGGACAAAAATACCCCCACATGAAAATATGATGACTTCCCATGGAAGTGAGATTGGAGTTGGTTTAAATTTCTGGCCGTGATAGTCCTCTACAATACCTGGGCAATTTTGAAAGTATGAAAGCAAACGATTCATCCCACAGACAAGAAAAAACAGAACTGTCTACATTTTTTATTTGGGCTGAACTAAGTTGATCTGTAGGGTTTGGCGGGGGAGTGATGAAAATTAGGCACACTGGCTGGAGAGTTCTTTGCTAATAGGCAGAAAAGGAGCAGCTGACTGTGGAAGGAAAGCTCAACAGTCTCTTCTCGGCTCAAAAGACAATTAACTTCCATCTGTTTAAATCTCCCCAGGGACCTCCGGCAGGCATCCCATTTAACCTCCTTTCCACCCACCCAGTGTGAAGTTAAGAAAACCAACCCAATTGAAACCCAAGACCTTACACATCAAAAGTCATGGGAGAAGCCTGGTTGACCTAAGGGTCACCACATGAGAAACAAAAGAGCTAAAAGGGACTTTTAGGAACAACTGTCGTTTGGAGGATTATAAGTTAGCGACTAAACATCTGCTTTGGCCCAAGAGGCAGCTTGAGTCCCATAAGATGGGGGTATATAAAGTACATTTCAAAAGTGAAACCTGCAGTTGTATTTTCTGTTTAGTCATAAAGATGAAAGCATTCCCTGTGGTAGAGAGGTCTTGCTGAGTTGTTTGAAATATGGTAACAGGCAAGATGGGGTCACTCCGGGAGTCTGTGCTGGGAGTGTTCACCAGCTGCTGGGCCTGACATGAGTGTTGGTGACTGAACAGGGGCCCACATTAAACAGATCAAATGATTCTCATGGTGACAAGACTGGAGACACCGCTCTGCTTCCAACCTGGTTCCAAACAATTCCGTTACTTGCAACCTAAGACATCAAATGGCATTTTGGGGGAGAATGGCAATCCGGATGTGAGGGGAACAGGAAGTTCTATAGTTACCATGCTCTTCCCTGTGTCCATTTTCTTGTCCATTCACTACCTTTCTACTTTATTCTATTTTCTAACATTTCTGCTCTCCCTAGCAAGTCTTTTCTTTTTCTTGATGCTTCATTCCTTCTAGCACAAGGCCAGCAATGGGCCAGTCACTTATTTTAATTTAACACTGTATTTTACTGCTGAATAAATAGACAGTTTTTCTAGTCTCCCACAAAGGAATGAATGGACCATTTGCATAAGTGCAGGGGCACTAGCTGTTCTCCCAGAGTCTGACAACATGCTTCGCTACACCATTACATATTTAAAACAATTCAGCAGGGTGATAGATTAAAATGGGCATCTGTGATGGGTCATTTTGTGTTGTCATCCTGGCAGGCTATGGTACTCAGTTGTTTGATAAAATACTAGCTAAGTTTCTGTTATAAAATAGTTGCAAATCATTAAAGGACTTGGCCTCAAGTAAAGCAGATTTTCCATAAAATAAGTGGGCCTCAGTCAATTCACTGAAGGCCGTAAGAGAAGAGAATTTCCCTGTGCTGTGTTCTGTCTCCGGACTGTAGACAGACATTTTCCCAGAATACTCCTACTCTTCACTTTTATCATTCCTGACCTACAGATTTTGGAATGCAAGCCTCAGGAATCTCCAGTCTGTCCCCTGACCTACAGAATCTGGGTTTCCCAGCACCCCTTCCCTGCCCCAACTGCACGAGCCAAGTCCTAGAAATAAATCTTTCTCTCCCTTTCTCTTTTTTATCACTGATTAAGACAGTGCCTGAGTTGCTTATTTAGAAATTTATAACATCCACTCATTCACCTAGATAATACACCTCAATGAATACCTACCTACAAGGGCCCAAGCACTACTAGACAACTTGAAGACTGAGGTCAGAGATGCAGCTGCTGCCCTGGTATAACTGGCAACGACTGCCATGTCTGAGAGAAGTCAGAGGACTGGGGTAGCGGTAAGTATGGGCAAGAAGCTTCTGAGGAAAGAGGAAAATTTGAGGTAAGATTTGGACATGATGCTCAAGCTAAGAATGAAGGAAGAGGAAGTGTCAGGCACAGTTAGAGTGGACAAGCATTCCCAATGAAATAGCTGTTGCAAAGTGGTGGAGAGCATGTGGCTGCTTGCAAGGTCTTCTCGTGATTGAGTTGGCCTGGAGAATGTGAGAACCTGCTGAGGAATGGGACTGGACAGATCAGCTAGAGTCATATCATGAAAGGTCACAAAGGAGACAAAAGCCTGTCAAACACTAGATCTCCGTGGTAGTGAGAGGGGAGGAGAATCAGATAAGAGACACATATACCTGGTAAGAAACGGTTGTTGTGATGTGAGAAATGGTAAGGATCCAAATGAAGGCCGAATAAACAGATGGCTGAAGAAGATGCACATGCTTTTAGGGCTTAATGTATCCCAAAGTCGCCCAATCCAGGACTATCTCATTTTGGAAATACCAAAACTTAGAAAAGGAATACAAACCTGAGGCTGGGGAAACCCCATGGCTGTCAGATTCATCTTCAGAAAATGACTTATTTCAAGAGGAAATTCTAAAAGCATTTCAAACTCTGTTGAAGGAGGCCAAAGAAAGTACTGCAAACTGTGTGAACAGACTGAGTCCATCTCTCCTTCCCTTAGATTTGACGATCTGATGCCATGCATGGACAAAGGGCACCACTACTCTTGAGTAAGAGCTAGCTTTTTATGTTGGCATGAATAGCAGTAGATTTAAATATGCAGTCACCCCACAAATGTGAATAATTTCAATCCAGGGGATAGTCCTGATTTCAAACCGAGAGTCTTTAAACACTTGTCCAACATTCTTTAAAGCTGACGTTGGGCGCTAGAGGAGGCAAGCTCAGAGGAATGGCACCGATAGTGGAAACTTTCTTCTTATTGTCAATTCCATTTTGGAAAAACACCTTATTCAACCCTTAAAAGCCTCCAGAAAATAGGCCCCAGCTCCCTTTGAAGGCAGCTGTCTCTTCAGCTCCTGGCTTTTAAGCATTCCGGAACCGACTCGACGGCACTTAACAACAACAACAACAACCTCAGCAGAGAAGCTCACTCCCATCCTCACTGAGGAAGAGAGTGAATTCGTTTTCTCAATGATGTCTTGACACCCTTATAGATTGTTGCTTGGGAACTTGCCTAGCTGGCTCACTATTACATGCGGATGTGAATATGCTCTTTATTGTGTGTTTAGAAATCTTGTGAGAGATGAAGAGTTTGAAGGGGAGTCAGAAGATGAAAAGTCCAGAGAACCATTGCCACATGGTATATTAGCATAAGAAGAAAAGCACCCAATTATCACTAATTAGAAAAGTTACTTCTCCTTCCTTGGGTTGGAATCAGTGAGGGCACCAAGAGAAAGAAGTCAAACTGCTCCTCCTAGGCTTTTTCCTCTTGGGAACTGGAGATTCATCCCTTCTCTGGAGCGGCACCGTAGGATAAGCATTGGAGTCCTAACACCAAGGCCAGCAGTTCAAACTCACCAGGCGCTCCTCAGAAACCCTATCCAGGGTCGCTATGAGTCAGGATCAACTCTATTGTACTTCATAGCAACAGCAACCTCGTAAAAACACCCATCTCTGAACTTAGCATTAAAGTTGATTGTTCACTCCAATAAAACTCTTGCCTAGTCCTAGGAAATCTATGCTTAGTCACTTAAACTTAAAGTCCATTGTAAATCGGAGAGTTGAGGGCCAGAATTTTTTATTTTTTTGTCTCACACAGTTTTAAAAAATAAAAACAGATTCCTAGCTTTGTTAAAAAAATCAGAAGATATAGCAACACTGGGCCCCGTTCCTCTTGAACTGACACCACGTCACATCTGTTGCTTACTTTAGAAGGGCCATGCTCATTTTGTCATCACCCTTTTCTAGAGGTTCAATTATGTTATCTGTTTGGCTGCTAGAAGTAATACCGACTCCTGCTCTGAGCCTCTGGCTCTAGAAGGCATCATTCTGCCCATCCTTTGGTTGTATCCCTCCTTACAGGGCAAGGAGTCCCAGAGCCAAGACATGTCTCCATGTCAAGCTGGCACCAACCATCTCCTAAACTCCAGATACTCAGAATCCCAGAGTTTCCTGTCCAATTGGCCCCAGTCACTTCAACACCTATGTGAGACCTTTACTAAGTAGTCCTCCTAAGGACAGGCAGTACTGCTGTTACTTCAAAGGGCAGACAGAGTGGCTCTTAGTAGGAGGTGGAGGAAGAATGGATCTTGAAAACATGAGACTGGGAGGTCCACACGCTGATGTACATAGCCTCTTGTGAGGAGCCAGGGATGAGAAAGAAGAAAAGAGAGAGGATAGAATTTAAGGAGGAGCTCATGTGGTACAATGTTGGTGGTTTGCAGCTAAAAGGTTGGTGGTTCGAACTCATCCAGTGGCTCTTCTGGAGAAAGATCTGCTTCTGTAAAGATCTGTGCCAAGAAAACCCAAAGGGGGTCAGTTCTACTCTGTCACAAGGAATTGCTGTGAATCAAAATGAACTAGACAGCACCCAACAACAAAACATGCAGCGGCCATCTGTATTTTTGCTTCAGGTGTCCATATATATTAAGTAACAATATAGACTCAGAAGCTACTGCTTTAATGAGAGCCTTGTGAAAGTCTACACCTGTATTCTAAATTTTAGGTGTCATGTCTGAGCCGAAGACTAATGACTAGATATTGTTACAAACAACAGGATGACAGTTACCCATCCACCTAGGATGTATCTGTTATAAAATTCTTTGGGAGCGGGGTAATAAGGATAATTTCATCAAATCATTGTAAACCAGATACATGATACTGAGATATGATTTCGTGCATTTTTTTTTTTTTGCCAAGTTTCTAATTAAATTTCTCTGTATCAAATTTCTCAAATATTTACTTGTGTTTTTGATTCCCAGAAGAAAGACACTATATTATTCTACAGTCCAAGAACTGGGCAGATTAAAAGCAGAAAATACACTATAGTATCAGCTTTGGTACAACAGTAATTCACCAGGAGAAGGGAGATGGATTAGATGTCAGATCTTTTCAACTCAGCCTTCTTTCCCCCATTTCATATACTTAAAATTGTTTTCCCATCAGAAATATGATTGTTTCAGTGGTCTAGACATAAAGAAAATGGACCCTCTTTTCTAACTAGAGAGCAGTGCTAGAAATGAGTGTTTTGAAAGACAGTTGGAACAAACACTTAACAAGAAGAAACCTTTCCCCCAATGTTTTTATGTTCTCGTCAGCAATTTTGTTAACTTTTGATTTGATTTTACTCATCACAAGTCAGTTTTCTCACATCAAGTTCACATGAAGGAAAACAACAAGGGTGCACTTAAGAATCTGCTTATTTTCAGGTCCAACAATTTAAGTCATTGTTTTGCTTGAGTCATTTCAGGAACCAGCCAAGGGAAGCAAGATGGCCTGATAAACTGGCATTATCTCAGTGGTCTATGGCACACAGTGAACGCTGTTTTGGAAGAAACCAGCATACCACCCCACTGCTGCTGGTTCAACAGTAGACTGCTCACTTTCCACGCAGAAGACTTGGATTTGATTCCTAGACAAGGCACCTCATTCTCAGTCCCCAGCCAATCAAGGGAGCTCTGGTACCATACTGGTTATGAATCAGGCTGAGTTGGAACTGATTCCATGGCACATAACCACCGCCACCCATACAGGACTAGTCAGCATTTTGTTCCGTTATGCACAGGGTCACCATGAGTCAGGTGACAAGTCAACAAGGTCTTTGACTGGCCAAAGCCGTGGCAAAATCTTGACAATGCTGAACAGTTAAGGCGCACCCCATCTTCCTTCCATTCTTCCCCCACTGTCTTCCTGAATGTCTTCCTCTACCTTGTTTTTTGTTTTTGGGGGTGTTTTGTTTTTTTTTTGTGTGGGGGGGGGTGAGGGAAAGACCTGAAGACAAGAGATTTTGTCATAAGTCTTCCCCTAAAGAGAGATGAGTATAAATGGAAGAAGAAAAACTAAATAGGGAAGGAGAAAAGTGGAGAGGGACAATGGAAAGAAGAAAGAAAGAAAGAAAGAAAGAAAGAAAGAAAGAAAGAAAGAAAGAAAGAAAGAAAGAAAGAAAGAAAGAAAGAAAGAAAGAAAGA
>NW_006408519.1:1179762-1233210 GCF_000296735.1 Chrysochloris asiatica
GAAGGAAGGAAGGAAGGAAGGAAGGAAAAAGTTTTCATGAGTTATTTAAAGAACTTCTGGCAGAAAGTGACCTGAAAATGCAATTTTGGGTGACTGCTCTGTCAAGTCTGAAATGAAACCAAAACCTTATTACAGATATCAAAGCTGAGATTTTGGAAGAACAATATACAAGACTGTATCTCATAAGCTTTAAGTATAACTTAATTTTTGGGTTTTTCCTAAGTTCACCCCAGCAACAGGCAATCAATGGCATTTTTGGCACAGTTTGACAACTCTTTTGCTGAATCTACTCTCTGGTATATGGGCCATATATTGCCCATTGCCCCAGACCGTCCCAGTTTCTGTTCTCTTTTGAAAAGAATGCAAGTCATGTTGCACTCCTTCTTAGAGGACACCATTTCTAAACAGAGTAATCTGAAAAACTGCAGAACAATGTAGAAAGTTTTCCTTTGATTGGACTTAAAGTCACTGATCTGGTTAACAACATTCTCTTTTCCTCTCCAATAAAAATTGTATAGTCTTGCTCTCTCTCTCGGGTTCTCGCTTCCAAGATGACAAAGAAAAGGAGAAACAATGGTTGTGCCCAAAAGGGCTGCGGCCATGTGCCGCCTATTGGCTGCACCAACTGCGCCCACTGCATGCCCAGAGACACGGCCATTAAGAAGTTTGTTATTTGAAACATAGTAGAGGCCGCAGCCATCAGGGATATTTCCTAAGCGAGTGTCTTCAATGTATATGTGCTTCCCAAGCTGTACATGAAACTCCACTATTGTGTGAGCGCTGCCCATCACAGAAAGGTGGTCAGGAACCATTCTCGTGAAGCTCCGAAGAACCGAACACCCCCACCCCGATTTAGACCTGTAGGTGCTGCCACACGACCGCCACCCAAAGCCCAGATAAAGAATTGAGCCCTTAAAGGCTGATGTAAAACTAACCTGCAAGAAAATGAAATGAAAATTACATTTCTTTTTGGCAAAAAACAAACAAACAAACCAAAAAACTGTACAGTCTTAGAACTCAACAGCTTCTAGAGAAGCCCACTGCAGTGCATGTACCACCTGAACACAGTCCTTGCTAACAGTCCTATGCCTATCTGCAGGCACTTACTTCAGCTGTGTGCCAGGGGAGATATTCCAAAGCAAAGTTATTTGAATCCTCTGAAATTTAGATTAAAAGAAAAATCGTTGCTCTTTAAAATGGACTGGATCCGTCAGATTTGTATTGTAATAAAGACCAATGCCTTTCCCTTCCTTTACGAAGTGAGAAAGACTGTTAGGGAAAAATCGGGGTTTCTAACTCCTTCTGTTTGACATATGAAGAGCTTTCAAAAAGTTTGTGGAAAATGGAACTAAAAGATAATGGAATTTTCCCACGAACTGTTTGAAACCCCCCTACTAGATCCATCTTACACACTTAGGTCACATATTAAGGAGGGCTAGGAGCTCTGGTAGCATAGTGGTTACGAATCGGGCTGCGAACCTTAAAGTCAGCGGTTCGAAACTACCAGCTGCTCCGCGGGAGAAAGATGAGGCTTTCTACTCCCGTAAAAATTTACACCCTCGGAAACCCTATACAGGGTCGCTATGGGTCAGAATCGACTCGATGGCACATAACAACAACAACAACAACCTGTTGAGAGCATGATCCCAATACCCGGAAGTTTCTAGAGGAATATCATCCCTTTGGTCCTTCAAACTGAGCCCTAAACCCAAAACTCAACCTGTTACTATCGAGTGGATTACAAGTCACAGCAACTCTGTATATCTACTCAGTTTTACACCATAACTGAGAGTCCAAAACTCAAAAAGGAGAAGTAAAAGAGAATTCCATAAACTGTCTCATCTTCCATTTAATGTCTTATTTCTTGGAGCAACAGCATTTTCCTTTAGTCTTCTCCCTTCATCTCCCCCTTCCTTGATTTCTGCTAGCTAATTGCTCTCTCTTCTGTAGCCCTTTGTCTTGCCATTGACTCCTATCAAAAAGCAAAACAAAACCAGCAAATACTCTTTTATCCACCCATCTTCCCAGCTGTGTTTGGGTCTCTTCCTCAAGGAGAAGCCTAGCTACTTCTGTACCTCATAGCAAACCAACAACAATAAAACACAATCACCGATGCCTGAGAATGAGACTCTGCACATTTTCCCTGGGAGGAATGGCTTTATATGTCCTCCAAAGGTTTGGGATTTCTGGGGGAACACTGATGGCAGTTAAACTCCGTCTGCCCCTCACATTTATGGAGCTAATTCTCAAAGTATGGAACATACATCATGAGAGTTACTCCGTCTAGTTGTAGCTAGTGCACTGTTAGGGTGGATTGTGGCTGTGTGTTTATTTTAATGTGCATTCGAAAAACACACTAGCATATCAAACCTGCAGTCTCACAGATATTATTGCTCAGAGCAAGTATCGGTTAAAAATGAAAGAAAAATGGCTTAAAGGAAGATATTAAGCAAAACGTAGTATAGATAGAAGGTGGATATGGTGAAAATCATGGAGCTAGGACAAGCATGTGTGAAACTCGAGAAACACTGCTTGATGGAAGGGACTTGGAATGCGGAAGAACCCGGTATGATGCAGCCTCTGGCCATACTTCCTATTTGATTGCAAAGCCCTGAGTTTGGGGTAGAGGGTGGGAAAACAGCTGCTGCCCTATGATTCACCTGGCTGGGATTCACAATTTCACACCAGAGACCAAAAATGCATAGAAATGTTTTTCTGAATGAGTAAATCAATTTCATATCATGCTATAAACCAGGATAGTATTGCCATGGAACTTACAATCGGAAACAATCTGGTCCAACCCTAGCAGTTCAGAATCTAAAGTCCAGAGATGTCACATACATCATTTGCCTAATTTCATCCCTGTGAATAATAGCAAGACTAGAACTCACATCTAATACTTTACTCATCCCAATCCTTCTACTACATTATTGCTGCTAGATAAATCTTCCTTATCCAACAAAATCCAACACATTTTATCTATTCCTGATTATATCTAGCTAGATTTAAGAGCATAGTTGGTGACAAGATCAGAACAGTAACATGGGAAGAGCAAGGAGTCTGTGAGGATTTTCAGGGAGTGTGGTACTTCACGGAGGCAAGAGAGCCAGAGGAAGTGACGCAGACACTCAGAACACCGTCACTAGGACAATCGAATGAAATTTCTATAAACAAAGTCTTGTCCTCAGAGCCCCCTTTTTTAACTTTTTATTTTGGAAAGTTCTTAACATTTACAGGAGAATTGCAAAGATACTATAAACAGTTCCCATACACTCTTCACCCAGCTTTCTCTAGTGTCTGCATCTTAGGTAACCATGGTATGATAATCAAAACTAAGAAATTAACATTGCTGCAGTATTATTAACTAAACTACAGGCTCTCTTCAGATGTCACCAGTTGTTGGTTTTTTCTCCATTATGTTGTTGTTGCTATTGTTATCTCTTTTGTTGTTGTTGTCAGGTGCCATCGAGTCGGAACCAACTCATAGCGACCCCATGCACAGCAGAACGAAACAATGTCCGATCCTGGGCCAACCTCACTACTGCTGCCACACTTGAGTCCATCAATGATGCCACCTGGCTGATCCATCTCGTTAGGTGTCTTCCTCTTTTTCTCTGACCCTCCACCTTACCCAGCATGACATCCTTCTCCAGCGATTGTTTCCTCCAGACAATATGTCCAAAGTATGAGAGACGAAGCTTAGCCATCCTGGCCTCCAAGGAACACTCTGGCTGCACTTCTTCCAAAACAGATCTATTGGTTCTTTTGGCAGTCCATGGCACTTTCAGTATTCTATTTAGTTTCCTCCAACTTGTGAGATTCTGGTCTTTCCTTGACACTTTGAAAGAAGTCAGGCATTGTGTAAAATGCCCCTCAATTTGGGTTTGTCTGGTGCTTTTTTTCCCCTCATGATTGAATTGGGGGGCTCCGGTAGTAATAGATGTTATCAACATGTTTTGTAATAAGTGATGTTAACCTTAATCACTTGCTTACAGTGGCCTTTAGGTTTATCCACTGTAAAGTTACACTCCAGAGCTCACCATACTCCATGTGTTAGAAGTAAGTCACTAAGTCCAGCCCACTCTCAAAGAAAATTTTGCTCCATCTCCTAGAGGTAGAACTATCAAAGAATTTATGCCATATGTAAAAACCACCCCAATAATACATATTTGAGGTAAAATATGCAAAGACTAAGGCACTCCCGGAAGCTCTGCCCACTAATTATTAACATTCATCAGTGGATCTTGCTTGCAGCAATTATTACTGTAATGTGCTAATAATAAGCTTCCATTTATCTCATTTCTTCTACATTTATTATTTGGAATCCTTCTGTTAGAAAGATTTGTCTCTTCTCACCCGCTTATTTTTCATTCTAATTTATTTAAATCAGCATGGACTCATAGGTATCTATTTTATTCTCTCAGTTACAATCCAATTCCACTGTTACTTACGTTGTTGCCCAAATTGTTTCAGTTTGGGCTATTTGGAGCTCTTTTAGACTGATTCCTATATCTTTTGACATGTTCTCATCCTTAAAAAATAAAATTGTTTTTAGTACTGTCAACTGTCTGGCACTACAAGATGCTCCAAATTCATCTTGTCCTATCACTGCTCCAGTCTTAGAATAAACCATTTCTCCAAGGAACCCTGGTTTCTTCTACTGGAGAGTGATGTTTAGAAACCAAGATCTGTGATCTAGGGATACTCATTGCTACTAGGGTATCATTGCTTTTAGGCCCTTTCACTGGACTGAGCTAGAACATATATGTCTGTGTATTAATCCATGTTTATTAAATTATGTAGATATACCTATCTATATTTATCCCTTATCTATTTATCTGTGTTTATATTGTACATATACATATGATGGTGAGTAAGAAAATATTGCTACAAAATCACAGAAACTTTTAACAAAAATATCAAAAATGTGACATTATTATTTCTAGACATAGCCTTTATCTAGGTCTACATATTTCTTCCCTCTCTTGGTTCATCTTCGATATCTTCCTGGCCTTCCTTACAATACTTGATCCATCTAAAACTGTTAGTTCTATGTAGGGAAGCATTCCTGTAAACTTGTCACAAAGCTTCAATGATTTGGGAAGATACCCATTTGAGTTTTGTTAAAATCATTTTTTTCCATGGCACCCTAACAAAATGAAGGCAAGCATAGTACTGAGACAAGTTGTCCGTGGTCACTCACTGACCACAAAGGTATGTTTCAGAGTCCAGAGACAAGTGACCCTTCACCTTGCTTTCAGGGAAACCCCTTCACCACCACCACCAGCTAACCATTCTATTCAGGACTGGATTCTCTCGATGACTCTGTCTCTTTCATCATTGGATTCTACGCCTTTTGTCCCCGTGCTTTGTCTCTCTCTGGTTACTGGGGTAACAGGTATCTCAGGTGATCGTTATTGGATTTCCTTGGTCATTGTGACCTCTTTATCCTTCTAAGAATCTTTCAGCCTTTTAAGTCTGTCTTCATTATTTAAGTCATTATGGAGCAATTTTTCAAAACATTCAATTAGCAAGTGCACAAAAAGTTCATAATTAATTAGTGATTCTAGGATGAAACAAAGAAAAACCAAAGCTAAAGATGTGGAAAACCTCCCAAACTGAAAATGCAGGAGGAAAATGTACACATTTCAGAATTTTACCTAGAGGGAAAAGACTCAATCCACTCACTGATTCAAATCCCTAGAGCTCCTCCACAAATCTTGAGATTGGACAATGGGTAAACAACCCCAAGGGGGTACATCTCTTTCCTCTATAGTCAATGGCTGCCTCTGATCTAGCAGTGAGATGATTCTGCCCCCATTGTTTTCATGCAGAAGGACTTCCAAGTCTCCTCTCAGAGTCTTGCAAGATGACCCCAACCTCTGGGATTTCTTGCTATGCAGCAGAACATAAGAATTTCGTTTAGAATACCAAGAATATGGCATGATGGGATTTCAGAAACCAAGCTAGAATGACTATGCAGGGAGAAAAAGATAGATAGGTGGTAGAGATGCAAAGATTCTGAGATGTGTACTTACTAGTCTAATTTGGGGAAGAAAATAGGGTTTGAATAGAAGTCCATCAAGATCAAATTCTCCCCAGACACCATTGTTGTTGGAGTTGTTAAGTGCCATCGAGTTGGTTTAGACTCACAGCAACCCTGTACAGGGTTTCCGAGGAGTGGCTGGTAAGTTTGAACTGTTGAGTTTTTGGTTAACAGTCCAGTGCTTATCCTACAGCACCACACCAGGACTCCATAGTTGTTGCTGCTAAGTGCCACTGAGTCGGTTCCAACTCACAACGATCCTGTGTAGGATTTCCAAGGAGCAGCTGGTGGGTTTGAATCACCAACCTTGCAGTTCAAACTAACCAGGACTCCACAGTGAAGAGTAAATGACAATACAGTCCTGGCATTGTTGTTAGTCAAAGTGTTGCCCTTACATGATGAAGAAATAGGGATTATGTTCACTTTTGGTTATTATGAACTCTGGTTGCTGACTGAAATACCAGTGCCTACAAAGCAAACAGCTTAAAAAGTATTAGAGCAAGTTCCCACATCTCACAGGGATTACCTTACCACCAGGATGCATGTGCCAGCAGTGAAAATTACGGCCTTACACAGAGCATGAGCATTGTAGCATTCGTTTTTGACTCTTTCTTACCTGTAGCCCTAATTTCCTTTTGGTTCAAGATTGGGCTTTCAGAGCTGATCTCTGTGCTTAAGGGAGTACACCTAAATTCACCCCACCAAGCCCCAGTCTAAGCACATTTTTTAATGCCGTGGCAATGAATGCAAACAACGTTAGATGGGAAGAAAATGAAAATACACACCAGGACATTTTATAAGATGTAATACTTGCTGCTGCTGCTGCTGCTGCTGCTGCTGCTCAAAAGACTAAATACTATTATACATGTTGCTAAGCAATGTTGCATTTCCAAGACCTTAATAACTGCATTAGTAACACAGGATGGGACAAACTACACTTTGAGATTGATGAGATGCTTTGCCTTACTTCTGTGAAAAATCAGCCTCAGCAAGCATGGCTTTCAACACAAAGCATAAAAGATGAGCCTTTGTTCCTTGGCTGGGATGCATATTAGAACTCAGTGGTGAATCTCTTAATGAAAAATCAAAGGGGCCCTTGCTAGTCCACTCCCCCATGATGTTTTTAAGCCTTAAATAAAACATTAAATTACGAGCACACATTTTTTCTCTGAAATGTCTCATCTCAGCTACTGTTGTTGTTAAGTGCTGTCCAGTCAGTTCCAACTCATAGCGACCCTATATAGGGTTTCCAAGGAGCGGCTGGTGGATTTGAACTGCAGACCTTGCAGTTCAAACCAATCTTGCAGTCCAGTGCTTATCCTACAGAGCCACACCAGGACACCATATCTATTAGGTATATATATATATATGTATCAAACACTTGAAAATTATAAATTTCAAAAATACATCTAAAGGTTTGGTGTAAAGTGCTTCTTCAAATATCAGCCTATCAGTTCAGAGATAAAAGTACATTTGAGATCCTGTATGAGGATAGACCAATCCCAGAATCTGGACTGTTGACACAGCCCTTTGGTTTGCAGTTGCTGAAAAGTTGCTCATGGAGAACTGCCAACAAATGGACACTGGTCTCCCTCGCAGTTATCCAGCATTCCCCAGTTACCCAGATTTCCCCAGCAACCCAGCATTCTCAAGCTATTATTAAACAGAGAAAGGAATTCCCAGATGGCACAATGGTTAAGCACTTGACTACTAACCAAAAGCTTAGCCATTCAAATCAACCCAGCAATGCCTCAATAGAAAGACCTAGCAATCTAATTCTGAAAGACCACAGTGTACCATTGAAAACCCTCTGGAACACAGTCTACTCTGACACACGTGCAGTTGCTGTGAGTCTGAGCCAGCTAGATAACATTTTTTCTGTTGTTCTGTTTTATTTTTTTAAGCAGAAATAGTCCACAGGAAAATAAGCTCTTCAGCAGGACTCTACCAATGGAAATTTGAAGCTTTCCATCTTTTTTAGAGATGCAATATTGCACAAGTTAATAGTATTGCATGAAAACTATAACGCACACTCTGGAACCAGATTCCCCAAGGACTCCTAACTACAGAGTTTTTCATGTCAGTGACTTTAAGCAAAGTGATGTCTTTGAGTTTTGGGTTTCACACCTGCTAGTAGGATGATTGGATCTGATGTGGCATTGTAGGAGTTCAGACCCACCACCTACAAGGGCTGCAGTTCAAACTCACCAGCTGCTCCTCCTCAAAACCCTCAGAACTGACTCTGTGGCATTTAGCAACAACAACTTTTTGATGATTAAACGTAAAATGCTTAGAACAGTGCCTCCTTCTTGTAATGGGGAGAAGCTGTATATGTGTTTACAAGATTCTTCCTACAACTTGTCATCAAAACAAGTACATCCAACTGTTTGTAAAAGAGTGAAAACCTAGCTACAGAATGTACCCTTAGCATCTCTGTTTGCTGTTTTTATACTTGAGAGAAATCCACTGATCTAATGAAGCTAGAAATTGCCAAAGTTTGAATTCCTATAACATCAAACTGTTACTAATTATGGTTCTGGTCCTATGCCATATGTTTGCCAGAAATAACAAATGTTCCATGGAAAAGTAAGTGGCTAATAAGAGTGGGAAAACCGTACAGTAAATGTCCTTGTTTTTCTCGGCTGTTAATTTTAAGATAATGAAATATTCAGTGAAAAATATGAACATTCAACTGTAGCTCCTGCTTACCAATTCAAAAAGACACTTGAGAACTACTAAAAGTTAGAAACATATGCTCAAATAGCATTGCAAAGTAATTTCTGATGCATCTCTGATGTGAAGACTTTTGAAAAACTGCTACTCATACCTCAGGTATGCTTCCTAGGAGACATCACAGAGGTAGATGCTAAACTAACTTGTGTGAGTCTCACCTTCCCAAATACAATTATAGACTAGTCAAGAGTTTTAGTACATCCCCTTCAGCAGCGTAAAAGAAAGCCATTTTTGTTTTAAATATAGTTTTGTTTTTGTGCAGTTTTTTTTTTTTTTTTTGGTTCTAGGAACATATTTCTGTCAGACAATTTCTCAATATTTCTATTTACCAGGCTAAATAATTTTGATTTCTTTTAAGCTTTCCATGTTTTACTTAAATGAACTTGAATTGAGTGAAGTTCTGGTGTGGCACTGTAAGATAAGCACTGGACTACTGACCATAAGGTTGGCAGTTCAAACCCACCAGCCGTTCCTTAGAAATCCTATACAGGACTGCTATGTGGTGCTGTGGGTAAATGCTCTGGACTGCAAAGTCAGTTTGAGCTGCAAGGTCTGTGGTTCAAGCTCACCAGCTGCTCTTCAGAAACCCTACATAGGTTCGCAATGAGTCAAAACTGACTTGATGGCACTTAACATCAACAAATAAGTCAGAACCAACTTGATGGCACTTAAAAACAGCAACAACAATTGAAAAAAATTATTGGTCAATCAATCTTAGTTTTTAAAAGTGGTGGTGGTGGTGTGCCATGGAGTCGGTTCTGACTCATAGCGACCCTGTACGGGGTTTCCAAGGCTGTAAATCTTTACGGGAGCAGAAAGCATCATCTTTCTCCTGTGGAACCGCTGGTAGTTTTGCACTGCTGACTCTGAGGTTAGCAGCCCGATTTGTAACCACTATGCTACCAGAGCTCCTTAGGGACCCTATAGACAGAGTAGAACTGCCAAATTGGGTTTCCTAGGC
Organism: Chrysochloris asiatica; assembly: GCF_000296735.1. NCBI lineage: Eukaryota > Metazoa > Chordata > Mammalia > Afrosoricida > Chrysochloridae > Chrysochloris > Chrysochloris asiatica. The sequence goes on from NW_006408519.1 coordinate 1,189,503, forward strand.
TGAGGTCTTTATGGGAGCAGTTAACCAGTTATTTTCTCCCATGGAGCTACCCGTGGTTTGAACCACCAACCTTTCAGTTCACAGTCAAGCACTTAACCGTTGTGTCACCAGGATTCGTTCATTAATCATTAACTAAATCAAACAATACCTGTTGCTATCAAGTGATTCCAACTCATAGCAACCCTAAAGAACACAGTAGAAATGCCTTCTAGGATGAATCAAAACCACAATATAGATACACCCCTTTGCCAAGCCCATTGCTGTAGAATTGATTCCAACTCCTAGCAACCCTACAGGCTAGAGTAGAACTGTCCCATTGGGTTTCCAAGGCGATCTTCTTTATAGAAACAGACAGCTACATGTTTCTCCCACGGAGTGGCTGGTTGGTTCAAAACACTGACCTTTCAGTTAGTAGCTGAGTGCTTAACCACTGCACCACCAGGGCACTTACTAAAAAATACAGAAACTAGTGAATGTTGGAGAGGATTTGGAGAAACTGGAACCCTCATCCACTACTGATGGCAATGCAAAATGATGTAGCCACTGTATAAAACAATTTGCTCAGGACATTAAACATAGAATTACTATTGCTGTTGTTGTTAAGTGTCATTGAGTCAGTTCTGACTCATAGCAACCATGTATAGGGTTTCTGAGGAGTTGCTGGTAGGTTTGAACCATCGACCTTGTGATTCAAACAGATCTGTGATCCAGTGTTTATGCTACAGTGCCACACCAGGACTCCCAGAAATATCCTGTTGTTGTTAAAGGCCATCGAGTTGGTTCCAATCCATAGTGACCCTATAAAGGGTTTCTGAGAAGCAGCTGGTAGGTTTGAACTGTTGATCTTGTAGGTAGCACTCCAGTGCTGATCCTACAGCACCACACTAGGATACAACCCAGCAAGTGTACTCCCAAGTATCTATTCCAAAGAACTGAAAACAGAAACCCACAAATATTTGTATATCAACGTTCATTGAAGCATTATTCATTCAGGGAATGGAAACAATGCATTTATTCATGAACAGATGTGTGGATCCACAAAGCATGGTATATACATGTGATAGAATATTAGAATAAAGAGAAATGCAGTTCTGGTACATGCTAAAGTATGCATGAACCTTGAAAATATTGTGCTAAATGAACTAAGCCACAAAAGGACACCTCTTGTATGACCTCACTTACATGAATTACCTGGGCAAGGCAAATTCAGAGACAGAAAGTAGATCAGTGCAAGGGGGGAGACTAGAGGGAGATTTTTAACTTAATTGTTACAGTTTCTGTTTGGTGGTAAACAGATTTTAGAAATAGATGGTCATGATGGTTATGCCATATGGTAACTGTAATTAATGCCAATGATTTGCACATTGAAAAAAAAAGTTAAAATGTCAAAGTCTGTGTTGTATATGCATGTGTATATATATATATATAATCACACACAAAAAATTTTTTTTAATTGAGTTCATCCGACAGACAGTTTAACAAACTCTAGACTATAGCTTTCAATGCACTATGAAAAAAAGGAAGAGAAAGGTTAATTCCAACTAAGATAATGTGGGCAAGTGGAGTCGGTTCCAATACATAGCAACTCTGCATAGGGTGTCCGAGGCTATAATCTTTAAGGGAGCAGAAAGCCTCATCTTTCTACCATGGAAAGGCTGGTAGTTTCAAACTGCTGACCTTGAGGTTAGCAGTCTGACTCGTAACCCACTACGCTACCAGAGCTCCTTGTTGTTGTTAGGTACCATTGAGTTGGTACCAACTCATAGTGACCCTATGCACAACAGAATGAAACACTGCCCGGTCCTGGGCCAACCTCACAATTGTTGCCATGCTTGAGCTCATTGATGCTGCCACTTGGCCAATCCATCTTGTTGGGGGTCTTCCTCTTTTTCTCTGACCCTCCATCTTACCAAACATGATATCCTTCTCCGGCGAGTATCCTGACAATATGCCCAAAGTCTGAGAGACGAAGTTTGGCCATCTTGGCCTCCAAGGAGCACTCTGGCTGCACTTTTTCCAACACAGATCTGTTGGTTCTTTTGGCAGCCCATGGCATTTTCAATATTCTCTTCCAACACCATAACTCAAATGCATCAAATCTTCTACGGTCTTCCTTATTCACTGTCCAGCTTTCACATGAATATGAGGTTATTGAAAATACCATGGCTTGGGTCAGGTGCACCTTAGTCCTCAAGCTGACATCTTTGCTCTTCAACACTTTAAAAAGGTCTCGTTCAGCAGATTTGCCTAATGCAATACATTGTTTGATTTCTTGGCTGCTGCTTCCATGAGTGTTGATAGTTGATCCAAGAAGAATGAAATCCTTGACAACTTCAATCTTTCTCCGTTGATAAGAATGTTGTTTACTGGTCCAGTGGTGAGGATTTTTGTTTCCTTTGCATTGAGATGTAATCCATATCGAAGGCTGTGCTCTTTGATCTTCAGAGCTCCTTATATAGTTTTAAGTTCTCCCCTGCATCACGGCATAGAAAAATACCACTTAACAAGATCTAATCATAGATGATTTAAATGATTTTGAAATGCCATTTCATAGCTTAACAGTGACAGAGAGAACACATTCTTCCCATTTTCAGTAACTGATTAAACTACTGATATTAAGGAAACATTAAACCAGTATACTATTGTAATAATTTACACTAAAATGTCAAGTACCATCACCAAAGTACATAAGAGCAGTACTTTTTTCTCTGTGTTGTTCTTGGTTTCCTATAAAACAAGAATTAAACTCATTAAATGTGCCTTGTTAAAGATTCTATGTGTCACCAAAAGGCTATTAATTCTTTCAGCTGATTGAGTTGGAGTCTTCTGTGGCATTAAGATTCCCATAAATATCTTTAAGAAAATAGTTGAACCACTAAGTAAGTTTTAAACATTAAGGATAGAATTTTATAAGGTTTTAACAAATAAAATGAAGCTCTTACTAAATATATAATCCCAGAAAAAAATGTATTACCACATGAGGATCTCACACCAGAGGCTAAATGTAAAGCTAGTTATTTAATCTTCTCATTCTGGCTTCATAATATTTTTAATTGTAGGATAAGAGCTATAGGATTATCAAACTGAGAGCTATGCATTTAGAATTGGACATGACTACAATACGAATATAATTCAGAATTCAAACAACAGTTTGTGAGTCACTGATTATGACATACTAGAGCACTAGTTCTCAACTGGGAATGTTTCTGCCCTCTAGAAGGCATTTGGCAATGTCTGCAGATAGTTGTCATGAATGGATGCTGCCAAATATCCTATAGTGAATAGGACAGCCTTTCACAACTAAAAATTATCTGGTCTAAAATGTCAATAGTTGTGCAATTGAGAAAAAATGAATTTAAGGGTAAATTGACAACATTTATCATTCATTTAAGGAGCTCTGGTAGCGTAGTGGTTACGAATCAGGCTGAGAACCGGAAGGTCAGCAGTTCGAAACTACCAGCTGCTCCACGGGAGAAAGATGAGGCGATCTGCTCCCATAAAGATGTACAGCCTCAGAACCCTATTCAGGGTCGCTATGGGTCGAAACCGACTCGATGGCACTTAACAACAACAACAACATCATTCATCTTAGATCTGAGAATCTTGGCATAGATAGAAATAGCCAAATTCTTCACAATTAAATGATACCAGTCTTTGATCTAATGAACAACCTTCTGAATTTTGTAACCAAAATCTGAACCAAGGTGATCTTCACAGATACCTGCTTAAAGTCTATCATATTGTTATTAGTAAGTGCCATCGAGTCGGTTCTGACCCATAGCCACCCTGTAGAGGATTTCCGAGGAGCGGCTGGTGAGCTTGAACCACCGACCTTGCTGTTCAAATCAACTTTGCAGTCTGGTGCATTAACCCACAGTGCTACATCATATACTTTATATGATGACATTTCCATCAGGAAATCTTCAAGCAAATCGTCACAAAAGACAGGCACAAGTGGAAATCTCAAACAAGACTCCAGGTATGTATTCTTTTCTGAGTTATGAGTTGGTGATCATTTTAAGATGCACCATAAATTTAATAACAGCTTTTAGGAGCATGAGAAAGAAACATCCCTCTTTAAGTGTGTACATCAACTGGAAGTTGTGAATTCTTTACTTTTTTTTGGAAATGTGAAAAATCTATTAAGTATAATATACCTTATTATGTATCTAATAAGGTATGGTGTTGTTGTTAAGTACTGTTGAGTCAGTTCCAACTCACAGCAACCCTTAAGCTCTTTTGGTGAAAAGAAACAAAAAACCTCTGAAATACTCAGTTTTTCTAAGATATCTCTTCATCAGTATCAGACTTGGTTACTTTCACTTAGGTCTTTTTATTGTTCTCATCCTCCCCGCCGCTGCAGGAAGATGTGGTGAGCTACAATGTGGGCAATGGTGGTATCATTGTTGTTGTTAGGGTTCCTGAAGTTAGTTCCCACTCATAGTGACCCTATGTCCTGTCCTAAGCCATCCTCACAATTGTTGCTGTGTTTGAGTCCATTGTTGGAGCCACTCTGTCACTCCATCTCACTGAGGCTTCCTCTTTTTCACTGACCCTCTACTTTGCCAGGTATGATGTCCTTCTGGAGTGGCTGGTCCCTCCTGATAACATGCTCAAAGTTTGTAAGAGGAAGTCTCACCATCCTTGCTCCCCACAAACAAAAATAAATGAATATAAATCCTACAATTCCCCTCTTTATTTTCCTTTGCTCGTATTTCTTCAAAGTCATTGAACTGAGTATTATGAAAAACAACTGTTTTGAGAATCAACTTAGCCCTGCAAGAATATTTAACTATTTAACTAAATAGGAATAATAGCGCTTTGACGAAATACAATGTGTACTGATCATATTTTAACTCTATTTAAATTCCACTCACACCCACACCACTCAATCATAAACTAAAATTTAATATAAAACCTATGTATTTGTTTATTGGCATATTTTCTACCTGCTCCATTAAAACGTAAAATTCACATGAATGGGTTTTGTCTTGTTCTTGTGCCTGAAGAGTGAGTGAATGAATGAATAACCTTCTCCCAAACAGGAGTCATTATACAATTGGAAACTTTTATTTTAACACGAGTGGCAGAAGACAGTCGGACTCACATTCATATTATAAACGTTCCATGCTCATTCACTCATTCGTTTGCTCATGGCCTTCTAAGTCATTCTTGACCTGGTTCCTGCCACCTCTCTTGCCACCTGTTGAATCAGATACCCCTTGCTCACCAACAACTGACGGTGGTTCAGTTCTTAATAAGCTCCAGACTCCTACCTCAAAGCCTCTGCCTATAACCTTCTTTTCCTTATCCCTAACTAGGTATAGAAGGAGCTCTGGTAGCGTAATGATTACAAATCAGGATGCTGATCTCAAGGTTGCAGTTTGAAACTTAACAGATCTGTGGGAGAAAGATGAGGTGTTCTGCCCCCATAAAGATTTACAGCCTCGGAAACCCTATTCACGGTCGCTATGAGTTGGAACAGACTCCGTGGCATGTAACCAACAACAACTAGATATAGAGCCCATATTTTATATATTGTCTTATAACTCCCCATTTCTTTTCTACCACAGTACTTAGCATGTTTGTAACAATCTATTTGTGTCAGTATTTGATTGATGTAATGATTTGCCCCAGCCCCACACCACTCAATTGTGCAGGACCCTGGTCTGCCTTGTTCACTTCATATCCCTATCACCTAACACAGTGCCTGCCACATAACAGGGCTCAATTATTATTCATTATATAAATGAATTCTAATTTTAGGAACACAACCTACTAGCAAATATGTGAATCCAGAGTATGCTTAATCTTTCGTCTTAGTCTCAAGTTGTTAAGTGCCATTGAGTCAATTCCAACTTATAGTGATCCTATATTTATAGGGATTCCTAGGAGCATTTGGGGGGTTTGAACTGCTGACCTTGTGGTTTGAAGTCCAGTGCTGATCCTACAGTGCCACACCAGGAGTCCAGTCTCAAGTTAGTAAGTGCTTACTCAACGTTTTTTGGTTCATTGAAATCAGCAGTCTACTGCAAACTATATTTATTATCTATTGCTGCTGTTGTTGTTAAGTGCTGTTGAGTCGGTTCCGACCCATAGTGACACTGTATAGAGTTTCTGAGAAGTGGGTGGTAAGTTTGAACTGCCGACCTTGCAGTTTAAAATCGATTTTACCTTAACCCACAGCTCCACACTAGAACTCTATATCTTTACGTCACTAAAATAACTTATAGTAAAATTACTAGCAAATCAACTACTCTTTATTGTTTTTGTATACAGCAATAAAAAAGCAATTAAATTTTTCTTTTCACAGAATTTATTAACTGATAAAGACATAACTGGGCAGAAAATAGTTGGCAGGAAATCAATATTTTAGATGACCAATGTTTGGGGGACGCAATTTAATCCAAACTATGGTTCTTGTGGTCTCAGCCTCTGAGCTAATGTTTCCTTGGTATTGTTCCAGAATGGAAGGTATTCTGTTGACACAATGGATGCTTTTTTGATAAAGGGGAATCTCTGGGACACTGATGATAAAGAGTGAACTTCTAGACTAAAAGGACTCCCGAAGGAGGAGGAAAGCAGTCTTTAGTTCAAAATCTGCAGAAAAATGGAAAAACTCATCACATAGGCAGCCTGGGGAAAGAATATGGATTTCTTAGGAATCCAGATAAAGCAAAACTGGCCTCAAGAAAGACACTCAGATAACAGGAAATCAGTGACAATTATAGACCTAGAATCTATTCTTGTACTTCACTTTAAATAGCTTCTGTACATATATCCTCCCTATTCTTTGAGAAGGGACAGAAAAGACCAGACGCAAGTAGCAGACATATTGGTTTTCCATACTTTCATATCAAGGGGAAGGTTCTTTCATTGACTAGTACTCATCCTCTACTGTCCTAAAGCAAGAATATACATTTTCTTATTAATCTTTCAATGACATCAAAACTTGAATACAGTGGCTACTATCATATGAGAGTTGAGATATTCATAAATAGTTCAACCAGAGTATCACAGTAAGAGAGAGTTTCTCATACTCAGATCACTAACAATTTAAATGCTTCCTTCAATCCTGGTCTCCAGTGGAAATGTCATGGGGTTGAGTCTTAGTTCCCAAAGTCATGAGAAAAATAAAAGAAAACACAACAAAACATGTTTTGCTTAACTTTAAACATTTTATCACTGTCTTCCATTAACGAGTCAAGTTTACCAGATTTGAAAATGACGGTTTTTCAAGTTCAGTTTCTTGTGACATCCAGATAAACTATATTGTTCATCTAATAATTAAACCAGAGAGACCTTTTGGGGCCAAAGAAGTAGGATGAAAAAGAGTGAAGTGTGTTAAAGTGCCATTACACATCAACTTGGTTTCTTTTCCTGCAATATCAGCAAAACATAAAACAAGGGTTTGTCCTTCCTTGCATTGATTCTTGCCAGTTGACCCTCATACAAAAGAATCTGGCCAAATAATTGTTAGATGAATATTCATGCCTCATTTACAAACAGCCACATATAGAGGTCTAAGTCACACCACTGTGCGCACAAATCTTGGCTGACTCTCATCTGGGGCCATTAGTTTTTTTGAAAAGTTTCCAAGAAATTCATGTACCAGTGCATTTCCCTTCCTAAAAAGCCAATTTCCTAAATATTCAATGAGATGGCTTTTTAGGCCTATAACAACAAATTAGCAGAGTACAATGTTCCTATCTTAACAGGAAATTCGCTATTGCTGGTGCTACTGCCTTAATTATACTATAATAGACTTTCAAACAAATTTTTTTCTGAATTCAAAAAGCGTTCCATCTACTTGCTGTGCAACATCCTCTTCAAGTTTCTGTACCACATACATAGGGAAGGAAGGGGGGGCTGCATTACCTTTTATTCCTTGGAAACAACAAGTCAGGTTTTTAGTTCATTATCACATCTCCTAAGTTATTTTTTAGTATATTTCTTACATTCAAATAAGCTTTCTGTTTAATTGGAGTCACTATGGAAAGAATAGAACTCTTTTTTTTAATCAGAATGGGTGCTCAGTTTTCTTTTTAGTTACAACTATTCAAGAACGAAAAAATGACAAACCTTTAATGCCAGAAACAAACTACATTTTGTTTCTACTCATCAAATACAAACAGTAAACATACAGCAACTGAACTAGGATACATCTTTGCAGTTTGACTTATAATGCGCACGATTTAAAATCAGGGCCTGTCAGGAGATAAGAAGCAAAGAGAACTCACAATGTGTAGTCAAACGGTGCCTGGGACCGCGGAGCCTTCCTCAGGGTCTACAGATTGTATCCCCAGCTGTTCAATGATCCTGCGAGTGAGATCATTCATAATTAATGAGTATTCTACTTGAACAGTTGACAGCTCAGTCAGAAGTTTAGGCAAGACTATTACTTTTATTTCCTCTGTAGTTGAGTTTGCAAACAGGAAACAGGAAATACACCTACAAGAGCACTGACATCTCTCAGCCTAAATGGTCTTTGGTTCAAAGTATTCAGAAGTGAGTCTTCTACCACAGGGATTTGAAGGCACCGGCTTCAAAAGAGCAGCAACCAGGTCCCTTCATCTCACAGTCTAAAATCCTTTGAGCAAAAGCTATGCAAGCAATTTATTACAGGGAGAAACAGGCATTCTTAGCTAACATGAAAGGATTATAAACTTCAGAATAACTCATTTATTAGGGTATAAAAGACATATACATGCACATATACTATCCATTATATAAGATATTAAATAACATATATAAATTATTTAAAATAGTAAATCATCTAAATTAAAATATTTTTGTTCTATAAAATATTTTTTATGTATATTATTTTCCTAGAATGTATATAGAAACCATCATTTAGGAATCGTTTCGTTACAAACAATTCAAACTTGCTTATACAAATAGATAATAAATTTTTTTAAAAATGAGTTTTGACTCACTGAGCTAAAAATAAACAACAAAAAAACTAAGGTAACATCGGGTTGGTTTCAGGAAATCAGAGTTTCGCTACATCAGTTGATTTTTCTCTTCTCTTGGTATGAGTCTTCCTTGTGGATTGACTTAATCCTCAAGCAGCCTCTCTCTATGGTGCAAAAATAGCTGCCTGACGTTCAAGACTTCATATCTATTGTCCAAGAAAACAGTGTGTCTATGGTATTTCCAACAAATGTTACAAGGTAACTCAGATTGTTCGTTGCTGAAATAGTCATGATACTTTGGAGTCTAATATGCTGAATGGCTTAAAGTAAGGTTTATCCCTGGGACTGAAGATAGGGTTGGTACCAACCAAAAGCACCTGAATAGGCCTTCCAGTATTGAAATTAACGAATGTCTACTACAGTAATTTGAAGATTGACATTTGAGGATGTGCGGTCATAAAAATGCTAGTTCTTAGATTATGTGAAGATGTCTGAAAGGGAATGAGATGAGTTTCAGGAGAACTGATTACCCAAAGCTTTAAATTTTTAAGAATTTCTATTAATATTGGATTTGTTCTCTTAGGATAATAGTGCAGAATATTATCAACTTGTTTTTTAGGATGCATTATAGTGACCAAGTGCTCTTGTATTCCGTCTTCACTAAGGACTTCTGGTGGTGCAGATGTTAAGTGCTTGATGGCTAACTGAAAGGTCAGCAGTTTGAACCCTCCAACTGTTCTGTGAGAGACATATGTAGCAATCTGCTTTCATGGATAATGCAGCCTTGGAAATATTACGGGCAGTTCTAGTCTTTCTTCTAAGGCTAAGAGTTGGAAGTGACTTACAGCAACTGGTTTGTTTTTTCTGTCTGTTGTCATCCAAACGACCCTGCCAGGCAGGTATCGTCCTGGGAGCCTCGAGAGCAGAGCGGGGCCGTCACTTATCCAATGCTCAGATCCCCTCCTGCTATTTGATTTAATTCAAAGAAGCAATGTGCCTTACTTACAAACATATTTCCCAGCTTACCTTACAACTAAAGTCCTGATGTAGTGCTGTAAGATAAGCACTGGACTGTTAACCTCAAGGTTGGTGGTTCAAACCTACCAGCTGCTGCTTGGAAGCCCTATCCAGTATCACTTTGAGTCAGAACCGACTCAACAGTACTTAACAGCAACAATACTTTACAACTAAAGGTGTGTAGGTGGGAGGTCCTGGAAGTGTAAGCAGAAGCTGCTTGGTGGGGCTTCTGGAAAACCTCTGGCATTTGCCCTTTGCTACTTGGTTTTCCTTTTTTTTCTTTTTCATGTCTGGAACATGGATAAGAAGACCTGAGGACACCGTAGGAAAAGCACTGGCAGGTCAGCAGGACTATAGTAGACAACTGCTTCTTGGGAGAAACATGAGGCTTTCTGCTCCCATGAAGATTTATAGCCTCGGAAATCCTATACAGGATTACTAGGAGTCAGAATGGAATGGATTTGGTTTTGGGGTTTGGGAACATATATACAGTGCATGAAGACGAGCAGTGTCTTGAAGCTATACAAGCATGAAGCTGTGACGTGACAAAAGCCACATTTTGCAGAGTTAAGCTGAGAGAAGGAGCCGCTATACTGGGCTTACTTTGCTTACCTCAGGGCTTGAGACAGGAGAAAAAATAAGACTATGTGATTAAGCCACTGTAGAACATTGCCTGTTCCATGCAGCTGAACATAGCCTAACTGGTACAGCGACGTTTCACAACCAGAAAATGACAGATGAACGCTGTCCGGACCGTTCCTGAGCAACAATGTTTCCATTAAGCTGCCCCATCTCTGAAAGCTGAGCCATACTCTGAATGCTATTTGTCAAGAAGGAGAGCACAGATACAAATGCAAACAGGCATTTTTATGCACACACTGATAATCTGTGCTTTCCTTCTTGACAAATAGCTTGTTTAAATGGCTGGAGCCATAGTTCAAATTGGCTCAGGGAATCTTTGGCTTTTCTAACATTTGACATTTAAGCACTTGCAGAATTGCTAAGGCAAAAACATCTTGGCTACAGCAAATTTTTTTTGAAAAAACAAAAACAAAAAACTAGGTCATTTTACCAAATTTCCTTTCAAGACTCCCTGAAGGAGAATTTGCTATCTTCCCAAATCTTACTGTGGATGAAGAGGTTTGTACCTTGACTCTTTCATTCACTCAGCTATTAAAAGATAACACAGCTATCAGGATGGTTGGAATAATTTATTGAGCCAAAAGTCAAGTGGGAGTCATACCCAAAGATCAATTCCAGAGGGATTAAGGATTTAGTTGTGAAAAACAAAACTTTAAAACCTTCAGAAGAAAATACAGAAGGCCATCATTGTGATCTAAAAATGGAAAAGGTGTTCTTAAAGCATAAAACAGCTAACCATAGAAGAAAGGATTATAAAATTGCCTGCTGTATAATATTTATAGTTTGGTCATCAAAAGTAATGATACAAAGAACAAAAAGACAAATATCTGAAAGGCATTTGCAACCCATAAAACCAAAAAACAAAAAACAAAAAAAAAACCCCAGTATTCATATTACTTAAGGAAATGCTATAAATCAGTAAGAAAAAGAAAGTGCAATGGAAAAGTGGTAACAGATCACATGGGCATGTCTGAGACAAGAAAAGAATTAAGTGGTGACTACTGTTGTTATTAAGTGCTGTAGAGTGGGTTCTAACTCATAGCGACCTTGTACAAGGTTTCTGAGGAGCAGCTGGTGGTTTTGAACTTCGTGGTTGAGGGTCCAGTGCTTACCCTATAGCACCACAGATTGGATTTAGGAAAAGAGGTGCAATCTCATTTGTAATTAGGCAAACACATATTAAATTCATGGTGGTAGTATAAATGAATATGACCACTTGGGAACAAGTTAACCCTATCTTATAAAAATTAAATGTTCACAAACCCTGTAATTGAGTAAACCCATGCCTACATGTATTCTTTAAAGAAATGTACATATTTGCACTAGGTGACATGCATGAAATGTTCATAATAGCTTTATTCAAAACAGCAAAAAGCTAGATTTAACACAAATGCTCATCAGCAGAACAAAGAAACTAATTGAATATCATCAGGAGAACAAAGAAATTAATTGAATTTTATCAAAGAAGAACAAAGAAATTAATTGAATTATATCCACATAGTTGAATTTTATCACAACAAAACTCCATGAACCACAGCTGTATGCAACAACTTAGATGAATCTTAGAAACATAATGATGAATGAAAGGAATCAAGTATCAAGTGACTGCATACAAAATAATACGTTTTTACAAATAAAGCCAAAACAGCAAAATTAAACAATATGTTATACAAACTCATGTGTGGCACATTAAAAAAAATAATTCTATCTCATGTTACCACATGTATAAATTCATGCAACCACCACTGCAATCAATTTACATAGCTATTTTTTCCTACACAGATAGAACTATTTCTTCACCACACAGATTTTTCTTGTCCTGGTGTGATGCTGTAGGATATGCATTGGACTGATAACCACAAGGTCAGCAGTTCAAACTCACCAGCTGCTCCTTGGAAACACTATAGAGGGTTGCCATGCGTTGGAACCTACTCAACGACATAGTTGTTTAATATAACACCCAACCATCACCATTCCTAATTCTGGACAATCAATCACTAATTTTTACTACTGATCTCCATTTTTATAATTTTGTTAGTTAGAACATGTTATATAAATGATGGCACAAATGGTTAAGAGCTTGATTGCTAACTGAAAGTCAGCGGTTCGAACTCAGCAGCTCCTCTACAGGAGAAAGATGTAGGAGTCGGTTTTGTAAAAGTGTTGCAGCCTTGGGAACCCAATGGGGCAGCTCCACTCTGTCCTAGAGAGTCCCTTTGAGTTGAAATCAACTAGATAACAATGGAGATTTTTTTATATCAATGGTTATTATAAAGCATGTAATCTTCTGAGTTTGCCTTTTTCACTCAGCAGAATCACCAAGCTTGTTATATGTATCCATAGATTGTTTCTTTCTACTGCTATGGGTGGCACACACAGTTAAGCTGTCACCTACTAGCTGAAAGGTTGGAAGTTCAAACCCACCAGAAGATACCTGGAAGACCAGCCTGGCAATGTGGTTCCAAACAGTCACAGCCTTGAAAACCTTTGGAGCAGTTCTGCATGCATGAGGTCACCATGAGTCAAAACTGACTCGAGGGCAAGTAACGGTAACAGTATTCCATGGTGGGTAGGACATTTTATTTACATCCCACTGGGGGCTATTACAAATAGAGTTGCTTGGAACAATTGTGTACATACAGGTTTTTGTGTGGATATAAGTTTTCTCTTCCCTGGGATAAATGTGTGATTGCTAGGTTGTGTGGTAAATGCAGGTTTACTTTAAAGAAACAGCCCGACTATTTTCCAGAATGGTTGCACCTTTTTACATTACCATCAGCCATGTACGAAAAATTCTGTTTTCCTGCATCCTTGCCAGAAGTGGGCATTATGGCTATTTAAAATTTTTAACTGTTAGTTGGTACACAAGGAGCTCTGGTAGCGTAGTGGTTATCAATCTGGCTGCTAACCTCAAGGTCAACAGTTCAAAACTGCCAGATGTTCCGCAGGAGAAAAATGAGGCTTTCTGCTCCCACAGGGTTGCTATGAGTCGGAACTGACTCCACAGCACATTAACAACAACAAGATGGTACACACTATATGTGTGTGGGGGGGGAGGGGGTGGGCAGTAGTGCTTCAGTGGTAGAGTTCTGGCCTTCTGCCTGAGATTTGATTTCCTGCCAATGTTCCTCATGCCCAGCCCCCAGCTGTCTGTCAGTGGGAACTTGCATGTTGCAATGAGGCTAAACAGATCTCAGTAGAGCTTCCAAGGCCTGGAGCCCTATTTCTGAAAATCAGCCACAAAAGCCCTATGGGTCACAATGGTCACATCTGCAAGCAATTATGAGGGTAGCACAGAACTGGCCAGTGTTTTGTTCCATTGTCAGAGGCTAACTCAACAACAAAAAGAAGTTGGTGTGTAGTGATATCTCATTGTAGCTAGTGTTGTTAGACATCTTTTCATGTGTTTGTTTACATGCTTTTGCTGTAGGGTTTTCAGAGTTCTTTATATATTCTAGAAATGAGTCCATTTTCGATATATGCTTGCAACGATTTTCTCCCAGTCCTGTATGAAGGAAACATGTTGTTGTTGTTGTTAAGTGCCTTCGAGTCAGTTCCGACCCATAGAAACCCTGTACAGGGTTTCTGAGGGTGTAAATCTTTACGGGAGTAGAAAGCCTGATCTTTCTCCCGCGGAGCGGCTGGTAGTTTCGAACCGCTGACCTTAAGGTTCGCAGCCCGATTCGTAACCACTATGCTACCAGAGCTCCTTATGAAGGAAACATACAGGATATAAATAATGGCCAAGGTTTTTAGTTGCATTTAGTGGCAAGACTAGGGATAGTACTTCTCCATTTTACCAGTAGAACAGACATAGACACCAGAAGGAGCCCACATACAAAATATTTATGAAGTGGAAACCACTACATTTAAAAAAAAAAAAGAAAGAAAAATGAAATGGAAACAGACAGAAACAGGACAAAGGGGTATTGAAGCAGTACAAGAACTGATTTGAATTATGGTGTTGGCAAAAAACATTAAAAGTACCGTGGATTGCCAGAAAAACAAACAAATCTGTCTTGGAAGAAGCACAGCTAGAATGATTCTTAGAATCAGTTTAGCTAGATTTTGTCTTACATACTTTGGGCCTGTTATCAGGAGGGACCAGTCCCTGGAAAAGGACATCATGTTTGGTAAAGTGAAGGGTCAGTGAAAAACAAGAAGTCCCAATGTTCTGGATGGACACTGTGGCTGCACCAATGGGCTCAGACATAACATCGGTGGTAAGAATGGTGCAGGCCAAGGCAGTGTTTCCTTCTGTTGTGCATGGAGTCACTACCAGGGGGGGCCCACTGGATGGCACCTAACAACAACAAGGAACACTGGAAGTTTTGGGTGATGTTTTTAGATGGGGGTACTAGATTTACAAGTGTTCATTAGATGAGTAACATGTTACATGCCTTCTTTAGCATGTATCAAATATTACAATAAACTTCAAAAAAGAATGCCATATATTTTATTAAAATTGCAAAAGGAAACAACCTCCTTCTGCTTCCTAGGAAATTATTAGATTGGTGAGCAGGGAAGGGGTCCAACGACCACGTAGACTGATATGACTCACATGGGGAATGGTCCTGTTTCCACTCATGCCTTAGGAGGGTCAGAGCTCCTTTCAGAGTCCTGTGGTTGCTCTAGGCATGGCTGCCTCTAGAGGACAAGCAGCTGAGGAAAGAACAGGAAGTGTCTCAGGGCTGAGCTATAATTTACTACTGGGCTGCAGGTTTTCCTCCTCTGGCCTCGGCCCCAGCCCCACCTCAGTTCTTTGCCTCTCCTATTTACTGCCTGCTCAGTCTAGTCTTTGGTCCACCTGCTTTACTCCAGGCCTTAAGCTTTCTCAGATTCTTAACTCTTTGCATGGGTTTTTATGTTTTTCTCTCCTCTGGCATCTTCCTCCTGATTCCTGCTTTTTAAATGGGTCTCTGTCCCATTTTTGCCTGTACTATGACCTTCCATAGGGGTCCTGGTGTGACGGTGTGGGTTAATGCACCAGACAGCAAAGCTATTTGAATTGTAAGGTCAGTGGTTCAAGCTCACCAGCTGCTCCTCAGAAACCCTATACAGGGTTGCTATGGATCAGAACCAACTCAACAGCACTTAGCAACAACAACAACATGACCTTCCATGCATGACCTTCAACTCCTTGACCAATGTCCTTGACTTAACTAAACACCATCTAGACATTCTGATGGCTCCACTGTCACCACGCTTGTGCTGTTCTCAGGCCTAGTGGAATACCGATCTGATATTTCTTCTCTTCAAGGTGGAGGGGGAGAAGGATGAACTTCAAAGGTCCAGGGTCTCCTCTCTGGAAGAGATGCTTCTATGAGGTCACCACCTGCTACTTATGTGCGCTTCTTTTACCCAAAGCCCAATACAGAGGCAGGAAGAGAAAAGGAGTGGGAGGACAAATTCACACTGAAAAGCTTGATAAATACTAACAGCAAATACTAAAAATACCCAGGCGGCAGTAGTCTACTTTTAGGAATTTCATTTGTGCCTTTGTGTTGGGGGGGTGGGGGAGGGAGGGAGAGCAGGCTGTGGAGACAGACGGGCTGGAATGTTATTCATGTTCTCTGGAGGTGGATGCACTACAGAGCTTCCCCAGGAAGACAGCACCCCCCACCCCCACCCCCACCCCCTTCCTTAACTCTTTCTCTTTCTCAGCCTTCTCAGGCTTCCCAAGCTCTGCAAATGAGTCCCTCCCAGCGGTGGTGGTGCTGCAAACGGATCTTTGCTCTTGTCAGCAGGGAGAAAAGGCAGCTGAAACACTGCAGGCTGCTCTGCTCTTACCCTTACCCAACCCCATTTGCTGAAGAGCTGGCCATCTTTTGACTTCAGCTCCCCAAGAGCAGAGAGCAGGAAATACAGGGTGGGTGGGATCAGTATGTGTCATCTGTACATCTGTAAGGCCTATTAACCCCACATGACATGGTTGGGACAAGAACTCACAGACTAGGAATTCCATAGCATACCTGTTTTTCTCCCAGGGTTAGGGATGTTGATAAATGGACATAATTCTTTGAGTCTCCTGATTTAACAAAATGGAGGAAAGAAAGCTGTTCCATTCTGTTTCTGTCATTTTCTCTTCCCTAGTGAGTAATTCCGTTATTTTAAGAATCAATATGGTTCACTGGAGTTAGAGGAAGACATGAGGGAAATAAATGTCTCCCACTTAGATGAATTATAAGCACCTTTGAGCTCTTGGTCATATCTGACCGGAGCTCAGTGAAGAGGGAGTCCTGGAGCCTGACTCATCTCCTGCCCCTCTAGACCCTCCCACTATGGGATAACATGCACTCTCAATAGGGCAGTCTAACAGCAAAACATAACCAGGGCTTCCTTCCCTTTGTTGTTGTTAAGTGCCGTCTTCAAGTGGGAGCAAAAAGCTTCATATGTCCCTGTGGAGCAGCAGGTAGCTTCAAACTGCTGACCCTAAGGTTCCCAGCCCTGTTCACAACCACTGTGCTACTAAAGCTCCTTCCTTTTGTCTCCTCTCAAAATCTCAATCTTCATCCATCTCCCGCTCCTTCCTTTATGACTCCAACGAAGATGAAGGCTCCTCTTCATAAAGGCTAATCCCACCCTCAGGCCCCTCCACAGCTCCTGCTACCCATTACCTGTCACTCCTTATACCTCCTTACAATGACACCTGCCTTGCTGTGTATAAAACTGTGTCCTAAAATATATGAAATCTTGACCCTATAAATGTGACCTTGCTCAGAAATAGGGGGAGGTTTGTCTGTTATGCTAATAGATTAATTAACATAGCAGAGGGTGATTTCTAAGGAGTTCTGGTGGCACCAGAAAGTCAGCAGTTCAAACTCACCAGTTCTCCACAGGTGAAAGATGTGGCCATCTGCTTCCACAAAGCCAGGTGTGCTCTGTCCTATAGGGGCATTGTGAGTAAGAATCTACTTGATAGAAGTAGGTTTTGTTTGTTTTTGTAGTGTGGTTTATAAACCTAATCACATCTGACTTATGAAAGGAGCAGAATAGTACAGAGACACACGGACAAGGAGAAGACAGACACCACGTGAACGCTGTCTACAAGCCAGGGAATCCCTGGCAATGGAGAAGGAGGGAATTGAAATGGCAGAGGTCCTGATTTAGACTTCTTTCCTTCAGAACTGTGAGAAAATAAATGTCTGCTCTTTCAAGACACCCACTTGTGCAGTGTCACCCCACCCCCACCATGGATTTTCTTCTAAAGCAGCATCCTTAGTAATGTTTATCAATTGTAATCATATCACAAAAGTGATAAATACAGCTTTAAATTACTAAAATGTAAAACTTCTTAGATTATATGAATACAAACACCCAAACCATTTTGTAAAATCTCTCTCTATTGAATTATATTATTATTTGTTAGAACATTATTAGTAACTGAAACCCACGTCATTGAGTTAATTCCCACACCCAGCAACCTTCTGTAGGGCTTCTGAGGCTGTAAATATTTATAGGAGCAGAACGTCTCCTCTTTCTCCCATGGAACGGCTGGTGGATTTGAACAGCTGACCTTATGATTAGAAGCCCACGGCATGAATTAATAACTGAGTGGAAACCATTTGCATTTTTCTTCTCTTCCTTTAATTACTACTTCATTCTCAAAAAAGTTATGGATATAGTTTCATAAATACTAATTACCACAATATTGTAACTAAAACACCAGAAACTTTGTCAAAATCAGCAACTATAAAAATCCATTCAGCAATGAAAACAACTGCTCAAGCTTTTAGCACATGCAGACAAAACCAGGTGACTTCAAGTGTCATTGTAACTGGGTAATAACAACAGTAGAAGGTTCAAACAGTGAATTATCATAGAGTTTTAGTCTTGTAAATATATTGCCCTGTGTAAATTGGGCTTAAGAAAAATATTTTTGTTATAATTAACTACAAAGATATTTTTCTTTAAAATGAATACATTTCTGTTGGAACATAGCAAAAAAGTTTTAGACAAGCTGTTTTGGGTCACCAATGTGGTCTGGACCTTCCATGCACACCTTCTAGTGACGTCACTCACTTGTAGCATTCCTGTCATGGTAGCACACGGGAACTAAGACTATGGATTTGCCGCTTCCTGGATCAAGGAACCTTTTTATTGGCTACAGGGTCAAGTTTAAACTCCTCTGCAAGTCTTCAAGAGTCTCCTTGAGTTATCTTTCACTTCTTACCAATCTGTTCTCTCTTCTATGTACCCCTAACTCAAGGCATATTCTAACATGATTTTCTGGGTTTACCTGGGTCTTCTTTTGGCTCCCAGTTACCTCTCCTAGACTTAGACTATTTTTAGAGTGACTCATACATATTCTGTATACATAGGAGCTCATTAAATTTTTGCTCAACTAGTAAAGTAAGTCCATTATAAATTATCCACATTGGCGGGATGATAGTACATGAATGCACTTTCTCACAAACCCATTGTCTTAGTATTGCCAATTATGGGTAATGCCAAGCTCATACAGCTAGACTCTGAAAGGACTCCCAGAGGCACTGACAGACCCCATCCCTTCTCCACTGCCTCTCTCAACTTATACTTTTTTTGTAATCCTCACTCCCACCCCCACCTCGTCACTCAGTTCTGAGCAACGATTAATCTACTTTCTGTCCCTGTAGGAGTCCTGGTGTAGCACAGTAGGATAAACACTGAGCTGTCAACCACTCCTTGGAAATGTGTCAGTATGAGTTGGAACAGACTCCACCACACTTAACAACAACAACAACAAATTTCCTTATTCTGGATTTTCATAGAAATGCAATCATACAGCATGAGGTCTTGCATTAATTTTCAGACATTGAACCAATTTTGCATGTACATCTATTTAATGTGACCTTCGGACTCCCTCAACCCCTTGGCTACTTTGATAGCATTTTCAGTTCCTTGAAGCTACCTCATATGGGAGATCCTTTCCCTCCTGGACGAGACACTACCCAGCACAGGTGTCTTTGGACAACGTTCATATAGTAGCAAGTGTCCTCAAAGGAATAGTAAAAACCCAAACCAAACCAGCTGCCGTTAAATCGATTCTGACACATAGTAAGCAGTGTATGCAGAGTAGAACTATACCCCATAGAGTTTTCAAGGCCTTATGGAAGCAGATGATCAGGTCTTTCTCCTGAGGTACCCCTAAATGGGTTCAAACTGCCAACCTTTCTCTTAGTAGTCAAGAGCTTAGCTGTTTGTGCACCCAAGACTCCCTAAAAAAATATCTGGGCTAAAATTGTTGATGAGAATGGAAATAGCAGGTAAGAGAAAGAGTATGAAGTATTAAGCACTACTCCGGGTGTGGTGCTGTAGGATCAGCACTGGACTGCAAACCACACAGTCGGCAGTTCAAACCTTCCTCAGAGACCCTATGCAGGGCTGTTATGAGTCAGAACCAACTCCACCGCACTTAACAATAACAACAACCCTCATGAGGATGGTGTGCTGTTCACAGAGACACCAGGAGCTGAGTACCATACTTAGGGAAAGGGGAGCAGAAGTCCCAGGAAAGATGGACCATGAAGAGGCTCAAAAGGGCCAGTCTAACCTTGGTCTGCTTCACCACTTTGCCAAGGGCTAACCTGCTTAGTGCCAGGAGACAATGTAGTTATAATTACAGCAACTGTAATCAAAGTAGATTCTGTTCAAGCCTTGAAACCTTTCTGGATTCCATGCCTCAATCACTTCCAGTCTCTAGTTTCCATGACCTCAGGTGCCACCATGATTTCACCATCAGGAGAAGCATCACCTAAATGCAGGCACAGTGGGGATCTCAGTGAAGATCATTCAGACGGTCAAGAAGCATCCTGTCAAAGTAAGGCAGAGGGAAAGGGACCAAAAGCATCGGCACGCTTCCTGCCAGAGTTGCAGCCCAGCACTGGGGAAAGAATGACAGGAGCCCCACTTTGAAAAGAAATTACATTGCACATTACTCTAGGCAACTTTCAAGAAGGCATCAGCCCACATGAGGAGTCACACCTGCTATTATATCCCTGTAACAAGATGCACAACAGGCACTTTCAAGCATTTAAAATACTTGAATGTGCAAAATTTCACAGCTGGTCACAAGTTTCTAATAGCTCCGTGCTTCCTTCATTGGGGAGATGTCATATCAAGCTGCGTCTCCACAGGGCAGCATGTCTCCCCCATTCTTCAAAATATAGCAGCTCAAAGAACTCCTCTGGCAATTTTAACTACCTGAGAATAGAAAACACCCCAGGCAGAGTGTGAGAGACCAATTTTGTAAGCAGCAGGATGGCAAGGAATAAACAAGAATGGGAAGAAACATCCAGTCTTTCTAAAAGCCATTCTTTTGACAGGATGATGAGATGGGACTAAATTCCACCCCAAATATCATGGAACAACAAAAGCTCCAACAAGTGTTAAATCACAAGCCACGTGGCTGCAGGAATTTGCAATGATCCATTCCAATTTGCCAACTCATCCCTTGTGGCATCTGGCTTGATTTTACAGATGTCTTTTTCAATATTACCTGGTTGGTTTTTTGTTTGTTTGTCTTTTCTTTCTCTGTCTCCTTTTATGCACCACAACCAGCATTTTCAATACTGCTGTAACTTTCCTAAGTCACATCCTTCTGGTCCCACAAACAATGTTGCTTTGGGGAGCCATCATTGGACTGAATGATGTTCTTGCATACAGGAAAACTACGTTCACACACTTGGACTGAGTTTAGGTAGATTCACTATATGATCATTTATGTGGTTAGGACATTTGGTGCAGCAAATTGCCAATGATATCTGTCCTTTCAATCATTTTACCAATAATTGAGTAGTGAGAATATACTCTAGCAGTGGCCTAGGTGTAACAGGAATTAAGACCACATAATCCAGTAGCATAGTGGTTACGAATCGGCTTCAAGGTCAGCAGTTTGAAATTACCAGCTGTTCTGTGGGAGAAAGATGAGGCTTTCCGCTCCCATAAAGATTTACAGTCTTAGAAACCCTGTACAGGGTCGCTATAAGCTGGAACCAACTTCATGGCACATAACAACAACAACAACAACAATCCAGTAAAGGAGAAAGATGCAGATTGTTATTGTATGGGATGATGCTGTCATGACAACGTGCATAGCTTCCCATTCATACTCTTCCTTGTTCCCAATGACTAATTCTAAGCCAGAAATATCTTCCTAGGCTAAAAACCAGGGATCAGAATGCAGAGATACTGGGCAGCACTCCATGGCTTCCTATGAAGCAAGGAAGTCCTTTCCATAAATTTCCATGGAATGTCCATGAAATTCTCTTCCATCTTGCCCTTGCATCATTGCTTTTCTCGACAGATTTATTCTCGGTCTCAGATTCTAGTGCCTCGCTTGGATGTAGAATTCTCCCTTGTGACAGTTAATTGCTTTTGAGTTGGCTTGACCGTGGCAACACCGTGCACAACAGAACGAAACACTGCCCAGTTCACCACCATCTTCACAGTCATCAGTATACTCAAGTCCATGGATTCTAGCACTGCATATTTTGAGTGATTTCCACTCCCAGGGGCTCATCTTCAAGCACCGTATTGGACAATGTTCTGTTGTAATCCATAGAATTTTCATTAGCTAATGTCTAGTAGTTCACCTGGCTTTCCTTTCTGGTTTGTCTTAGCATGGAAGCCTCACTGAAATCGGTCCACCAGGAGTGACTCCGCTAGTATTTGAAATCCTTGTGGAATAGAGTCTAGCAAGTTGGCAGGTGGTTGCAGAATGCTCACTAGCTCTACCTATTGTTACTGATGACATCCGTGTAATACATGTTTACTATGTACTCAAAATGTACATATCTCATTGAAGTTTCCAAACCTTCTTGGAATAGGGTATGTTATACCTGTGTTATTGGTAAAGAGAATGAGCATCAGAATCTTTTAGAAACTTGATCAAGGTCACATAGCTCATAAGTAGAAAACCTGATAGTAGAAGCTAACATCATGTGATTCCAAATCCTCTTGATCAGTACACTAGTCTGCACAAGCAGTCCAACTCTCCTACTACATTAAATAAGAACAGAGATCAACATTTCTCTTTCTTCATTGGCTCCTAAGTAGGACAGGCCTATAAGCAAGCAGAGTAGTGTCTGTCTATGTGGTGTGATTTAAGACAGGCCAGGCAACAATGGACTTAAAATATCTTTACCAATGCCCAACAGGGTGCCTGAAAATTTATCATTAGATGTACATTACTTTGGACCTTGAAATCTTTATGATCTTCAAGATTGGTTTCTTAGAACATGAGTTCCTTAGGAGGAGTAATACTCAGCTAAGTCCTCAGTGAGGGCCAACATAAGACATCGATGCCTAGAAAAGAGCCTGGGAGCTCTGGGACTGGGCAGTGATCCTCAAAGGAAGATAAGGAAGTTCTGAGGACAAGTGTGGGTGCTTTGTTTGGCTGACTCCACCTGTGTGGCACCAAGTACAGGGAGAGACATGTCGAAGATGTATCACACACTCAATTTGAGGACACATTGTTTTGATCAGGTATAAGGGAAAGATGATGGTGATAAATGGGGATCAATGCTGAAGCCTCTGAACATTATGAAGGCATGCAAGATAAGGCAAAATTCTTGCCCTCAACATATCAATAGCTAACAAAACAACATGATTGTAATTCCTCAAGGATGTTCAAGGAAGTACTGGTGTGGTGCTGTGGGATAAAGTACTGGACCACAAGGTGGGTTTAAATCACAAGGTTGGTGGTTCAAACTCACCAGTCACTACTTGGCAACCCTATTCAGGGTCACTAAGAGTCAGAACCGACTGAACGACACATAATAGAACATAACATAGGACATTCAAAACTGGCATCTTGACATGGTATAAATTAAAAACCACAAAATTCTTTGGGGGAAAAATTGATGTTAAGTGCTGTCGAGTTGGTTCTAACTCATAGCAAGCCTACAGAGGGTTTCCAAAGAGCAGCTGATGGGCTTGAACCACCAACCTTGCAGTTAGCAGCCAGTGCTTATTCTACAAGGGCACACCAGGACTCACAGAGATGGAAACACAGCCTTCAAGATTTATGGACCAACATGGAGGATATGTTTATAAAGAAGAGCTTCATGCTTTGATATTTTTTATCAATAAGGATTTCTATGATTTTTTTAGCAATACTTGTTGACTTGCCCTTATACAAAAACAAAACAAACCAAACCCACTGCCATTGAGTTGAATCCCTACTCACCACGAACCTATATTGTTGTTGCTGTTAGTAAGGGCCGTCAGTCAGTTCTGACTCATGGTGACCCTTTATAGGGTTTCCAAGAAGCATCTGGTGGGTTTGAACCACTAGCCTTGTGGTTAGCAACCCAGTGCTCACCCTACAGCCATCACACCAGGATTCCATATTGGACAGAAGAAAACTGTTCCTTAGAGAGCCTGAGACTGTAACTCTTTATAGGATCAGACAGTCTCATCTTTCTCCCAAAGAGTGACTGGTGGGTTCAAACTGCTGACCTTACAGCTAGCAGCCTCGTGCCTAACCCACTGTGTCACCATGATAGTGGGGAATTCAGGAAAATGAGAATTCAATGTAGGAGGAAGTAGTACTGACTTTACTGGGGATATGAGCCACCAACAATGACACCAAATATAATGAATGAGCTGGAAAACTTTTATGCTGAA
Source organism: Chrysochloris asiatica (assembly GCF_000296735.1). Lineage (NCBI taxonomy): Eukaryota > Metazoa > Chordata > Mammalia > Afrosoricida > Chrysochloridae > Chrysochloris > Chrysochloris asiatica. The sequence goes on from NW_006408519.1 coordinate 1,213,685, forward strand.
AGAATCTTCATTCTGCCATAACCAACCACTAGCTCAGCAGTCCCAAACAAGAAAATCCAATTTGAACTTAACCACCAGGATGCAAAAGAAGACCAGGAAGGTCTAGAAGCAAAATCTGAAGACAAAGAGATCGCAGTACAATTTAGAAAACATATCGCTTGGGAATAAACCCAGTTCTTTTGAGAAAAGGGTGGTATTGATCTCATGGTTGCTCCAACAGTATAAAATCCTGCATTTCAGTAATGAGTAAACATACACAGACATATGCACAAAAATGTTGTTGAGGTGTTAAGTGCTTTTGAGTCGATTCCAACGCATAGCAGCTGAGGAGTGACTGGTGGGTTTGAACCGCTGACCTTGAAGTCAGCAGTCCAGTACTTATCCTACAGCACCACACCAAGACTCCACGGCAAATAAATCTGATGAAACTCTTAAGCCAATTGTCATGGAGTCAGCTCTGACTCTGGCAATTCCATGTACATCAAAACAGAATGGTGCATCGTGTGGCCTTCAGTGGCTGAATTTTTGGAAGTAGACTGAGGCACCTCTGGGCGGATGCAAACCTCCAACCTTTTGGTTAGCAGCTAAGAGCTAGCCATTTATACCACCAAGAAACTTTGATGAAACCATTATTGTTGTGTTGTTGTTATGTGCCATTGAGTTGGTATCAACTCGTAGCATCCTTGTGTAGGGTACCCAAAGCCGTAAATCTCTACAGGAACAGAAAGCCTCATCTTTCTCCGGTGGAGAAACTGGTGGGCTCAAACCACTGACTTTGTGGTTCACAGTCCAGTGCTTATAGTATAAAGCCACCATGCTGCAATGAAGCCATTAGGTGAGCAGAATCCCCTGAGGAAGTGTGGCTAAAACAGTGGGAAAGAGATCTAATGCTGGCCACCACTGACCAACAACTTGGGGAAATGCCTAGACCCTCCACTGCACTTCTTTCTAATAAAGAATCACTTCATTCTGATTTGACCTTCCAGTCAAAGACAAATGCACTTAAACTGAGCTTTCATTTAATGCTTCCTTCACAAGCAGTAAAGGTTACTTCTGTTTATTCTAACTTACTCTGTGTATACTTTTTAAGAATCCAGTTATTTAATTCCTAAAAAGAAAACAACCCCAAGGAACAGAGGAAGGACAAAGTAAGCAAGCTTTGACCTCTATTTGCTAACTGAGTTATTTTACCAATAGCTACAGGTGATTATGTTCTCACCATTCTGAGTAACAACTCTTTGAACTCCTTGGTATGAAAGAACCAACAGCTACAACCTAATGCTTAGTTGTGAATGAGCAGTAAAAAGAAAAATGTCAGTAGGAAGAGACTTGAAAAAGAAAGCTAAGAAGAGTAGGGAAACCCCTCTCCCCTCCAGCCCTCCACCCCCACTGAGAGTTTCTCAATTGAATTATTGCACTATATATTTCTTTGTAATTTAATTTGGCTGCAGTGAGATATGTTCACACAAGTAACCTACTTTCTGCAAAGTGGCTGCATATTAGAGACACAAGTAGCAAAAGTCTATACTTCAATCCGCTAATAGGTTTGTAACAACCTCTACAGAGACTCACACCCAAACCCATACAAACCTAAGACACAGGATCTGACAACAGGTGCTTGTATTTTATATACAGATGCAAGCAGTAACTTGGCAAATGTAATAATAATCCCTTAATATTAAAATTTCTGGGACACTGTTGTGTTTTAAGAAGCAATCGGTACAAAAAATAAATAAATGTTTGAGATCCTGAAAATCTTGAGGGTAACTAGAGAAAAATAACAATGTTAGTATTTCTGTAGCATTCCAGTTTTAGTAAGGAGCTCTGGTAGTGTAGTGGTTACGAATCGGGCTGCGAACCTTAAGGTCAGCGGTTCGAAACTACCAGCCGCTCCGTGGGAGAAAGATGAAGCTTTCTACTCCCGTAAGGATTTACACCCTCGGAAACCCTGTACAGGGTCGCTATGGGTCGGAACCGACTCGACGGCACTTAACAACAACAACAACCAGTTTTAGTATATGTGCTGCTACTGAAGGAAATGCAATGCTAGTATTTTTGTGTTTAATATTTTTTATGAGAAAAGGATTCCAAATCCACAAAATTCAGTGAAAATGAATATCTAATACATTAAAATCTATGTGTCATGTAAAAATAGAAATGAAAAAATAACCAAAGTAGTCCCATTTTACTAGGTATAGCAGAAAGAATAAACAAAAGCATTAAAATGCAAATAAAAATAACGGCAATGAAAAGTGGAAATGAAGTCATAATATTGAAACTTTTATAAAGCGAGTTCTTAGACTAATGAAAGCATTGTGATCGAACTGAGTGTGATTTTGTGCAAATATTTTCACTGCGAAAAGAAAGCACTAGTCAAGGAAATTTATGAGCTAACCACAAATATTGTTCTCTGACTTTTTCATCTTCAAATAATTCTCTCAGTTATAACTCAGAAAAATATGTCTAAACAACTGTAAATGCGCACGCGCGTGTGTGTGTGTGTAGGCAGTGTGTGTGAAACCTACTTATTAGCTGCAAGCCGTAGTTTGTTCTGGTTCGGTCTTCACTTTGAGTTCATAGGTGGTGGCGATATTTTTTTGATGCGGTGCTTCATTATTTCATCAAATAAACGTTCTATTTTACTTGTATCTCAAAACCAGTTTTTGTTTTGTTTTGCTTTTTTTGGTTGTGCTTCATTATTTTAGCAAATAAACTTTTTTTTAATAAAAAACAACTTTAGATTTAAAGAATTATTGTAAAAGTAGTATATAGAGTTCTCACCCAGTTACCCCTATTATTAATATCTTTTTATTAGTTATGATACATTTATCATAATTAATAAAACAATATTGGCCACATCGTTTATTAACTATAAACCTATAGCTGTCAAGTCAATTCCAACTCATAGTTAAGTATTAGGTGGAGTCCTGGTGTGGCTCTGTGAGTTAATGTGCCAGACTGCAAAGTCGTTTGAACTGCAAGGTCGGTGGTTCAAGCTCACCAGCTGCTCCTTGGAAACCCTATACAGGGTCGCTATGGGTCAGAATCGACTCAACGGCACTTAACAACAACAACCTATAACTAAGGAGCTCTGGTAACATAGTAATTATGAAGCAGGCTGCTAACCGCAAGGTCAGCAATTCGAAACTAACAGCCGTTCCACGGAAGCAGAAGCTTTCTACTCCCATAAAGATTTACAGCCTCGGAAACCCAATGCAGGGTCGCTATGAGTCAGAATCAACTCCATGGCACACTACCACCACCACCTTATAACTGCTCCATTGGGTCTCCAGGACTGAAATCTTTATGGAAGCAGACTTCCACAGCGTTTCCCCACAAAGCATCTGGTGACTTCAAACCATCGGCTGAACACTTAATCACTGCATCACTAGGGCTCTATTAACTGTGTTGTTGCTGTTGTTAAGCGCAGTTGAGTCAGTTCTGATCCAAATTGACCCTGTAAAGGGTTTCCAAAGAGCGGTTGCTGAATTTGAATCACCAACCTTTTGGTTCAAACCGAGCCAGCAGTCCACACTAGGACTCCAATTAATGACTTTATTCAAATAGCCGCAGTTTTCCTCTAATGTCCTTTATTTATTCCAGGATCCCAACCAAGATTCCACATTGTTTGATTGTCACGTTTTCTTAGGTTTTTCTTGGAGTTGATGGTTTCTAAGACTTCCCTTGTTTTTGATGGCTTTGACTTTTGAAGATTATCCTTGAAGTGCTGTGCAGAATGTCCTTCAACTTGAATTGGTCTGATCTTTTTCATGATTAGACTGGGATAATGTATCTTTGGGAGGAAGACCATAGACAAAAAGTGCCATGTTCATTACAGCATCAAGAAGAAAGTCGCTTTGCCCAGTCAGTCCACCCTCAAAGAGTGGGGAGTTATGTCCTACCTCCTTAACAACAGGGTGGCTACATAAATTATTGGGAATTCTTCTGCATAGAATATTTGTTTATTTTATCTCATTAATTTATTAACCCACTTATTTATATCTATGTTGTTGTTTTGTGCCATGGAGTCGGTTCTGACTCAAAGCGACCCTACTTATGGTTTCCAAGGCTGTAAATCTTTACGGGAGCAGTCAGACCGCCTCATCTTTTTCCCGTGGAACCGCTGGCAGTTTCAAACTGCTAACCTTGTGGCTTGCAGCCCGATTTGTAACCACTATGCTACCAGAGCTCCTTATTTATATCTATGGATTCATAGATATTTATTTTAGACTTTGGACTATCTTCTACTTTGGACTATAACTTTATTTACATTGTTGCTCAGTTTGCTCAAATTATCAAACTGCACTATAAATTTATTTTGTTGCTCACATTATTTCAGCTTTGGCCATTGGGAGTATTTTCAGTGTAAGGAGCTCTGAGAGCATAGTGGATCATGAGCTGGGCTGTTACCCACAAGGTAAGCAGTTGGAATCTACCAGCTGCTCTGCCAGAGAAAGGTGAGACCTTCTGCTCCCATAAAGATTTACAGCCTTGGAAACCTTCTGTGCAGGGCTGCTGTGAGTCACAAGCGAGTCCATAGCTCATCACCACCACCGGTACCCCTATAACATACCTCTGTTGCTATGTGAACATTTTTGTTGTTGTTTTAGCCCTTCCTTACTTTAGCACACTATTAGACACTCGAGGTTCATCTTGTGTATTTCCTACTCCAACCTTAGAACTTACCATTTCTCCAAGGACTCTGGCTCTTTGATTGGAAAATGGTATTCGAAACTACTATCTGAGTGGCAACTGTGCTCATTGCCAACTGGGTGTCATTGCTTCCAGTTCAAACCAGTTTTCAGTCTTTAAATATGGGACCTCAAAATGTTCCTATACGTATAATTTATTTAATTTAGTCAACAAACATTTTTAGAGACTAGTAGGTGCCAGCCACTGTTTTAAGCATTTTGCTAATATTAATTGATTTCATTTTATCACAACTTCATGAAACAACAATAGAGGTATTTTGTGAAGAAAAAAATCAAGACACTGAAAAGTTCCAAAATGTGCTCAAAGTCACCCAGCTAGTAAGTGGCAGAGCCAGGAAAAGAATCAAAACATGTGGCTCCGAAGCTGGGCACTGACCAACTGCAGCATACTGCTTCACTATGAAGAGAACTCACCGAGGTATCACCCAAAATTTATGTCTTAGCAGATAGTCCAAGCTGGTGGCTTAGTCACACATACCATGCTGTCCGCCTAGAGCAAAGCACTAAGAAATGAAGTGAAACAGATGCAGCTAACAATACAGAAACTGGACAGGAAATGGAAGAACTAAACAGACACCAAAAGGTAAGATTCACTGAATGAAAACAGCTAACAAGTGGCACTGTGGGTTAATGCGCCAGACTGCAAGGTGGGTTTGAACCACAAGGTCAGCAGTTCAAGCTCACCAGCTGCTCCTTGGAAACGCTATACAGGGTCACTATGAGTCGAAACTGTCTCGACGGCACTTAAGAAGAAGAAGAACATTGTAACTGTTAGTGCATGGAGGGATTTGCAATCACTGAGATGAAACAAAGTGCATGGTTTGTTGAATGTAAAACAGATGCTCTTAGCTGTAAGACATCACTGAAATCACAGTCAAAAGTTAAAAAAATAAAACAAAAACAACATGACCCATCAATCTGCTACCTACAAAAGACACAAAGTCATAAATAGGTTAAAAGTCAAAGGATAAAAGTACATATGCCAAGGAAACAGTAACCAAAGAGAGCAGGAATGGCAATGATAATCTCTGACAGACTAAGTCAAAATCCATTACAAGTGACAAGGAAGGTCATTATATAACGATTAAAAGGTCAATCCACCAAAATGACATAATCATGATAAATATTTACAAACCCATGACAGAGTTCCAAAACACATAATCTCTGTTGTTGTAGTTGATAGGTACCATACGACTCATAGCAACCATATGCAGCTCTTGGACCTCCTCATTTCTTCCATTTGCTTTAACATCTCTATGCTGGAGAGCAAGTTTCAGAGTCTCTTCTGACACTCATTTTGGTCTTTTCCTTCTTTCTTGTCTTCTTACAGACTTTTTTGCTTTCTTCCTGTATGATGTTCTTGATGTCATCCCACAACTCTTCTTGTCTTTGGTCTTTAGTGTTTAATGCATCAAATCTGTTATTCAGATGATCTCTAAATTCAGGTGGGATATGTTCAAGGTCATATGTTGGTTCTTATGGACTTGTTTTAAGTTTCTTCATCTTCAGCCTAAACTTGCATATGAGCACAGTCTGCCCTGTGACCGATGATATGGAGCTTTTCCACTATATATGTATTCAATTTGATTTCTGTGTACTCCATCTGGTTATGTCCATGTGTATAGTCATCTTTTATGTAGTTTGAAAATGGTATTTGCAATGAAGAAGTCATTGGTCTTAGAAAATTCTATCATATGACCTCCAGCATAATTTCTATCACCAAGGCCATATTTTCCAACTATTGATCCTTCTTCTTTGTTTCCAACTTTTTCTTTCCAATCACCAGTAATTATCAATACATCTTGATTACATGTTTGATCAAATTCAGATGGAAAAAGTTGGTAGAATTCTTCAATTTCATCATTACTGGTTGTAATGGTTAGTGTGTAAATTTAAATTATAGTGGTATTAACTAGTCTTCTAGATAGATCTTGAAATGTTCTTTTTGATGAAGAATGTGATGCCATTCCTCTTCCATTTGTCATCCCAGCATACTAGGCCAATATTCAAAATGGCCAATACCAGTTCCTTTCAGCTAACTAATGCCTAGGATATTGATCTTTATGTGTTCCATTTTATTTTCGACAACTTCTGATTTTCCTAAATTCATATTTCACACATTCCAGGTTCTGATTACTAATGGATGTTTACAGCTGTTTCTTCTCATTTTGAGTTGTGCCCCATCAGTGAATGAAGGTCCTGAAAGCTTTACTCTATTCTTGTCATCACGGTCAACTCTACCCTGAGGAGCTTCTTTAATCATATCTGAGTGCCTTCCAAGCTGAAGGGTTCATCTTCTGGCACTTTGGCTGACAATATTTTCATATTATTCATCATATCTCAATACTCAATATTCTGTTGCTATCTGACAGTGTTCCACTGCTATTTGTAAGGTTTTCAGTGGCTAAACATTCAGAAGTAGTCCACCTCTCCTTCCTAGTGTGTTTTAGTCTGGAAGCTCAATTGTAACCTGTCTGCCATGGGTGACCCTGATGGTATTTAACACACTGGTGGCATAGCTTCCAGCTTCACAGCAACACACAAGCCACCACAGTATGAAAAACTGACAGACAAGTGGTGGCCATAAATTCTAATAGAATTGAAAAGAGAAATAGACAGCTCTACATAATAGGAGGAGACTTTAGCACACCACTTTCTTTGGTAGTTAGAACAACCAGATAGAAACTCAAAAATGATACAGACAATATGTGTGGTTATACATGTAGATATGGATGCATCTATGTATAGGTGAATAGGAAGGCATATACAAGCATATTCACACGCATGTATGTTGTATCTATAGGCATATGTACACACACACTTGTGTGTGCTGCACATATATAACAAACCACTTATGGGGCACAGTTACAGAGGATGCTTAGACATTGCCAGAACTCACAGGATTGGTTTACTGGGTCATGAGGCTTTGGAACCACAGTCTCTGTGGACAACTTCGTCAGCTGGCATCACAAAGAGAACAATCTGAATCTGAATTTGGTAGTAGTATCTGGGGTTTAAAAGCTTGAAAGTAGCCTTCTTAGATACAATATTGGTCTCTGGAGCAAAAGAAAATGAAGGAAATCAAAGGTTCAAAGAAAGAACTAGTCCATTGAACTAATAACCCACGTGAACCCCAACATCTTCTAACTGGAACCAGAACCACATGGTGCCTAGCTACCACTACTGACCTTTTTGACTAGGGACACACTAGAAGGTCCTGGGTACAATGGGAAAATCTGTAGACTCAAATTCTTAAAACAGGACAGACCTACTGGTCCAATAGAGACTACAGGGACCCGCCCCCCCCAAACTAGCACCTTAAAATACTCTTTGAACTTGGAATCGAAGCTATAGCTACAGGTCATCTTTCAGCGAAATGAGATATCTATTTATACTATAAAAAATATCACCTGTGAGTAATTCCTTCAACAAGTGACTATGTGAAACCAGTCAACAATTACCCAAAAGCAGAGATGAGAAGGCAAGGAGAAGTTAGATCACTCAAAACAGAGCAAATAGGATACAAACAATAAGAATGTTGACACTTGTAAAAATTGTAACCAATGGCACCAAAAAATTTTATAAAAATTGTTACAGGAGAACCTAATTTGCTGTTTCAACTTTCACCTAAAGCACAATAAAATACCATTAAAAAATAGATATTACAGAATGGGAAAATGATAAAATTAGGCAATTAATTCTTTTAAACAATTAATTAATCCATTCATTCATTGTCTAACAAATATCTTTTATGTTATGTGCCAAGCTCTCTGCTCAAAGCAGACTGGTGCTTAATACCACTTAACATACCTCTTTGGCAATTTAACATGATGGAGGAGGCTGTTGAAATGTGCCCCTGGAGAAGGCTCTGGCAGCTGCCTGGGGTGAAGATGGCACAGAAAAACTACTGATCTCTGGGGCTGCAAATATAGTTCATTATGCTACAGTAATATTCAAGAATGAAACACAGTAACTTACTTATTCCATTTCCATCCATTTATCCTGTCCATAAAGTTTAGAGACTGGGGTTAACATTGTTTTCCTATATAGAGAACTCTAATGTTCATTAGGCTATTTATTGATACAATATTTGAAAGAAACTCTCTTTTGTGAAAACTATTGAACAAAGCCCAGATTTACATTTATAGCTAAACTGAGAAGAAATTTTTTAATGTACACTTACTTTATAACTGTCCTTAGTAGGTGATTCCAGGAGACCAAAGTTGAGATTCTAAAAGAAAAGAAGGAAAATAACAATGCTGACCACAAATATCTTGAAGGACTGTTTGCCTTAGGGTCACCTAGCCCTACCTATTTTAGTGGACGTGGAAGGAGGGATATTGTTGCTGATGTGAGATGGATCTTGGTTGAAAGCAAAGAATGCCAGAAAGGTGTTTACTTGTGCTTCACTGACTATGAAAATACATTTGACTGTGTGTGTCATCACAAACTATGGATAACATTACAAAGAAGAATGGGCATTCCAGAATACTTCATTGTACCCATGAGGAACCTGTACATAGATCAAGAGGCAGTTGTTAGAACAGAACAATTTGAATGATTTTAAATCAGGAAACCTGTGCACCAGGGTTGTATCCTTTCACCATACTTAATCAATCTGTTGTTATTGTTGTTGATAAGTGTTGTCGAGACTGTTCCGACTAATAGCAACCCTATATAGAGTTTCTGGGGAGCAGCTGGTGGGTTTAACCTGCCTATCTTGTGATTCACAGTCCAGGGCTGATCCTACAGTGCCACACCAGGTCCTGTATGTTGGGTAAATAATCTAAGACACTGGATTATATGAAGAAGAACATGCCATCAGGATTGGAGGAAGATTCTTTAGCAACCTTCAATATGCAGACGGCACAACCTTGCTTGCTAGAAATAAAGAGGATGTGAAGTATATACTAATGAAGATCAAAAACTACGGCCTTCAGTATGGATTGCACATCAGTATACAGAAAATGAAAATCCTCACAACTGCTCAATAAATAACATCATGATAAATGGAGAGAAGATGCAAGTTGTCAAAGATTTTATTTTACTTGGGTCCACAATCAACACTAATGGAAGCAAGAGTTAAGATATCAAATGATGTATCTATCATTGCATTAGGCAAATGTGCTGAAAGACCGCTTTAAGATGTTAAAAAGCAAAGATGTAAGTTTGAGGACTAAGGTAGACCTGACCTAAGCCATTTTCAGTCATTTCATATGCATGTGAAAGGTGAACAATGAATAAAAGGACTGAAGAATAAAAAAAATCAATGTATTTCATTACAGTGTTGGTGAAGAATATTCAATGTTCTATGGACTGCCTGAAGAATGATCAAATTTGTTTTGGGAGAAATACAACTGAATTGCTTCTTGGAGCAATGATGGTGAGACTTTGTCTCTTGTACTTTGGACATGTCAGGAAGGACCAGTCCCTGAGGAAGGATATCATGCTTGGAAAAGTGGAGGTTCAGCAAAAAAGAGAAAGGCCCTCAAGGAGACAGATTGATATAATAACAACAAGAGGCTCAAATACAACACTTATGAGGATGGGGCAGGGCCAGGCAGTGTTTTGTTCTGTAGTACTTAGGGTTGCTATGAGTCAAAACGAATTCAAAGGCACCAAAACCAAACCATTTTTATTGGACAGAGTACTGTGAAGTATAATATGACTTGGGCTTAGTCTTCAATATATTTGTTGTTGTTACTGCTGCTGTTTTTTAAGAGTGCAGGTTAGAATAGGGATAAAGCTTGGTAGGAAGGACTCTCCTAGAAAGAAGAGGCTAACACCAAAAACCGAATCAGTTATAGTTGAGTTGGTTCTAACTTGTTGCAACCCCATGTGGCAGAGACTAATGAAACAGGATTCTGGGATTGACTTCTTGATACTCAAAAACTCCTTGGAAAAGAATACAGGATGAAAGTGAAGGGAAATGCAGCATAAAGGTCTTTATTTTTTTCAGTTTCAAGCAAGTCCCCTTCCTGGTGTACCAAACTTAGGACATTAAAAAAAAGAATTAGTAGACATAGTCCTTGTAATGCAGTGACAAAAGTATCACAATAGAAATGGCTTAATAAATGGGAGTGATATACTAGATAGATCCATAAGGCTGTCAGAAGCATGTCTGATGGAGAAGGCTTTGAGGAAAAAGGAGCATGAGCTATTGGGTCTCCTTGCTAATGGGGGACAGGAAGGTCTCTCAGAGTGTATGTCTGTCATCATAACTGCTTTATAACCTTCCTGTGATAAAAAGTGAGAACACCAAGGCTACATCACCGAATTAGTGATAATTCTATCTAAAATAATCTATGTAACTATCAAGAGTAGCAAAGCTCTCCAGAATATTTGTTTTAAAACAACAACAACAAAAACTCACAACATGGAATCCTTAAATATCAAAATGTCACTTTTATTAAGAATAAAATACCAAGAAATGTGTAACTGTTTGGATTTATGAAATGTGTAATTATTTGGGTTTCTAAATACCTTTCTCTTTTCTATTAAAAAAAATCAATTGCAATAATTTAAGAGGAAAAATATAGCAATTGATACATTATAAAAAATACATAGCATTCTACTGATATCAGGGCATTCAACATACCAACTATTCCAATACACATCACAGTCAATACATCAAAGATTCAAGCATTTAACAGAGAACTGAATACAGTCAAAGCAGCATGAGGAGCTTTACCAAAGATTTTAATAAATTTGTCTTTTGAACATATAACAGAACTGAAACATAACCCATTGTCAATTCCAACTCATAGCAACTCTGTAGCACAAAACAGAATTACTCTGGTGACACTGTAGGTGAGTACTGGACTGCTAACCAAATAGCTGGTGGTTCAAACTCACCAGCCACTTTGTGGAAGAAAGATGAGGCTGTCTGCACCCGTAAAGATTTACAGTCTCAGAAGCCCCCAAAAGCAGTTCTACTCTGTCCTGCAGGGCCGCGATGAGTTGGAATCCATTCAGTGGCAGTGGGTTTGGCTTTTTGGGTTTAGGATTGCCACATAGGATTTCCAAGGCTGTAAATCTTTACAGAAGCAGCTGTCTCCTGCAGAACAGCTGGTGGGTTTGAATCACCAACTTTTTGTTTCGCTGTCATTCACTTTAACCACTGCATTACCACGGCTCCTCACTTCTGTTGTTTTTAAGTGCCTTTGATTCAGTTCAGACTCACAGCAACCCTGTATAGGTTTTCAGAGGAGCAAATGATGGTTTGCACTACTGACCTTCTAGTTAGCAGTCCAGTCCTTATTCCACAGTGCCACGCCAGAACTCTTCACATAGAACACAGGTAATATATTTAGGATAAGGGCTTTAGACAAGTTATTAAAATTCTGTATGCTCCACAAACAATAGGTATTATTTGATTTTTCGTTCCGGCCATTTAAAAATTCTGTTGTAAGACAGACTCTCAAATTTGTTCTTACTCATAATAACTTGCATATTAAAATTGAATATATATGTTAAATATATAAGAAAAGCAGAGTACTGGTGTGGCACTGTGGGTTAATGCGCCAAACTGCAAAGCCTTTTGAACTGCAAGGTCAGTGGTTCAAGCTCACCAGCTGCTCCTCGGAAACTCTATGCAGGGTTGCTATCGGTCAGAATCGACTTGACGGCACTTAACAACAACACCAATATAAAAAAATGTACAAATATATTAAAATACATCTTTCTGAAACTTTCAAATATGATATTTATAACTGAAAAAAATCTGAGACATGTTTTTTATATATAACTTCTCTCATAGTTGCTTTCCTGGATACAAACATATTACAGCTTAAAAAGTGACATTCTAGGGTTTTGCACTGTCAAGATATGGAATCAAATCCAAGCGAATTCACAGTAATTTATACCTTAAGATCTATATTATATTCATTTAGCTCCATTTCAGCCTTTCAGATTTTACTAAACAATAAAAATAAAAAATAAACTAAAAAACAAACATCAAGTGCTTGGTTCAAATGACAATGTGCATAAAGCAGTTACTAGAGCTGGCTCTCCTAGGGGCTTGATGGCTTTCTCTAGTATTAAACCAGACAGATCATTAAAGACCAAGCTAGTTTCTAGTGTCTACATCGACTGGGTGAGCCAAGGTGAAGAAGAGGACATCACACAAGAAGGTATTAAAGCTCTCTTCATTCTCTATGCCACTGGACAAGTGCTCATAGACATACACTGAAACACACCTTACTAGCTTACCTATTTTTTTCTCAGAAATTGATGAGAAAAAGATGGAGATGGGATGGGTTGAGTATGAACACACAGAAATGCAGGTACAAATAATCCACCGAGTATATACTCCTTTCTTTACACAGCAACTGCTTTCATAAAAACATATACAAAAAGAGGAATTCAGCAGCTTACATCTATATCTGGCTAATTTAAGTTCTCATTTCAGGAAGACAAGGTGTAAGTGTAGAAAGCACAAGAGAGTAGAGATTAGCAGCAGGGTGAGCTAGGATTACTAATTTCTCATCACTAGGTCTCTCTGGAGGCCTGGTAGGGTGCTGTAGGATACGCACTGGACTGCTAACCTCAGGTTGGTGGTTCAAACTCACCAGCTACAAGGTTGCTATGAGTTGGAACCGACTGCATGGCCCTTAGCAACAATAACAGCAAGTCTCTCTCTGTACCTGGAAAGGTGCATAATCATTCCAGTTCCATCTCAAGTTGAGCCTCATTTTACCTTTAATATTTCTGTCAATAAATGTAGTTTTTGTTGTTAAGTGCCGTTGAGTTGGTTCTGACCCAGAGACCCTGTATAGGGTTTCCAAGGAGCAGCTGGTCCAGCTGACCAATTTTGCTTTTTCAGAAGTCTGAAATGAATCCTTCTGCTTAAAATAGTTACTTTGTATATATTGATTTGCATATATAAATGCCAAGGTTTATGCACCCTCAAAGATGAGAAAGTCAGAGGACATATGGATAAAAATCTGTTTCGAGAAGTTTTAATTATTATAGGGAAATACAGTCTGGTGACCAACAATATTTAACCGCTGTTTCTAACAACCCTATCATCACTGTCCCATTTATTCATGCTAATAATGAATTCAATAGTTTTAGGTATGTTGGCTCTGGTCTCTAATATTTTTGCCAAAAGCATGACATTTTCAGTGAGGAATATATTCTTACAAGTGTTTTAAAAAACAGCCTGTAACTCTTTACATTTAATTTTAATTTAAATTATGCATTTGGTAATTTTGATTTCATAACCCAATCCTAATTTTCGTTGATGTTGTTGTTAAGTGCTGTTGAGTCATTTCTGACTCACAGAGATTACATGTAGGGTTGCCAAGGAGCGATTGGTGGGTTTCACTGCAGACCTTTCGGTTAGCAGTCCAGCGCTTATCCTACAGCGCCACATTTAATATTTATTCATCTGGGAAAAAATGTACAATGCTCCAAAACACAATTAAACTAAAAACAGATGATATTCATCCTCTCAGGAGCATTTAGCATAAGCTAAATATACTCACAACACAGCTGACCATTTATAAACATCATTTACTGTGGGAACCCAATAGCTATGTCAACAGCAACTGAGTCATCGGTCCGACATGAAAAGTCAGGATGTCTGCTAAGGCTGAAACCATGTCTGAACACCGTGCAATTAATACTGCTCCATCTTACACAAATCTTTAGTACTATTTTAAAGCATTCCATTCTAGTTTTCTGTTCAGATTGAGTACTTAGATGAGGATTAATCTAGTTCTCCCAGTGTACTAATAGGATTCTTGCTTCCTTTGAAGGACCTATGCTATGGCTGTTACCTAGAGCAGAACCTCACTTGGTTAGGTGTTCTCCTGAGCTTCCTGTAGTTGCTGCACTTCATTCTGATGGCACGCCTCTGTGTCTTAATTAACGAATTGTTATTGCTGTGAGGTGCCGTGCAGTCACTTCTGACTCCTAGTGACCCTAGGTCCAACCAAATGAAACACTGACCTGTCCTGGGCCATCCTCACAATTGTCATTATGTTTGAGCCCCTTGTTGCAGCCACTGTGTCAATCTATCTCATTGAGGGTCTTCCTTTTTTCATGGCCCCTCTACTTTACTAAGCATGGTGTCCTTCTCCTCCAGGGACTGTTTCTTTCTAACAACATGTCCAGTGAATAAGAGATGAAGTCGCGCTATCCTCGCTTCTAAGGAACATTCTGGTTGTACTTCTTCCAACACAGATTTGTTTGTTCTTCTGTAAATCCATGGAATTTTCAATATTCTTCTCCAACACCATAATTCAAATGCATCGATTCTGGCTGTACTTGTAAAACATATTTGTCCATTCTTTTGGCAGTCCATGGGATATTCAATATTCTTTGACAACACCATAATTCAAATGCATCAGTTCTTCTCTGGTCTTCCTTGTTCACTATACATTCTTCACATGCATATGAGTGATTGAAAATACCATGGTTTGGATCAAGGGCACCTTAGTCCTCAAAGTCACATCTTTGCTCTTGGACACTTTTAAGAGATCTTTTGTAGCAATGCAATACATCATTTAATTTCTTGACTACTGCTTTCATAAGCACTGATCAGTTAATGAATATTAATTATTGAATGTAGTCCTGGTGTGGTGCTTCAGGATAATGCACTGGACCACAAAGTCAGTTTGAACCACAAGGTCAGCAGTTCAAACCCACCAGCGGTTCTATGAGTAGAAACCTACTCAACAGCACTTAACAACAACAATTACTGAATGTTTTTCTCACTTCTTTCTCAAGGTAGTCTCAGATTTAGAAAGCATGTTTGTTTGTTTTTTTTTTTTAATGTTTACTTGTTGTTGTAGCTCACCTATCTGTAGGATAAGCAGTTTGAATTGGAAGGTCAGTGGTTTCAAACTCATCAGCCATTCCTCAGAAACCCTATACAGGGTCGCTATGAATCAGAAATGACTCACTGGCACTTAACAACAACATTGTTTTAGTAAGTAAAAGCAATAAAAACACAAAGAAACCAACTGGATTCCAGAGAAGAGACCTACTGACTGGTCAAACAAATATTAAGCCAGTCAGCCAGCATTTACTGAGTACCCACGAGGGCAGAGCCCTTCTTCTGTCTGTCCAGGACACTGGAGCTGCTAACAGTGACAGCCCAAACTACAGTGCCCTTCTTAGAAGGGTGACTGAATGGCTCACAAGCAGAAAAACACAATCATCCCACAGCCACACTGTAAGTGGAGCATGTGTTCCTTCATTAAACCAACATTTTTTCAGAAACTACTATGAACCAGGAGCTAAGACTAGAAATAAGACTTCACCTTTAAAGTGCTTACTCCTAGAAGAGAAAGGGCAGCTAGTTATTGATAGCAGACAAGAGAAAAAGGAATCAAAGTGTGATCTGTGAAATGGGAGAATAGTTGATCTGAGCAATAGTCCATCCCCAACCCCCTTTTCCCATTTGATGTTTTTTTCTCATTAGCACTTACACATTAGTGCCATAATCACTTGGTAATATAAATTGTCGTGTGCCCTAGTAGGAACTAAGACATTGAGGGTATGGATTTTCTTTGGTTCATTGAGGTAAACCAGTTCCCAGAACAGAACGTAATATTCAGTAGGTTCTCAATAACCACTTGTTGGCCCAGTGAATAAATGAATGAATGAATAAATGTCATAGAGGTATTTCAGAAAATGGAATGATTGTCTGAAAATATGGGAAAACTTCTTGGAGGAGTTGATGCTGGGTTTTAAAAGAAGGCAGTTAAATTTTGACAAAGAAGTCAACAGATCAATCCTGAGAAGTTTACAGGGCAACTCTTGGCACACCTAGCAATGAGACTGTGGAACCCAGGCTGTTTTCTCTGTCCAGGGTCCTGTCCTCTTAGACTGCTCCTTCTCAGCTCCTTCTTGCTTTGGTGGGGCTACCAACGCCAGCTCTTTCAGTAACCTCAAAGTATACATGCGTTCCTACACAGGTGAGCGGCCTTTTGCCTGTGACCAGTGTCCCTACGCCTGTGCCCAGAGCAGCAAGTTCAACAACCACAAGAAGACCCACAGCCAGCTGCAGCCCCCGAGCCCCTGCACCGCTGATGCTGGTCAGGAGCAGGCCTCAGCCACACCCCCTGAGCCAGATGCCCTTGCTGCTGCCCTGGCCAGCATCCTCCAGTGCCACCAGGGAGAAGGGGGCAGGGCTGCCACCACTGTGGGCATCCAAGAACCTGGAGCTCTGAGAGGTGGGGCTCAGGCTGGTCCTAGTGGGGACATCGCCAAAGAACAGAGAGCCAACCATGCAAACTGCCAGAAGTCTGTGACCAAGTCGATGCCAAAGCCTGTGGACAAGAGACGCGGGCCAGGGGGCAGCTGTGAGTTCTGCTGGAAGCACTTCACCAACAGTAGCAACCTGATGGTGTACCAGCGCTCCCACATGGGTGAGTTCTGTCCCTACGTCTGTGCCCAAAGCAGCAAGCTGAACTGACACCGCTGCATGCATGGCCAGGGGTCCAGTGGCACCAGCTTCCAGCACCCCTACTGCTGTGTGCCTTTGGCCTGCATGTCACCCTGGACAAGCAGCTGTGGCAGAAGCACCCTGAGGCGGGAGTGGGTACCTGAGCGCCTGGCTGTCCCTGGGCTCATTCCACTGTTGGCCTATCTTCCCTCTGCTCCCAATAAAGCCTCCCCGCCCTCAAAAAACAAAACAAAACAAAACCAATCTCAAGCTAGTACCTTATTCTTTGTGACAGCTGAGTTATTAATGGCATCAGGCCATCAGAAAGATGGTTCACAGCTCCGCAGCCTTGAGTTTCTCTGACTCCTGGCTCCCCAAGACCTGTTTGGTCTGCTCTTCCTTTGGTTCTTTAAGCTATTTGTATCTGTTCAATAAGGTTCTTTTTCCCTGTGGCTCCAACCTCAGTTTATTTCTAATGATTACAACTAAAGCTTTCTACTGACCACAGACAAAAAGATGAATGCAGTTTGGAAGGACTCATAATAGTACATTTTTATTGACCATTAACCATGTGCAGCTACTGAGCTAAGCTACTGATACGTGTCATCTAATTTACTCATCAGAACCATCTCTATAGTTTCCAATGCCATTTTAAAGATGGGTACACTAAGGCTTAAAGAAGTTAAGCAATGTGTCCAAATTCACACTCTAGCAAGTGACATCTCATTCCAGAGACCACAGTCTTGACCACTTCTAAGTCCATATACAGCAGCCTTGGGCATTACTATCCAGGACAACCAGAAATGCTCTGGGAGTTAGACTTGCAGAGCTGGGACCAAACAGCAATTTAGTCAGGCACACAAGACAAGAGACACCAAGCAGGCTGCCTTACGTGTTTGATGTTAGAACCAAGACTCACAGTGGCAAGGGCACCGAACTGGAGATGGGCTTAATCAGTCTCAGTAGAATGAATTCTGACTCATGGTAAGCCCATGGGTGTCATGGTAGAACTGTGCTCCACAGGGTTTTCTTTCAAGGTGCTTCTGAGTGGATTAGAACTTCTAACCTTCTGGTTAGCAGCTGAGCTTGCTAATGATTTGCACTACCCAAGGACTCCATATTGTTGTTGTTAAGTGCCATGGAGTTGGCTCTAACTCATAGTGACCCTGTATAGGGTTTCCAATGAGTGGCTGGTGTGTTTGAACCACCAACCTTGTGGTTAGCAGTCCAGTGCTTATCTTACAGTGCCACACCCATTTTTAAAATGGAGATAGTGTTGTTTTCATTCTACATATGAGGAAACAGAGACTTGGGAAGGTTGTTGTTGTTGTTAAGTGCCGTCAAATTGGTGCCAACCCATAGCAACCCTGTATAGGGTTTCCAAGGAGCATCTGGTGAGCTTGAACCACCAACACTGCAGTTCAAACAGCTTTGCAGTCTGGTGCATTAGCCCACAGCACCACACCAGCAATGTATTAACTGGCAGCTTAGGGCATTCATAACCTAGACGGGTTCTATTAGGAACCCTTGGCATCTTTCCCCGATACATAGACAACCTCATAAGACCCTCCTTGCCACACTACCTGCTATTTGAGTTTTTTTTCATATTAATATAATTATTCCACAGCTCTTGATTTTGGCACTTTGAGTCACATTCCACTAACTCTTTGCTGTTATCTGGAAAAGTCCTAGAGAGCTGGTCCAAGTATAGATTCCTCTAACACTGGCAGTGCCCTCTCAGCTGTGCCCCAAAACATCTTTCCCTTTTGGTCCCAGGCCTTCTCCAATGTTGCAAGGACCACAGCGCCAGGTGCAGCTAGGACACTTGGAGGAGCAAAGCCCATGGGAATAATCCTCACCCATGGAGATGGGAATCTGATGGATCAATGCCCCTGCCTTCTGGCCACCACACAGGCAATTCTGAGGGAGATATTCTGTGTTTTAGAAACCTTCATGTGATCACATCCCTGTATGTCCATCTAAATCTCTGCCTCAGAAGTTGCCTCTGGGGGAACCCAAATGAAGACATCTTCCAATTATCTTTTAAAATTCACCTGCCTTGTTCAGCAGACTTTCTGTTTGAATGTGTATGCTTCTGAGGTGGCTCACTCAAGGACTGTCTCCCCCATTTATTTCCCTATATGCAGCAATTTCCCTTAACCACAGCTCCCATTAAAGAAAAAACAATATTAAAAAGCAAGCTTTAAACGTCTCAATTGGATGTGGGGAGTGGGGTGAGGGGAAGGTGGAACACAAGGTAGGGAATAGACACATGACAGTTCGGATGCTGGGTAAGGGAGTGATACACAACAAAGGGGAGGGGAATGGAAGAACAAGGTGGATGGGAGAACAGTTAGACAGGTTTGCATGGGCTAAGTGGGACAGAGGTAAATAATGATGTATGAACAACCTTGGAA
>NW_006408519.1:1234300-1238670 GCF_000296735.1 Chrysochloris asiatica
AATCTGTCTGGGCAGGGCTGATGAGAGGAGATGGGGATAGGTCTCTTATTGTACAATAGTGAATAATTGCTATCAGGAATGATTGTGAGGATTGGAAATGTAAAGGTAGACATTTTGTAGCAAAAGGAGGGGAGTGGTTGACTTTGCAGTCCAGGAGCAGAGGTCCCTGGGACCCTGCCCAGAGAAACAGTGATGCCAGAGATGGAGGCAAATATGATGACGTGGAGAGATGAAGTGGCTGGAGACTATAGACCCAGAGAGGGAGAGGGGCTATGTGCTGATGACCAAGGGGCAGGCTTGCGGGGGTATACCCTTTGGTTGTTTGATGATGCATGGAGGGGATCATAATCATGGCAATGAAATGATATACGATAGGATGAACGTAAAGCTAATGTTCTCCTATGTAAACAATTATATAATTCATAATAAAAACTTAAAAAATATATTAAAAAAAACAAAAAAAGTCTCTCTTTTTGCTTCTTTAAGTCCACAAACCCAGTCTCTTATCCCCCAAAGAGAGCTACTTAGAATTGGTGAGCACCTATGCCCTCCTCCCAGTGTTGTTTACTGTGGGGAGAAGAGACCTAAACATACTGTAAAAATCATAAATGATGATAATCTGGCAGCTTAATTAGAGAATATTGTTTTGCTCTAAGGTATTTAGGCACAAATTGTGGAACATTTATACAAATGACACTAAGGTTTATTGCTTTTATACAAAAACTGTTGAAAAAATTTCCCCTTCACATTATTAGTAATCCATTACCTGAACATAATGCCAGTATCAATAATTTTCTTCCATGACACATATACATCCATGTATTTAGACCCTCACACCTGCTAAAAATAAAAGATTTCACATTTTTCCTCTATAAGCAGAGCCAATTTTTGTTATATATCTACCCTGAACAATAGCATAGTGGTTACGAGTTGGGCTGCCAACCTCAAGGTCAGCAGTTCGAAACTACCAGCGGTTTCATGGGAAAAAGATGAGGCTTCTGCTCCCTTAAAGATTTACAGACTCTGAAACCCTGTATAGGGTCGCTATGAGTCAGAACGGACTTCACAGCACATAACCACCATCAACCACCACCCTGATCAATTGTGGTAGGCTGAATAATGTTTCTTCCTACCCTCAATAAGTCCATGTCCTAATCTCTAGAAACCATGACTATAACCTCACAGCAAAAGGAAAATTGCAGACGTGATTAAAGTAAGCACCTTAAAATGGGAAGAGTATCTTGGGTTGCCTGGGTGTATCTCCCATCATCACACATTACTTTTTTATTTTTTTTATTTTTTATCACACATTACTTTTAAGAGTGACTTAGGACGCAGAGTCAGGGGAGAAGGCAATGAGTGGCAATAGAAGTGGGAAGATTCAAGAATGTGGTCAGGAGCCAAGGAATGTTGACAGACTGTAGAGGCTGAAGGCGGCAAGAACATGTATTTTCCCTTAGAGCCTTCAGAAGGAACCTTGACTTGAGCCAAGTAAAAGTGATTTCAGACTTCTGATCCCAAAAAATGTAATAGAAAAAATTTGTGTTCTTTAAGCCCCTGTGTCTGTAGCAATTTGTTATAGCAGCAATAGAAAGCTCATACAGTTGCCTTCTCATCCTGCAAGTTCTTTACTATGCTGGCATTACTACCACCCACTTCATTCCTTCCCCCAAATAAGAGATTTTGGAGTTCCCTTGTTCACCAACCTGAATGATAAGTCCTGGGTGTATGCAAGCAAGGGGTAGGATATGAGGAAACAATGTCATCTCAATGTTGAAGGAAACATAAATCAGGAGTTTAGGACAACTGTGGAGGTTAATGGGGTTGTAGGAAAAGCACTGGACTCTAAATAAGGTAGGCAGTTCAAACCCACCAGAAGAAAGATGAGACTTCCTGTTCCCATGAAGATTTGTCAGGTGCCATCGAGTTGGAACCAACTCATAGCGACCCCATGCACAGCAGAACGAAACAATGTCCGATCCTGGGCCAACCTCACTACCGCTGCCACACTTGAGTCCATCAATGATGCTACCTGGCTGATCCATCTCGTTGGGGGTCTTCCTCTTTTTCTCTGACCCTCCACCCTACCCAGCATGACATCCCTCTCCAACGACTGTTTCCTCCGGACAATATGTCCAAAGTAGGAGAGACAAAGCTTAGCCATCCTGGCCTCCAAGGAGCACTCTGGCTGCACTTCTTCCAAAACAGATCTATCGGTTCTTTTGGCAGTCCATGGCACTTTCAGTATTCTCCTCCAACACCACAACTCAAAGGCATCAAGATTTACAGCCTTGGAAAACCCGTACAGGGTCGCTGTGAGTCAGAACTGACTCAGTGGCAGTGGGTTTGGTTTGGGGTTCTGGGAGGAGGAGGGTAAGAGGAAAGGATTTGAGAGTCATCAGCATGTTATTGATGATTGAGTTCAAATCACAGCTAGACCACAAAATATAATACACTGGTATCCCTTGCTTTTTGAAACCTTGCTTTACATCATCACCTCATGTTTACAAAAGACTTACATTAGTACCTGCCTCTACTAACCAAAAAAAGAAGATTTTTGCTTTTCTGGAAAACAAAAAAAGCGACACTAGGATTCAGCGTTTGTTTGGCAGTCAGCATTTAAAGCAGCAGCACACACCCAAGCAGTGAGGTGGGGGTCGCCAAGCTTCTTCCCCAAGAA
Source organism: Chrysochloris asiatica (assembly GCF_000296735.1). Classification (NCBI taxonomy): domain Eukaryota; kingdom Metazoa; phylum Chordata; class Mammalia; order Afrosoricida; family Chrysochloridae; genus Chrysochloris; species Chrysochloris asiatica. The sequence continues at coordinate 1,236,981 of NW_006408519.1, forward strand.
CTGCATGTAACATCAAGCCGCCATAGCTTCAAACTGTTCAGTAAACACTATGTTGTTGTTCAGTGCTATCTCTTTGTTCCAATTCATAGCAACCCTGTATAGCATTTCTGAGGAGCAACTAGTGAGCCTGAACCATCGACCTTGCATTTCAAACTGACTTTGTAGTCCAGCGCATTAAGCACCACACCAGGACTCCAGTACACACCATGTTAATGTTATTTAGGTTTTATGTAAGATTTGGTAGGGTGCTTTTTGGGGTCTGGGAATGTTCAAAGATTTTTCCCATGTAAATTAATGTTAATTGCCTCTTCTCTTGACACCGTTTGGGCTTCTGAGCATTTTTATAGGAATGCTCTTTTTTTCAGAGAAACCTGTATTTATGATAGTGACTCTGATAGAACTAGGAAGTGGATTAAGGGGATTTCATTTGCAAATGATATGCATATCAGAGAAGAGATACCATAGTAAATTACATGAGAAAATGTGATCAAGAGTACATAATTTTTTTCCTTGAGTTGAAATGCAATCTCAGCTAAATAATGAAGAGAAGCGCATCTCATTCAGAGCTGAGGTAGCACTAGAGGATACAAAGATAATCATAGTTCCTGCCTTTAAGGAGATTCCTGATCATTTTACTATAATGAAATATGAGGTATGATAATGGTGCCAACAAGTGTACTCTAGGGGCATTTTGTTGTTGTTAAATGCTGTCTGATTCATTCAGACTCACAGAAACCCCATATAGGGTTCCCAAAGAGTGGTTGGTGAGTTTGAACCACCAACCTTGTGATTCAAACCAACCTTGTAATCCAGTGCTTTATCCTATAGCACCACACCACGGGGGAGTAAATCTTTAAGGGAGCAAAAATCGACATGAGATTTTATTTCAACTCAAGGAAAAAATATATATACCCTAGATCACATTTTCTCAAGTATCTTTCTATGGTATCTCTTCTCTGATATGCATACCACTGCAAATGAAATCATCTTAATCTACTTGCTAGATCTATCATCTTTCTTCTCCGGTGGGGGATTGAACTGCCAACTTTGCAGTTAGCAGTCCAGTGTCTATCCTACAGTGCCACCAAGGTCATAATAATTAGAGAAAGTTTTTTGTTTTGTTTTTAAATAGAACTATCAGCAAAGAATTGCAGATAACTAAGATATAATGGTTTTAAATTAAAGAAGGTGTTTGCCAGGGTTATATTGTTCCACCATACTTATTTAACCTGTACGCTGAGCAAATAATCTGAGAAGCTGAATTATATGAAGAAAAACAGCATCAGGACTGGAGAACGAAGACTCTTTAGCAACATGAGATATGTAGATGATACAACCTTGCCTGCTGAAAGCTAAATACTTACTGATGAAAATCAAAGAATACGGCCTTCCATATGGGTTGCGTCTCAATGTAAAGAAGACAAAAAGTCTCACCACTGGACCAATAAACAACATCCACATCAATGGAGGAAAGATTGAAGTAGTCTAGATGGATTTATCATTATTGGTGATTGGAATGCAATGGGTGTAAACAAAGAAAAAGGATTGGTAGTTGAAAAATATGGCCTTGGTGATAGAAATGTTATTTTTTTCCCCATAGCTTATGAGAATTGTGCAAAGCCAATGATTAGTTCATTTCAAATTACTTTGCTAAAAAAAAATAATAATAAGAGACAACTATACATATGGA
>NW_006408519.1:1251335-1258647 GCF_000296735.1 Chrysochloris asiatica
CACCACAGTAGGACAAACTGACAGATGAGTGGTGGATTTACATAACAGCATAACTTGCAATAAACACAAAAATGAATGTTGAGTTGAATTATGATGTTAAAGCATTCTTTTCATGAAACAGAGTGGGCATATACAGATGGCACTGCAGGATAATGCACTGGACTGCCAGGTCAATTTGAGCCACAAAGTCCGCAGTTTAAACCTATCATCAGCTCTTTGGAAACCCTATAGATGTTCTCTGTGGGTCAGAACTGACTCAGTAACACTTTGCAACAACAAGTAGAAACCTAAAGAGTTTAACATCCACAGCACAAAACAGTTGATTAAAATGGTAAGAAAAGAAAGAGAGAGAGAGAGAGAAAGAAATAACAAGAAAGGAAAGGTTAATAGTGACCAGTCCAATAGGATAAGGACTGAGAATGGACCATTGGTATTAGCAACATGGTGGCGACATTGACAAAAGCTTTTGGTGGCACACTCCAGATGAAAATGTGAATGCAGTAGGCTCTACATAGAATAAGAGAGAGAGCCGAGACAGAGGGCAGAGAACTCTTTTTTCTTTAAGCAATATTTTAAAAATAAAAGAATAGAATGTGAATTTTATTATAATAAATTTAAAAATGTTATTGAAAGAACCATTTTCTGAGGGAACGTAAATCATCAAAAAGAATAAGCAGAAACAAACTATCTGACAGGGCCAATAACCACAGGGAAAAGAGCGTTCTAAGAAATTTGCTCTCAAATTGACTCCAGGTCCAGCTGGTTTCATAAGGGTTTTCTTTCAGATTTTCAAGAAAGAGGGAATTCCCACACTTTTTTTTTGACTCTTTCATTGAATAATGTGTGAAAAGTTTCCAGTTTTTGGTGAGTTGAATTTATATTGAATTCTGAGAGCATATACTTCACCAACCCCAAAACAATAAAACAATAGTAGCATTAATGTAGATATGTAGCACTTTAGAATATAAGAAATACATTTTCATAATGAATTACGTAATAATTAAATAGCTACCTAGGACTCCTGCTGTGGTGCTATAGGATAAGCACTGGACTGCGAACTACAAGGTCGGTGGTTCAAACCTACCAGGTGCTCCTCAGAAACCCTGTACAGGGTCTCTATGAGTTGGAATTGACTCAACAGCACTTAACAACAACAACCTATGACCAAGGGGGCTTTATGACAAAAAAGCAAGAATGTTGAAGAATTATTTAATCAGTTGATAAAATATATGTTATGTAACTATGACAAAGAAGAAAAACTTTATAAACATTTAAATACATGCTGAAAAGACCATCATAATTATATGTATGTGTGTTTGTGTGTGTGTGTGTATGTACTCCAAAAGAGATTCAATATCATGTTAGTAGTATTTGAAGGAGGGTCTCTAGGTGGTTTCTAAATGGTTAAGTGCTGGGCTACTAGCTAAAAGGTTCGTAGTCTAAACCTACCCAGAGACAACTTGGAGACAGACCTGACAACCTGCTTTAGAAAGGTCACAGCCTTGGAAACCTTATGGAGCAGTTCTCCTCTGCACACATGTGATCACCAGGAGTCCCAATCAGCTCACTGGCAACTTACATCAATAACAATAGTATTTGATTTTGCAAATTAGAGGAATAAGCTTAAATCAAATACACCATTAATGGATATGATTAACCCTTTGGGAAAGTAAAGCAGACATTATCTGTAAATATGTTAATAAAAGTTGTGATTACTGGCCCACATTGAGCAGAGTAGAAAATTTTGCATTTTCCGTATGTGATGATTATGCAGAAGGATCCCCTAGTGCCTTTTAAACTGCCTGACCATGTGCCTGAGCCACTTAAAGGTCTCTGCCTCCTTTATTTATTTATTTATTTATTTATTTATTTATTTATTTATTTACTTACTTACTTACTTACTTATTAAATATTTTTACAGTGAATTGAGTGAAAGTTAACAGGGCTGATCATCAGTTTTACATTCAACAAATGATACACCTTGTTTCATTTCAATGATTATAATCCCCTCCATGTACCATCAGTTAACAGTATTTCTATTCATTTTAGCTCAATTTTGTTTTTGTTTTTAAACAGTCAGGCATATATAATAATTTACACCACCAATGGGCACATTCTGTAAGTCTGCCTCCTGGCCGTCAGCTCTCAGTCTCTCTCTTTCCATGAATCTAGAGTCCTCAGCTGCTCCCTCTCTCTATGTCCCCATCTCTGCCTCCATCTCTGGTATTGCTACTTCTCTAGATAAGGTCCTGCATTCTGCTTGTGCTCTGCTCCCTTGATGGTCTTAGGATCCTCTGTTTCTGGATTGTGAGATAAACTACTCCCCTGTGTGTGTGTGTTTTTTGTTGTTGTTGTTGTTGTTGTTTTTTACAAAACTTCTACCTTTACAATTGTGACAGTCACAATTAGTCATGATAACAATTACCCATTATTGAATCATAAGAATCTTATCCCCATCTATTTTTACAAGATCCACCTAGACAAGATGAACGCTATTCAGTGGGGACTCTATCTTCCTTCACATACTCTTAAACTAAACTCCCTCTTGAAACTTTGTAAGCCAGTCACTTCGTGCATTTATCACCCTCTCATTTTAGGTAGCCAATGTTTAAGTTGCCTGTCCCTATTTACCCTGTATACAGAGGGGATAGCATTAATACTTGATGTGAAGACTCCTTTCCTCTTTGCTGGTATTATACACTACTACCTCCATGATTATAGGTCAAGTTTATCAAATTGTAGCAATTTATCCTCATTTCCTTTATCAAAAATTGTTTTCATTTTTATCTTTACAACAACATTAAAGAGTACTTAAAATACTTACTGATGAAGATCAAAGACCACAGCTTTTGGTATGGATTGCATCTCAATGTAAAGAAAACAAAAATCCTCACCACTGGACCAATAAACAATATTGGGGCTAGAACTTGCCCAGTGAAGAAGGCTTCCTGCGGAACCTTTGCATTGCATAAGACCATAGGTGGAATCCAGAACCCCATCCAGAATCTTCTGAGGTGGGAAACTTCCACTTGAAAGCACAAGCAGACCAGCCTGAAGTGGCTAGAAGAACAGAAGATACTTCTTGGAAGAAAGACCAGCAGGAAAAATCAAAAACAGTAATGGCAGTCTGATTGACTACTACAAGAACAAGCAAGTTGGTTGCCCAGGAGCCATAAAGGCAAGTGGTCTAATCCACCCCAGGGCAAACCCCCTTCCAAGACTAAGACTCAAAGGGAATAAATAAGCAGGCATGTGGTCTTGCTGGTGACCATGTTAGTCATCGAAAAGGGGAAGTGGGGGAAAAACAACAAAGAAGTTGTGAGCTAAGTTTGACCATATTCAATAGACTCCTGTCAACCCGGGTTGTGACCTGGTTGGCCGGCAGTATGGCAAGACCTGGGGGCTCCTGGGCCCAGAGACAGGGACATGGCCATAGAGAACTAGAGTGGAGAGTGAAGCATCCAGCTGATATGAAGTGAGGGGAGATGTGCAAGAACACCCATACTTGCAGATAGTACCCACTTGACCTGGCTTCAATGGCTGGATGATCTAGAGGAAGAAAGAAGAGGAAAAAAAAGAGTAATCCACTACAATTTGATGAACTTAAACTAAACTTGTGGATACAGTAGCTCAAAAGAGGGGACAAATCTTTACAGCGATGATCATTCCCACCCCCTCGGTATACAGGGTTGACAAGGATGGGCAAGTTAGACATTGGCTACCCAATATGTGGGGGGTGGCTACAAAGTCAAGAAGTGACTGGCTTAGAAGCTTTCAAAAGGGAGCCTAGTTCCAGGGGGTACAGGGCAAGATAGAATCTCCACTGAGTGTTTGGTTTCCAACCTGTCTGGACAGGGCTAATGAAAGGAGATGGGGATAAGACTCTTGTGGTTCAATAGTGAAATGTTGAAGAGCAAAGATAGCAGCTTAAGGACTAAGGTGCACCTGACCCAAGCCATAGTATTTTCAATAACCTCATATGCATGTGAAAGTTGGACAGTGAATAAGGAAAACCGTAGAAGAATTGATGCATTTGAGTTATGGTACTGGAGAATATTGAAAGTATCATGAACTGCCAAAAGACCCAACAGAATCTGTGTTGGAAAAAGTGCAGCCAGAGTGCTCCTTGGAGGCCAGGATGGTCAAATTTTATCTCTCATACTTGGAATATATTGTCAGGAGGGACGAATCACTGGAGAAGGATATCATGTTTGTTAAGGTGGAGGGTAAGAGAAAAAGAGGAAGACCCCCAGCGAGATGGATTGGCAAAGTGGCAGCATCAATGGGTTCAAGCGTGGCAACGATTGTTAGGTTGGCCCAGGACCGGGCAGTATTTCGTTCTGTTATGCATAGGGTCACTATGAGTCAGTACCGACCCGATGGCACCTAACAACAACAACAATTATAGGACCCAAGTTTAGAGCAAGACAGAGAATACAGTATGCAGAGACCATGGGGAGAGCTGACTATAGTTAGGAGCTATGTACTGGTGTGGAACTGTAGGAAAAGCACGGGATCATGAGGTCAGTTTGAACCATATTATATTCAGCATGTGTCTAATTTTTCTTCTGATTTACTTGTTTAATTGTCTATTATTTATCTCCTCACAAGAAAGAGAAATTCCACATGAGGGCAGGAGTAATGCCTACTTTGACCATATTTGCACTCTCCATTAACTAAAGCAGGTGATCATTTAGTATTTGTAAAATGAATAAAGAAATGAAAGAATTCATGTCTGTTAAAAGGCAGGACCCAAAGAATACTAGGTCCTTAGATGAAGTCTCTATTATTTTGTCCTCAGTCATCGGTGGTTGTGGTGTGCTGTTGAGTCAGTTTCAACTCATTGTTGTTGTTGTTAAGTTAGACAAATGCTGAGTATAATATGGGAAAATAAACAGGATGTAATAGAGACCGTGGGGAAAGGCAAATGGAGACGTGGTAATCCAACTCTGGATGAACCCCAAATTCTCAGATATCCATAGGATATGATGAAAGTCTTACACAAGATGATCCTGTAATTCACAGACCCGAGTCTAACAGACATTCCACTGCTCTAGTCAGGTTCTGGGACAACTTGTCCTTAATGAACTGCTACTACTTCGCTTGAAGGAGGCCTAGTGGTGCAGTGCATAAGTGTTTGGCTGCTAATCAAAAGTTTGGCAGTTTGAACTCACCCAACAGCTTCATTGGACAAAGACTTTGTGATCTGCTCCCATAAAGATGACAGTTTCAAAACCTCTATGAGGCAGTTTTACTCCGTTACATGGGATCATTTTGAGTCAGAGTCTATTAGAAGGCACACAATTGCTTCTCTCACTCTTCCCAAAAGTGTCCACAAGTTTTCTGCTTAATAATCTATCCTAAAGCTTATTGAATTTAGTGAGCAACTGTTTCAAGACTCCATCATCTTCCCTTTTGAAAATCAGAAAATTTGACCCATCAGACTTCTAGTAATATGATAAATTGCTTTTGTTTATTTTGTATATAATTACACGTGTGTGTGTGAATATCGATTTGAAGATATGTTGTGTATGTGTACACCTGTTGTTGTTAAGAGCCTTTGAATTGATTCTGACTCATATTCTGATCCTGTGTAGGGTTTCTGAAGCTGGAATCTTTGCAGCAGCAGAAAGCCTCAGTTTTTACCTGAGGAGAGACTGGTGGGCTCGAACCACTGACCCTGTGGTTTGCAGTCCAGTGTTTTATCCACAGAACCATCACCTTCTCCCTGTTGACACCTTTCCTTACTTATCAATTATATCATAATCTGACTTATTTAAGATAATAGTTAAAAGAATCTATTTTCTAACAATTGTGCACATTAATGCTGTACATGTAGCAGTAACAAAGGCTGCAGTGTGAGGTGGGAGTAATGCTGGCTTCGATGGTTTAAGTTATAGGTCAGCTTGCCTGGGCTGTAATTCCCAATGGTTTGGTAGTTACGTTGTTGTTAGGTACCATCACGTTGGCTCTGACTCATGTAATGATGTAATTTGGCAGTTATTTAACAATGTAGCCACCTTTTGTTTTCTGATCTGGTGTGGTCATAAAGCTGGTTTTTGCATAATGACCTGGTCTTTGGAACCTAATCATGTTGATAAATGAGGACCCATGTTAAATCCTTTCATGCAATATTACATTTTAACCTTTACAATACTCTTATGAGACGTACATTATTATTCCCCTTTAAGGAATAAGGAAGCCAAAGTTCAGATACTTCCTGGTGGTTACCTAGTATCCACTCCAGTGAAGACATTGCCGTTGGAACCCAGCCTGTTTGGCTCAGAGCTATGCCAATCCCCAAACACTGCTGTCGAGTTGATTTAGGCTCACAGTGACCCTATAAGACAGAGGGACTGCCACAGTTTTCTCCCATGGAGCAACTGGTGGGTTCAAACTATTGACCTTTCAGTGAACAGTTGAACATTTTAACTACTGTGCAACTAAGGGTCCTTCTCAGAGCCATAGCTCTTTTTAATCATGTTCTGTAACACCTAGCAACAGTCCTGTTCTCAGTGATATTCAGCTGTAGCATTTAAATCACACATATTTGGAAAATATTATGAAGAACAGATTAAAATTGTAGAATTAGCACAAGAAGACAGTGTGATCTAACTTAGTCTTGTCATTTGTAATCATTTCTAAATAACTCCGAACAGACAAAGTATTAATGGTCAATTTTTGCAAGTGCCAATAAAAATATAGAAGAAGTAACTGAATCTATCTATGCAAATGACTTAATAACTATAATGACTGTGGTCATTAAGGTTTTGTGTCAAACTTGCCTGGGCCAGGATTCCCAGTGATTTATCAGTTGAGATGTGGTTATCCCCATGATGAGATCTAATACAGTGTAGTTAACTCTATGATGATTGGCTATGAGAGGTTAATCAATAGAAAGGATGTTTCCTTGGGGGTGTGGCCTACTCCCAATATAATGGACACTCAGGAAAAGCTAGCTGTTTTCCCCTGGGGATATCGGACTCATATCTGTGGTCTGCTGGGCACGCCTGTCGATTTTGGCTCAACTGACCAGTACTTGAGACTCTCCCACCTCTACAGTTGTAAGCCATTTCCTTGATACAAACTTCTCTTCATCTATATGTACACATATACATTTCTCTGGTTTTGCTTCTCTGGAGAACCCACCCTAAGACAGTGACCTACATTATATCAAGCCTGAAGCTTCTTGTCTTGTAGATTTTTTCTTTAGTTTTCCTGTTTTCTATCTCATTTATTTCTGCTCTGATCTTTATTATTTCTTTTCTTTTGGTGGCTGTGGGTTCCCTCTGTTGGTCTGTTTCTAATTGTT
>NW_006408519.1:1261102-1265414 GCF_000296735.1 Chrysochloris asiatica
TTTGGTATTTTATAAGGTGTGATTGCAGCTTGGCTTTTTGGCAGTGGTTGCTGACTCTTCTTGTGTAATAGAGGGAGACAAAGAGTCCTTCAAAAGCAAAAGGGAGGCTGTGCTGCCTGGTCAGGGAAGCGCCGGAAGTTCCACTCTATTTTTTAATGGAACAGATGGCAAGAACAAATTCCTCCTTTGGAGAAGTAGTCTTCTTTATCTTTCGGTTTTCTCCTTCCCAACGTGTCTTCTCCAGACACTGCCGTTCCAGCTGATAATAATTGTTTTAAACCAATTCTTCCTCTTTATTTGCAAATGAGAGTTCCTAAAAGGACTCCTGGTGTGATGATACAGCATAATGTGCTGGACTGCAAGGTCAATTTGAGCCACAAGGTCGGTGGTTCAAACCCCTCAGCCATTCCTCAGAAACCCTATACAGCGTTGCTGTACGTTGGAATTGACTCAACAGCACTTAACAACAACAAAAGCTCTAAGTAGATTAGCTTTTGTCCTTATCCCTATTCAAGTTGACAGAAAAATATGCTAAGCAAATAAACTTCTGCCTAGTTCTGTCCAAACAGCTATAAATCTAATTTGATTAATGAGGCTTGAAATAATTAAATTTAGTGTACTTATCAACATATAATACATAGTCACATTGCATTAACAAACCTGGCAAAGAGGAACTAACATCGTGGAGTGCCTACATGCCACATGATCTCCCTGACAATTCCATGTGGCAGGTACTGTTACCAGTAATGAAACAGAAATTCAGAAACATTACATAATACACAGCTAGTAAGGGTTGATATGATGCTTTTGTGTGCAGATGATTCCAACTCATAATGACCCCACATGACAGAGTAGAACTGCAATATAGAGTTTTCAAAGTTCTAATCCTAGAGTGGCTCTGTAGGATCAGCACTGGACTGCAAACCACAAGGTCAGAAGTTCAAACCTACCAGCTGCTCATCAAAAACTCTATACAGGGTTGTTGTGAGTTGGAAATGACTCAATGGCACTTAACAACAGCATCAATGGTGCTACTACAAAAGAAATACTCCAAGTGTGTGACTTGAATGAACAGAAATTTGTTTACTCAAGTTTAGGAGGGCAGAGACTGAATTTGGGGCACCAGAACTAAGGGAAGAAAGGCTTTCTTACTCCATCAGTTCTTGGGGAGGAGCCTTGTCACTTTTTACCTTCTGTCCCCCTGTTCCTTGGTGATGTTCACGTGGCTTGGCATGTATCTTCCCCTCCCTGATCTTCCCCTACTGATTTGCTTTGGAGCCTAAGCTGCTTTTTTACATCTTAAAAGTGATTGGTTTAAACAACAACTCCCATAAGGTCTCATTAACACAAGGAAGAAAATCTTATTTCCAAATGGGATTATACCCACATACTTTGTTTTTACATCGGTTCCCTATTTCTGAGGAGCAGCTGTAAGTTTGAACCACTGACCTTGCAGTTCAAACAACTTTGTGGTTCAGTGCTTATCCTACAGCACCAAACCAGGACTCTAGTTCACATACTTTGGAGGGAGGGCATACAATTCAACCCATAACATACATGAATGGGCCTTTCCCAAATTTGTAGATGACATGGAGCTGAGAATATACAGTTAATGCCAGAATTAGGATCCTGACGTATCTTAAAAGAAAAGTATGAAGGTGTAAAACTTGGAATTATTTTTAAGAGGAAAATCTATATACTCTTCTATACTCACACAGAAGGTAACACATATATGTCCTACACTATCACTGTACAATAGGATGAAGGGTTGGTTTATTAGACACATATAAAACAATGGCTATAGTTAGCTAGAAATGCTATATGAGTCAAAAATAGGATGTGGCTGCGGAAACCCTGTACAGGGTCGCTATGGGTCGGACCCGACTCGATGGCACTTAACAACACAACAACAATCCTAGAGCAGTGCCGAGAAATCATTGTTGAATGGATTCCCACTCCCAGCAATCCTATTGGATGGAGTAGAACTGCCCCATGGAGTTTTCAAGGCTATGATTGTTCCCTCAGCAGCATGCCACATCTTTCTCTCATACAGCAGTTGGTGGTTCAAACAGCTGACCTTTCAGTTAGCATCTAGGTTGTCATCTCTACACAAGGAGATTCCCAGGTCATGTCTCCTGTAAAGCACCTGGTGAATTTGATCTGACAACCTTGTGGTTAGTAGCCAAGAACTTAACCATTGCACTACCAACACTCCTTTGTTAGGATTCCAAAAACCAAAATGATAAAAACAATCCCGTTGAGTTAATTCCAATTTATATCCTTCAGGACAAAATAGAACTGTCCCATAGAGTTTCCAAGATGGTAATCTTTACAGAAGCAGATTGTCACATTTTTCTCCCAAAGAGTAGCTGGTGAGTTCAAACCACCAATCTTTTGATTAACAGTCAAGCACTGAATGTACTGTGCCACCAGGTTCCTTTTATATGATCCTTTGTTGTTGTTATCAAATGTTGTCAACTCGGTTCCAATTCATATAGACCCTATATAGAGTTTCCAAGGAGCAGCTGGTGGGTTTGAATAGCCAAGCTCATGGTTCACAGTCCAGTGATTTTCCTACAATGCCAGTCTATTTCAAAGCCAGTGACTGTTTTTCCATCACCTCACAAAAGACACACCAGATTCTCTGAGAGTTCATTTAGAAAGAATGGCAGTTCACAAGTGTTCATTGCTACTTTTTCACTTAATATATTTTATCAAGGTGGAAGCTGAGTTTCTTTGAAGAATTATCCACATCTTGAGCACAATATATTTTGCTCCATTTGCAGTTTCAAGAGGAGGAGTGCCTACAAAAATGTTCTGGACATGGCATGTTAAAATGAGTCCCAAATATTTTTAGAAAAGTAATTATTGAGGTCAAGATCCAAGGAGAATTGGTTCCCTAAGGTAGTAATTGGATAGGCTGGGTTGGATATCAAGGAGAACTTCCTGACTAGAGACTAGAAAAACTATGACATGTACCTTTGCATGGAGATATTTAAAGGTCAGCAGCCCATCATCCAGGATCTATGGTGGCACAATGAGTAAAGTGCTTGACTTCCAATCAAAAGGTGGTTCAAACCAGTGACTGCACAGGACAGATACGGCAGTCTGCTTCTATAAAGATTCACAGCCTTGGAAACCCAGGGGACAGTCCCACTCTGTCCTATATCGTCTCGCTGAGTCAAAACCAACTAGACAGCAGGAATTTTGGACAGGTTTGGGACAATAAATCATCCATTGGAGGAAATGTGTGTGGAAGAAAGGGTGATCCATTTGAGATGACTGCAATATGTCCCCGGCCAATGATGATATTAACAGTCAAATACAAGTATTTTTAGCACTGGATATTTGAATCTGGAGAGAACCCCAGCATCTGCCAAACCTTCAGAGTAACAGCCTTTATTTTTTCCCACTGAGCCTATGCAAACAGCAGCAGACACAGCTGGTTTGGAAAACCCAGAGGGCAAACATGGCACAACGAACACAGCTGTTGAGCCAACAGACAATCCAAACCCAGAATGAGACAAGCGCTAGGTCTGGACAAAGTTCATTTTATAGCATCTCAATATATTGGAGAAACAGCACAGATCCTAATTGGTCAGCTGCTGAATGGAAAACATAGACCAAAGCAGAATGGTTTCTAAATTAAAGGCACATCTCACATAACAGCCAAATCTGTCCTTCCTGTGGAGAACACACTTGGATGGATTTAGTTGCTTTCAAACAGGAGCTGGAGCTGACAAAACCCATCACCAAAATTATAAAATGTTTTAGTATAAAATTCAGGCTGTTTGAGAAGACAGGAAATACCAACTGTGATGGCTAATTTTATTTGTCAAGCTGGCTAGGCTATGGTGTCCAGTTGTTTGCCAAACACTAGTCTAGATGCTACTGTGAAAGTATTTTGTAGACGTGATTAACATTTATGAAGGAGCTTCAAACAATTCATGGAAAATTTTCTTTATCTTTTAATTCTATTTTTCTACAAACTGTTTGAAGCTCCCTTGTACAACTGGTTAACTTTAAGTAAGGCAGATTACTCTCCATAATGTGAACGAGCTTTATCCAATCAGTTGAAGACCTGTAAGAGCAAAGCCTTGAGGTTTGTTTCTCAAAGAAGAAGAAATTCTGTCTTAAGATTGTAACAAAGAAACCTGCCCTAGTTACCAGCCTACTGTCTACCCTAAGGATTTTGGACTTGTCAGACTCCATAATCATGTGAAACAGCTCCTTCAAACAAATCTCTCTCTGTGTGTGTGTGTCTGTCTATCCCTTTCTCTCTCTCTCTCTCTCTCTCTCTCTCTCTCTCTCT
>NW_006408519.1:1265514-1273095 GCF_000296735.1 Chrysochloris asiatica
ACTGCAAGGTCAGGTTGAACCACAAGGTCAGCAGTTCAAGCTCATGAGCTGCACCTTGGAAACTCTCTACAGGGTCACTAGGGTTGGAACCAACTCAACATCATTCACCACCAACATGTCTATGCATATACACAGGATCTATATATATTTCATTTCTCTAGAGAATCCTGTTTAATACACCAACTTTATGTCAAGGAATAAGACCAAAATATTTATTTTAATCTAATCTCAAATAATAAAAAAAAATAGAATGGAGAAACCTACTGAATAGATTTTCTGCTGTAGTCTAGGTGCTAATACATAATAAACCTCAAAAGTAGTCTATGATTCTCTTTTTCAGAAACCAAACTGGTCATTCAATCACTATTTAGATAAACTCACATTTATGATTATTATGATACATAACAATACAAACTTATGAACCAAATTCCAAAAATGATATCCATGCATCCATCCAAAGAATATGACAAATAATGGGTATCTTGTGGCACACTTGTCATGGGTAAGCATCTGAAAAGATGCCTTTGAGGAATGTAGGAATGACAGGCTGACAAAGGGTATTGAATGAAATCCCATCTCAGACTTAACTTCAGCAGCTCCTGAAAGAAATCATGGTCTCATATCTATTCTTTTGCAGTCACGAATATAGCACAAGCACAGGCCAGCCAGTTTCAACTTAGAAAAGGATTTATTTCATTTTGCGTGAGGAAAACACAAAGCAGTAAGGGGTAAAGCATTGCAGTTTTGTTTTGTTTTGTTTGTCCTTTGACGTTTTTGGTTTTCTTTTCTTTTCTTTTCTTTTCTTTTCTTTTCTTTTCTTTTCTTTTCTTTTCTTTTTAACACCAGCACCATAAACTGTGAAGGAATCGAGTTTGCCATTATCTGACTGAGTCATTTTTCGGATATAGCTGTCTTTAGAGAAAGCACTTCGTCACACTGATGAAAGTCCATTTTGAATACGGATATGAAATCCACATTTGTAACCCAACAGAGGCTTTATTTACATAAAAGAGCATGAAAGAGAGAGGGTTCAAGCCTCCCTCAGCTCCATTTCAAACACTGCTCGGCCTTTCTACAGCAGAACTAAAGGAACCCCTCTCAGCACTTGAATCCATGCTGCCACCCGACCCTCAGTAAGCAGGCATAAATGAGGAAAGGCAGATGCACAGGAAGCCGAAAGTCTTAACCCACCTACGGCTGATGTCTTCAGAACAAAGAACTCCACTGGCAAGCATCAATTTAACCTTAAAGAGCTGAAGCAATTTAAAAAAAAAAATTATTTTATTTTATTTATTTATTTATTTATTTATTTATTTTTATCAATTTCAAATGCTTACTATCTACCTACTACTTATTGCTTTTAAAGCAGTCACAGTACTACAAGGAAGACAGAAATCCAAACAATGACGGTACAGTGTGAAACATGCTCTTAGAGGTATGGGCAGTGTGCTGCGGGAACCCAGAGGAGGGACAACCTCTCCCTGGAATGTTGGAGAATCTTGCAATACCAACCTCCACCATCATTTCTCAAGTATGAGTCCAAGTGCTTCCCATGCTTGACCTAATTGAATCCTTGTGGGTCAATGAGAAAGACAATAATAAACCATAACATTCATTAAAGACTTACAGATCAAATTCTGTGCCCCCCCACCCCACCACCCAATCTGTGTTGAATCCCTGGTCATTTTAGCTGTGGATGCAATCCTGTTTGGAAATGAGCCTTTTTCTTATGTTAAGGAGGTCATACCACTATGTTGTTACTGAGTCACTTCTGAGCCATAGCGACCCTGTATAGGGTTCCCAAGAAGCGGCTGTTTCCAAGAACTGCCAACCTTGCAGTTTAAACCAACTTTGCAGTCCAATGCATTAACCCACAGCACCACACCAGGACTCCACATACCAGTATAAGATGCCACTAAATCTAATCACTCTTTGTTATAAAAAGACCAGACTAGACAGAGACACAAGTCCTGGTGTGGTGCTGCTAACCACAAGGTTGGCGGTTCAAACCTACCAGTCAGTCATCTTTGGAAACCTTATATAGGGTCACCATGAGTCAGAACCAATCCGACAGTACTTAACAATAACAGCTACAGGCAAACACACACACACACACACACACACACACACACACACAGGGGGAAGACGTGTGAGGACCAACTATCACCCAAGGCTTATAATGAACCAAGGCTGTTGGCAAGGAAGAATTAACACAGTGATTGTGCCCGTTAGACTCCAGAATTGTAAGAAAATGAATTCCCATTATAGCAGAACAGAAGTAGGTAAGGAGCCCTGGTGGCACAGTGGTTAAAGTACTCAGCAACTAACCAAAAGGTCAGTCATTCAAACGCATCAGTAGTTCTATGAGAGAAAGCTATAGAAGTCTGCTTCCTTAGAGATTTATGGTCTTGGGACCCCACGGGACAGCTCTACTCTATCCTACAGGGTCACTGTGAGTGGGCACTGACCTGATGGCGGTGGTTTTAGGATTTTTGTTGTTGTCGTTGCTTTTGATTTAGACCTAGGAAACTAAGAAAAAGGCTCTTCATGTGTAAGGAACTGGTCTAAGGGGTTTATCTTTAACTTATTTAATTCTCACAGCTTCTACATACAAATCTTGTTACCTCCAATTGATCATTAGGGAAATTGAGGCACTGAGTGTTTCGTGAACTTTTAAAAGGTCATATAACTATAGTCACATCACACCAGCATTTGAAACTAGGCAGTTTATCTCCATACCTATATAAGTAACCACTATAATGTGCAACCATATGGGGAAAAAACACAAAAAAACCCAGTACATATTTATCAATGAAGAAATTAAGGCCCAGCTGACATGTGACTGGACTGGATATAAAATTCAAGCAGTCTGACTTAGGAGCCTGCCCTCCTAACACTATCCTACAAGAAGAGGTATTTGATCTGGAACTTGAACGATGAAAATTTCACAGGATGGAGCGAGAGGGGCAAGATGTTCTTGGAGGTAGGAAGAGTGTCTGCAGAGACTGGAACATGCATAGAGAACTTTGAGAAATAGTTTGTAAAGACTGAATAAATATTCTGGGCTTGTTCTACGGGCTCTGTTCTTTCAGGAGGTGGCAGGAGGAGAACCCATACTCCAGGAGAAATGGGTACTCGAAGAAACAGTCTCCCTGTCACAATCAAGGGTCCATCCTGGAATTCATCCAATAACAAGTTACTGCTAATTTTATAGTTCCAACTTTCAATGTAATCCAGAAGATACTCATTTCCTATTTGCAGGAGCTTTTGCAGAGCCTATTATGACTAAAAAGCATCATGTCTTGTTTCTTTTATCATAACCTTATGACACAATCGTTCACTCTTTATGGAGACAAATAAGTATGGTCATTCTGATGAGAAGGAAATCAAAATCACCCCAATAGCCAGACTCTGAACACAACATCTGGGCCATGGCAGCTGTCCCAGCTAGTCCCAGATCATGGAGAGAGCTGAGGATGCATCACGTAAGAAGAGACACCGAAGGCAAGGACATTTGGTGAAACAAATTAGCAGGGGCAGCTTTCATGTGCTAGTACACTTTCATAGTGACCATTAGCTAGTTCCTCCCAGCAGCCTAGCAGTGGTATGACCAGCCTTCATATGGGATGGTGGTCACCACAGGAGAAACAGTCATGGTGGCAATGTACTGGACAAGTCATGCCAGTCAGTGCCCTCTGAGGAGTCTAACGCTCACAATTATCACCCACAACCCCTTTTAACACTGTTCTGTCTTCATGGCCTGGTGTGGGAAAGAAGGAAGAAAGGGACTGAAGTAGGAAGCAGGGAGATACTAAACAAATCATCATGCAAATAAGTATATAATTATAAACCATGACAAATGATTCAAAAGAAAACTGGAAGGAACCACTAAGAGAAGAATCATTGTTGTTGTGTGCTGTTGCATGGATTCCGACTCATAGCAAGCCTATAGGAAAGAGTAGAACTGCCCCGTAGGATTTCTCATTTTGTAATCTTAACAGAAGGGGTGCTGGCGGCATAGTGGGTTATGTGTTGGGCTGCTGAGCACAACGTCAGAAGTATGAATCCACCAACTGCTCTTGGAGGTGAAGATGAGGATTTCTGTTCCCGTAAAGATTTATAGCCTCGGAAACCCTACACAAGCACTTAACAACAACAGTCTTGACAGGAGCAGATCACCAGCTCTTTTCTCCCACAAAGTCACTAGTGGATTTGAACCACTGAGCTTTTGATTAGCAGCTGAGCATATAACCATAGCACTACCAATACTCCATAAAGAATAACAGGAGGTCTCATTTAGAACATCAACTTGGTGTGGTGACTGCAGTTACTATTGGGCAAGCTGCCCATCTTATGGATGGAGAGTCAGCTATAAAGGAAACCACCTAGGGTCAGTGTGAAGACTAGAGTGAGGTAGACATGTTTAGATGAAAAGGCTTTGGCTGACATTGTGAAGCCACTCACCTCCAACAATGAGCCGTCTGCTACTGCAAACAAATAATGCTACTTTTAAAAAATACACTCCATGCAGAACTAAACATTTTATGACGGTCACTCTGAGTCCAGATCCCTGCTCATCCTTGATCCCTGCTTACCAGGCTTTCTACAGTTCCACTGAGCCAGGCTCCTGCCATGAAAGGAGTACCTCAGCTTTGAAGAAGTATGGAATAAATAAGGGGTGAGCTAGTCTCTTCATCTATTCAATTTGGCATATGCTCTCATCTTTCCCAGTTTCCTGAGGGCACTGGATGTTTAGAAACACCCTCCAGAATCTCTATTGTCTTCTAATTGCTTCATGTCCTCCTCAGGGGTGCACATGATCCTCGGTGTTGTTTGGTACCATGAAGTCGGCTTGGACACATGCACAACTTAACGAAACACTGTCTGTGCACCATCCTCACAATTATTGTTATGTTTCACCCCATTGTTGCAGCCACTGTGTCAGTCCATCTGATTATGGGCCTTTCTCTTTTGTGCTGGCCCTCTAAGTATATTGTCCTTTACTCTACTTATCATGATACTGTTTATATTGTTTCAGCTGTGAGAGGATTTTCGTTCTCTTTATACTGGGTTGTATGTAGTCCATACTGAAGGCTGTATTATTTGCTATTCATCAGTCCTCTGTACTCTCAGCAAACAAGGTTGTGCCATCTACATATTGACGGTTGTTAATGAGGCTTCTTCCAATCCTGATGTCATGTTTAGCTTCTTGGATCTAAATTAGTATGACATCAAAATTTCTGGACGCTCCCCCTGAAAAAGTTCTCACTTTAAGCTAATATTACTGAAAGATAAGTAAGTGCAGGGCAGAGGGCTTTGCCAGAATGTCCACATACGTAGGATCCAGGTCACGATCTGGTGGAAAGTCTCTTTCAACTGATTGACCGCTTATAGCAGGTCTCATCATGGGATTGATTACATGACGTCAGAGCTCATTCTTTGGAATGACTACATTACTACACAAGTGCTAAACACATTGTAACTGCCAAACCAGTGAGAATCATGGTCCAGCCAAGTTGACACACAGCCTTAGTCATCACACCAGGGTGATAATAACATCAGTGGAAGCCACTTCATAGACTTCTTCTGAGGAGTGTTGTCATTGTTCTTGTTAGGTGCTGTCCAGTCAGTTCTGGTTTATAGCAACCCTATGCACAACAGAACAAAACACTGTCTGGTCCTGCACCATCTAAACATGTGTTATGTTTCAGCCCATTTCTGCTGCTGGAGTCATGGTGTGGTACTGTAGGATAAGCACTGGACTGCTATCTACAAGATTGGTAGTTCAAACCCATCAGCCATTACTTAGGAACCCTATACAGGGTCTCTATGATCCAGAAGAGACTCAGTGGTACTTAACAGCAACAACAAATTGTTGCTGCCACTGTGTCAATTTATTTCATTGGGGTTCTTCCTCTTTTTCACGGATCCTCCACTTTTCCAAGCATGATGCCCATCTCCAGGGACAAGTCCCTCTAACAACATATCCAAAGTTTGGGAGATAAAGTCTCACTACCCTTGCTTCTAAGGAAAAGTCTGACTATACTTCTTCCATGACAGATTTGTTTGTTCTTCTGGAAGTTCATGGTACATTCAATATTGTTCTACACCATCATAACTCAAATGCATTGAATCATTTATGGTCTTCCTTATTCACTGTCCAACTTAAACAAGTCATGATGTGATTGAAAATACCATGCCTTGGATCAGGCATACTTTAGTCCTCAAAGTGATGTCTTTGTTCCTTAACACTTTAAAGAAGTCTTATACAACAGATTTGCCTAATGCAATACATCTTTTGATTGCTTGATTGCTGCTTCCCTGAGTGTTGACTGTAGATCCCAGAAAAATGAAATGTTTGACAACTTCAATCTTTTCTCCATTTATCATGGTGTTATTTTCATTGGTCCAACTGTGAGGAATTTTCTTTTCTTTACACTGAGGTGCAATTTATACTAAAAATTGTAGTCTTTGAACTTCATCAGTAAATATTTTAAGTCCTCTTTGCTTCCAGCAAGCAACGTTGTATCATCTGTATATTACAGGTTGTTAATGTGTTTTCTTCCAATCTTGATGGATATAGTCAATATATAGATACAGCTCTTCTTCATATATTCCAGTCTCTTGGATTATTTGCTAATTATACAGATTGAAAAAAATATGGTAAAGGGATACAATCCTGATGCACACCTTACTTAATGTTAAACCGTTCATTATATCATTTTTTTTTTTTTTTGCCTGAACGACACCCTTTTGATCTATGTACAGGTTCTTCATAAGCATAATTAATTGTTCTGGAATTCCCATTCTTTGCAATGCTATTTGTAGTTCATCATAATCCACACAGTCAAATGTCTTTGCATAGTCAACAAAGCATAAGTAAGCATCTTTTTGGTATTCTCTGTTTTCAATCAAGACGCATCTGATCTCAGCAACAATATCCCTAATTCCACATCCTCTTCTCCATCTGTCTGGGATCTTTGGTAGCTCCCTGTTTATGTACTGCTGCAGCTATTTTTAAATTATCTTCAGCAAAATTTTACTTACATGTGATATTAATGATACTGTTAACTGATTTCTGCATTCCATTGGGTCACCATTCTTTGGAATGAACATAAATATGGATCTTTTTTAATCAGTTGGCCGAGCAGCTATTTTTCAAATTTCTTGAAATATACAAATGAGTGCCTTCAGTGTTGCATCAGTTTGTTTAAATATTTCAACTTTTATTCCATCAATTCCTGAAGTCTTGTGATTCAACAATGCTTTTGATGCAGTTTGGTTCCAATGTTTAGATTGCTTGATATGAAAATAGTGTTTATAACAGTGTCTGGCACTTTACAAGTATCCATCAGAGATTTACTATTATTAATTGTACCTTACCACATTTTTCCAGGAGTAATGTGTCCCAAGTAATGGGAGGTACATAAAAATTGATTGTTCACTACCTACCTACCATGTGTAAACCAGCTATATTCATGGTGGTGGTGGTGTTATGTGCCGTGGAGTCAGTTCTGACTCTTAGCAACCCTGTACAGGGTTTCCAAGGCTGTAAACCTTTATGGAAGCAGGAAGTCTTAT
>NW_006408519.1:1275872-1320814 GCF_000296735.1 Chrysochloris asiatica
GCATGTTTGATCAATTTCAGATTGAAGAAGTTGGTACAATTCTTCTATTTCATTCTCACTGGCTATAATGGTTGGTGAGTAAATATGAATAATAGTGGTATTAACTGGTCTTCCCTGTAGGCACACGGATATTATCCTATCGCATTGTACCTCATGAGTGATCTGGATATGTCTTTTTGACAATGGATCCAACACCATTCCTCTTCAACTTGTCAGTCCCGGCATAGTAAACCATGTGCTTGTCAGATTCAAAATGGCCAATACCAGTCCATTTCACTTCACTAATGCCTAAGATATCCATGTTTATGTGTTCCATTTCATTTTTTACAATTACCAATTTTCCTAGATTTATTCATGCTTTATACATTCCATGTTCCAATTATTAATGGATGTTTACAGCTGTTTCTGTTCATTTTAAGTTGTGCCCCATCAGTAAATGAAGGTTCCGAGGGCTTTTCTCTCATGGGCTTTACTCCATTCACATCATCATGGTCAACTCTTTGAGGAGGTAGCTCATCCCCAGTCGCATTTTGAGTGCCTTCCAACCTGAAGGGCTCATTTTCCGCCACTATATCTGACAGTGTTTCTCTGCTTTCATAAGGTTTTCAGTGACTAAATATTCAGAAGTAGTTCATCACTCCTTCTTCCTAGTCTGTCTTCATCTGGAAGCTCATCTGAAACCTGTCCACCATGACTGACCCTGCTGGTATTTAAAATACCGGTGGCATAGCTTTCAGAATCACAGCAACTCACAAGCCACCATAGGACAACAAACTGACAGATAAGTGGTGGAGTTACATTCATAACTATCCCTAAATAAGACTCAATTAGAATAGAACATAAATTCATTGCCTACTTCAACTTCCTCAACAACTTTATTTTCTCACCTAAGTGATCAAGAGAGTCACTCAAGGTCGTACAAAAAATAATAAGAATTATGATCTAGACCCCAGTTTTCTGGCTGAAGGCTCACTAGTTGTTACACTGCATCAAATACTCCTTTCTTTCCCCATCCATAGGTCCCTGTCTTGATAGCACTACAGAATTTTTCCATTTAGAGTTTGAAGTAGTTTTCGCATGAGACAATGCCTCTCCCACTCCAGCTAAGTTTTCCAGTGCTGTAGGAAAGATCACGGAACAGGCAACTTTAGGATTTCAATGCTATTACTGCTACAGCACTTCTGACACTAGTCTTCCCGTCCATCAGAGAGTAAGCTCCAATGGGAAGCTAAACCCACATTTGAACCACTCTATGAATGTTGAAGGAGCTCCAGTAGAGTAGTGGTTAAGAATCAGGCTGCGAACTGCAAGGTCAGCAGTTCAACACTACCAGCTGTTCCGCGGGAGAAAGATGAAGCTTTCTGCTCCCGTAAAGATTTACAGCCTCAGAAACCCTGTACAGGGTCGCTATGAGTCGGAACTGACTCCATGGCACATAACAACAACAATGAATGTTGAAAGTACCATGGAATGCCAAAAGAACAAACAGTTCTGTGTTAGAAGAAGTACAGTCAGTGTGCTCCTTGGAGGCCAGGGTGGCCAGACTTGGTCTTTCATACTTCAGACATATTGTCAGGAGGGATCAGTCTCTGGAGAAGGATATCATGTTTGGTACGGTGGTGGGTCAGAGAAAAAGAGGAAGACCCTCCAGTGAGATGGATTGGCAAAGTGGCAGCATCAATGGGCTGAAGCATGGCAACAATTGTGAGGTTGGCCCAGAACCAGGCAGTGTTTCATTCTGTTGTGCATAGGGTCTCTATGAGTCAGTACTGACTCGATGGCACCTAACAACAAATGTTGTTGTTAGGTGCTGTTGAGTTGGTTTTGTCTTATACCGACACTATGTACAACAGAATGAAACACTGCCTGGTCCAGCAGATTAAATTGAGTTATACAGTATTCCCCTCATTATGTCCAATGAATAGGTAGAAAACTCTAGCAGTTTAATGTGTGTACTCAACCAAATGATTCTTACACCTCTATTTCAGATCAAAAACAATGATATTATATATTCAGAATTCTGAAGAGGCAGATGATTGCTTAATAATTATTTTTGTTTATAAACACACCCTTGAGTCAGAAGGGTTACTCTGAAGCTGACCTTGTGTTCCAACAATCATCCAGACTGAAAGGTGAATCATCACCTCATTAGGTATCTCCTCACAGCTCCTCCACTTGGTTGTTTCTGGGCAACAATGGGCTCTAAGCAGCGCATAATTAAAGCCAGAGTAGCTGATGAGGGAAAGAAGGCTGATCATTAAGGTGTCAAGAAAGAGCCAGGTGGGAACAATGATGGATTGAAAACATGCATTTAGCCTTGCTCTTTTCCCAACCCCTACAAAAATGACAGTAAAGAGATTTTATTACAGGCACAAAGCGACAACAGCAATAATATTTGGGAAGCTGGAGAGCAGATGGACACATGGTCACTGACTCAACAAACCTGAAAATATCGAATTTTAAGCCAGTAGTGGAGAAAGCTAAAAGGCAACCCGATTTAGATTGTATAACCCCCAAGTGTCTCAGGAATTGTCAGCACCAAGTATCCCTGGGAAGTAGGAGTAGATGTTGGGAAAAAAACAAGAGTTTAATTGAAAATCTTCTTAAGATACAGTCAAACCGCCAAATACCTTTCTTATGCATCAGCGTAACTATAATGAATAGAATTATATTCCATACTCTTCATCTTTCCTTTGTCATGTGCTCTTGTAGTTGTATCCACTAGCAGAATATATATCTCTGCCTCACATATGTTGTGTTTGGCTATGAGACTTTTTATGGTCAGTGAAATGTGGGCACAAGTGACAGTGAATACATACACTCTAAGCTTAGGTCTTAGAAGATGTGTGCTTCCACTAGCCCCTGTTGCAGTTCTCCTAGAGATGTGAGAAAAATATACCCTCGGTAGCCTGTTGGTACAAGAAGATGAGAGACATTAGAGTAGACCTGATCAAAACCTAGTCTCAGTTCAATCCCAACCAAGCCCAGCTGACCTCAGAAATGAAATGCTGCTATAAAAAAACTAAAATATATGGTATTGACTTTGGTAACAGGTCATGGATGGCAAAGAAAATATTTTGAGAGGTTAAAAACAATGATGAGGAAAATATAGAAGGCTGGGAAAATAGTGACCCATGTTTTTTAAAAGACAAAACATTTGGTAACAATATTATCTGTAGTAACTTGGAAGATAGAAAACATACCTAATGAACTCAACGCTTTCATCAAAGAGGTTTCTAGAAAGAAGGTAGAGAGCATGAGCTAGATCCCATTAGCTGTGTTTGATAAGGTGCTACAAGAAAGAGACAAGCTCAGAAAAAAACTGGATTTGTAAACACAAAGAGCAGGAAAACAGAAAACTCAGTATTTCTGGGACTAGCTGGATCGGAAGGCAAAACTCTCTCAGCTCTACTTTCTCCCACCAGTAAAAGATTCTCAAATTAAGATATATTTCTTATTGTTGTTATATGCCATTGAGTTAGTTCAGACTCATAGGGACCCTATGCACATCAGAATGAGACACTGCCCAGTCCTGCATCATCCACATAATCATTTTTACCTTTGAGCCCATTGCTGCTGCCACTGTGTCAATCCAAAACTGAGGGTTTCCTCTTTTTCACTGACTCTCCATTTTGCCAAGCATGATGTCCTTCTCCAGGACTGGTCCCTCCTGATATGTCTGAAGTATGAGAGACGAAGTCTTGCCATCCTGTCTTCTAAGAAGCATTCTGACTGTACTTCTTCCAACACAGATTGATTTGTTCTTCTGGAAGTCCACGGTAGTTTTTCTTTTATGGTATTTTTAAATATTCTTCTCCAACACCATAACTTCTACAGTCTTCCTTATTCATTGATCAACTTTCACATTCATATGAGGCTATTCAAAATACCATGGCCAGGCGCACCTTAGTCCTCAAACTCACATCTTTATTCTGGAATACTTTGTAAAGGTCGTATGCTGTAGATTTGTCTAATGCAATATGTTTGATTTCTTGAGTGTTGCTTCCATAAGTGTAGACAGTAGATCCAAGCAAAATGATGTCTTTGACAACTTCATTCTTTTCTCCATTTATCATTATGTTATTTATTGGTCCAGTGGTGATGATTCTTGTTTTCTTTACATTGAGGTGCAACCAATACTGAAGGCTGTGGTCTTTGATCTTCTTCAGTAAGTATTTTAAGTCCTCTTCACTTCCAGCAAGAAAGGTTGTATCATCTGCATATCGAAGATTGTTAGTGAGTCTTCCTCCAATCCTGATGTCATGTTCTTGCTCATATAACCCAGCTTCTCAGATTATTTGCTCAGCATACAGATTGAATACATATGGTGAAAAAATACATCCCTGGCACACATCTTTCCTAATTCTAAACCATTCAGTGTCCCCTTGTTCCACTGCAATGACTGCCTCTTGGTTTATGTACAGGTTCTTTATAAGCACAAGTAAGTGGTCTGGAATACCCAGTCTTTGCAGGGTTATCCATAGCTTGTCATGATCCACGCAGTTGAAAACCTTTGCATAGTCAATAAAGCACAGGTAAACATCTTTCTGGTATTCTCTTCTTTCAGCCAAGATCCATCGGACATCAGGAATGATATCCCTCATTCCACATCCTTGTCTGAATCCAGCTTGAACCTCTTATAGTTCACTGTTAATGTACTGAGTTCCCTGTCAATGTACTGTTGCAGCCATTTTTTAATTATCTTTAGCAAAATTTTATTTGCATGTGTTATTAATGATATAGTCCAATGGTTTCCACATTCCATGAGTCACCTCTATTTGGAATGGACACAAATATTAATCTCCTTGAATCCATTGGCTAGGTAGTTGTCTTCCAAATTTCTTGGCATAGATGAGTGAACACCTCCAGCACTCCACCAGTTTGTTGAAAGATTGCAATTTGTATTCTGTCAATTCCTGGAGCCTTGTTTCTCATCCATGCCTTCAGTGTAGTTTGGACTTCGTCCTTCAGTACCACTGAATTTTGATGATATACTTCCTCTTGAAATGGCTGAACATCAACCATTTATTTTTGGTACAGTGTCTCTGTATATTCCTTCCAACTTCTTTTGATGCTTTTTGCATCATTCAGTATTTTGTCCATAGAATCTTTCAATGTTTCAAGTCAAGGCTTGAATTTTTTCTTTAGTTCTTTCAACTTGAGAAATGCTGAGCATGTTCTTCCCTTGCAGTTTTCTAATTCCAGGTATTTGCACATTTCATTATAATATTTGAGTTTGTCTTCTTGAGCTGCCCTTTGAATTTTTCTGTTCAGCTCTTTTACTTCCTCATTTCTTCCATTTGCTTTAGTACTTCTACGCTGGAGAGTAAGTTTCAGATTCTTCTGACATACATTTTGATTTTTTCCTTCTTTCTTGTCTTTTTAATGACCTTTTGCTTTCTTCCTGTATGATATTCTTGATGTCATCCCACAACTCTTTTGGTCTTTGGCCATTAGTATGTAATGTATCAAATCTGTTCTTGAGGTTACTTCTAAATTCGGGTGGGATATGTTCAAAGTCATAATTTGGCTCTCGTGGACTTTTAAATTTTTCTTCAGCTTCAACCTGACCTTGCAAAAGAGCAATTGATGGTCTATCCCACAGTCTGCCCTTGGCCTTGTTTTGCCTGATGATATGGAGCTTTTCCACTGCATTTTCCCACAGATGTAATCTATTTGATTTATGTGTATTCCATCTGGTTAGTGTCTTTTATGTTGCTTTAAAAAGGTATTTGCAAAAACAACAACAACAACAAAGGTATTTGCAATGAATTAAGTCATTGATCTTACTTTGTGTGGATGATGCAGGACTGGGCAATATTTCGTTCTGTTGTGCATAGGATCATTATGAATTTGAACCGACTCGATGGCACCTACCAACAACAAGAAATGTATCTTGATTTGAGAATCTTTTACTTGTAGGAGAAAGTAGAGATGAGAGACAGCATGATTTCTATCACCAAGGCATTATTTTCTGACTACTGGTCCTTCTTCTTTGTCCCCAACCTTTGTATTCCAATCATCAATACATCTTGATTGTATATTTGACTAGAGAAGTTTGTAGAATTCTTTGATTGCACCATCACTGGCTTTACTGGTGGTATGTAAATTTGAATAATAGCAGAATTCACTCATCTGCCTTATAGATGTATTAATATTATCCTATCACAGGTAGCATTATATTTCAAGATAGATCTTAATAGGTTCTTTTTATATGATGATGAATGTAACATCATTCCTCTTCAATTTTATCATTCTCAGCATAGTAAATTATGTGATTGTTAGACTCAAATGGCCAATACCAGTCCATTTCAGATCACTAATGCATCAAATATCAATCTTTGTATGTTCCATTTCATTTTTGACAACTTCAAAATTTCCCTTATTCATACTTCATACATTCCATGTTCTGATTAGTAATGGATGTTTACTGCTGTTTCTCCTCATTTTAAATTGTGCCCCATCAACAAATCAAGGTCAAATCTTTTCTCCATTTGCATATTCATGGTCAACTCTATTTGGAGGAGGCAGCTTTTCCCCAGTCATTGTTTGAGTGCCTTCCAACCTGAGGGGCTCATCTTCCAACACTGTACCAGACAATATTCTGGTTGTTGTGGTTGTTAGGTGCTATCGAGTTGGTACCAACTCATAATGACCCTATGCACAACAGAATGAAACAGTGCCCAGTCCTGGGCCAACCTCACAATCACTGCTACATTTGAGTCCATTGATGCTGCCACTTGGTCAATCCATCACGCTGGGGGTCTTTCTCTTTTTCTCTGACCCTCCAGCTTACCAAACATGGTATCCTTCTCCAGTGACTGGTTCCTCCTGACAATATGTCCGAAGTATGAGAGACAAAGTTGACCATCCTGGCTTCCAAGGAGTATTCTGGCTGTACTTCACCCAACACAGATCTATTTGTTCTTTTAGCAGTCTAAAATGGTACTCTCAATATTCTCCTCCAACACCATAACTCAAATGTATCAATTCTTCTATGGTCTGCCTTATTCAGTGTTCAACTTTCTCATGCATATGAGGTTACTGAAGATACCATGGCTTGAGTCAGGTGTACCTTAGTCTTCAAACTGACATTTTTGCTCTTCAACACTTTAAAAAAAAGTCCTGTGCAGCAGATTTGCCTAATACGTTATTTGATTTCTTGATGCTGCTTCTATGAGTGCTGATGGTTGATCTGAGAAAAATGAAGTCTTTGACAACTTCAATCTTTTCTCCATTGATAATAATGTTGTTTATTGGTCCAATGGTGAGGATTTTTGTTTTCTTTACATTGGTGCTACTCATTGTGTTTCAATATTCCGGTTGCACTGCTATTCATACATTTTTCAGTGGCGCTGGTAGTGGAGTGGTTACGAATCGGTATGCTAACCTCAAGGTTGGCAGTTCGAAACTACCAGCTGTTCCGTGGGAGAAAGATGAGACTTTCTGTTCCCGTAAAGACTTGCAGCCTCAGAAACCCTTTACAGGGTCGCTATGAGTCAGAACTGACTCCACAGTACTCAACAACAACAACAACAACAAACATTCACAACTAGTCTGCCTCTCCTTATTCCTAGTCTTAGTCTGGAAGCTCAGTTGGAACCTGTCCACCATTGGTGTTCCTGCTGGTATTTAAAATATCGGTGGTATATCACTGCAACCATCATGCCTCCCTCCACAGCATGACAAACTGACAGAGGATTTGGGGATATTTCTTATGTGTATATAACATTTCCTCTTCCCATCCTTCTCCTTTCATGAGGAATTATCTTCCATAGTTACCCTGCCCGGTTGCACATTTGTATGTTGGGTATAGCTGGTTGGTTTTGTGCCATGGAGTTGGTTCTGACTCCATAGGGTAAGTTATTAAAAAAAAAACCCTGCATAGGGTTTCCAAGGCTATAATCTTTATGGGAGTAAAAAGCCTCATCTTTCTCCCTTGGAACCACTGGTAGTTTCGAACTATTGACCTTGAGATTAGTAGGCCGATTAGTAACCACTACACTACCAGGGGTGAGGAAGTTCATAGTTCAACAAAAACTGTATCTTAGCCTGGCATAGTTCATGAGATCCTGAATTTTGAGCCTAACAATATAGTTAGATATGACTTTGAGTATGTCTTAGGGAGAAGGTGAATGTATTTTGCATATGTAAGGACATGAATAATTATGACAAAGAGGGAAGAAAGTGTAGATTACTTTACTGTTTCCATTAATTTCACTCTTCCTTTATTCACACTGTGCTATGTCACTGCAGTTCCTCTTATTTGTTGTTGTTAAGTGCCTAAGTTCCATTGAGTCAGTTCCAACTCACAGTGGCCCTGTATACAGTTTCCAAGGAGCAGCTGGTGGGCCTGAACCACTGACACTGTGGTTTGCAGTCCGTGCTGATCCTATAGCGCCACACCAGGTGTCCTCCTCTTACTAGAGAGGACATTTACTTCCCTACCACAATAATGCTGGTTTTGGCCTTGTAACTTGCTCCAGCCAATACAAGGTAGGCCACAATGACAATATGCTGGGTCTAAGATTAGGTCTTAAGAAATACTGCATGCTCCATTTGTCTCCTTTCTGTTTCTATTGTCACCATGGGAAAAGCATGCCCCTAACAGTCCATTCTCCAAGGAGAGTTAGAGAAACAAGTGGACTAGACTGGATGCAAACACACAACCTGCAGCTAAATTCAACCAAGCTCAGCCAGGAGCAGCAGAGTTGCCCCAGCTGACAGATGTATTGTTGTTGTTGTTGTTGTTAAGTGCCATCGAGTCGGGACCGACCCATAGCGACCCTGTACAGGGTTTCCGAGGGTGTAAATCTTTACGGGAGTAGAAAGCCTCATCTTTCTCCCGCGGAGCGGCTGGTAGTTTCGAACCGCTGACCTTAAGGTTCGCAGCCCGATTCGTAACTAGAGATAAATGCTTGTTAGAGAAACAAGCCTCTGAGATTTTGTGATTTTTGTTTTCTGTTGAAATAACTGACTAATTTAGTGTCTATCTTTCCATGACCCCAGTGAAAGACTGGAGGTCTAACCTTTATAGAAGATAAAACAGGATTTTAAAGTTCCCATATTGCCACGTGGAGTCCTGGTGTGGCACTGGGCCACAAGGTCTGTATGAACTGCAAGGTTGGCAGTTCAAACTCACCAGCTGCTCCTCGGAAACCCTATATAAGGTCGCTGTGAGTCGGAAATGACTCAACGGCACTTAAGAACAGCAAACAAATAGAAAAAAATGAAAAACCTTTGTTAAGATAAAGCATATATATATTGACAGATAAAAACATTTTTAAACACTAAACATTAATACAATCAAAGAGCTGAAGGAATACACTATATCCCTAAAATATGATAAGGATGCTAGTCAAAGTGGAGCATAAAGACCATGAAACAAAACAACAACAAAAAGGACCTTGGTGTGGTGTAAAGAATTATTTAATATGTCTTTTCTAGCCTTAGTGTTAGCTGTTATTGTTAAGTGCTGGCATCTCAGTTCTGACTCATAGCAACCCTATATAGGGTTTCTGAGAAGGGATCTTGAGTTTCAAACCGACCTTGTGGTCCAGTGCTTATCCTATAGCACCACTCCAGGACTCCCATCAAGCTACTCTGGGTGAGAGAAAGTGGGAGGAGATGCTGATAGAATAACAAGGTTCAGCTGTTAACAGAATTAATTGTAATCATAAAAACTTGAAAAATCTAACAAGGGTATCAAATGAGCATCTGAGAAGAGGAGGGGGGATGGGGATCTCATTATGATCAAAGAAGAAGAGTCAAGAATGGAGCGTGTCCTCTGGACTCTGCGTGCTGTGTACATTGAACTTCCTTGACCGAGGGTCAGACAGCTGTTCCAGGGAAGCAGCAGCGAACAGAGCACCAGACAGAGCAGTGGGCATCCCAGTCCACAGAGCAAGTAAAGCTGAGTGGCTTTGGACAAGAGTCTTGCTTGCAGAGTGAAGTGCCTCCAGGCACTCATCTGGGAGAGGGGCAGGTCTGTTGACCCACAGAGTTAGAGCCAAGGGCCTTCAGGCTGAGGCTTACGGTGGTGTGGTATGTCTTGTGGGCACTTATCAGCAACCCTGAAAGCACTTTTAGGGCCAGAGAGCCTGTGGGCACGACTGAGAAACGGCCGGCCTGACTGGGACTGTGCTCTGAGCATTTCTGTCTCTGCATTGTAGCCTGTTAACTTCCCTAATAAGCCCTGTAACTGGGAGTGTGGTGCCTGACTTCTATGTCACATTCATTGCAATGAATGATGGAGCCTAGCTGAGCAGTGTGCTGTGGAGGGATGATTGATGCCCTGTTTTTACAGTTTGGTACCATTTTTGCATTTGGAAAAAAAATCCCTGATATTAGGATGAAAAACCCAGAGACAACTGGAAGATAAAATTAAGGATACTTCTTTAAGCATACAAAAAAAAGAAAACAAGATGAAAAGGTAAGATAAGAAAATCAGAAGTTTGGTTAAGGAAATCCAGCATCTGGATAGCAAATATGAAAAAAAGAGCAGAGAAAATGATGGGGAAGAAATCTCCAAAGAAAGATTTCAAGAGAATATCCTAGAATTGTTTGAAAAGGCCCACCAGGAATCAAGCACAATGGAGAAAAATAAGCCCATACTAAGTTATATGATTGTGAAATCTTAGAATAGTGGAGCCAGCACAAAGAAAAAATTCCTGAAATCTAGGAGAGGAGGACCCTTTAAATGAAAAATTTAAGAGCCAGAATGATAACAAACTTCTTTATAGCAACATTAGAAGCTAGAAGATAAAATGGAGGGATGCCTTTAAAGTGATGAGAAGAAAATAAGTTCCAACCTTAAACTCGGTAACTACTAGAACTAAGTTACTACCAGTGAAGTTTGAAGGTAGAATGAATATATTTTCAAATACAGGTGGTATTAAAGTCTCGTTCCCAATATGTATTGCCCTAAATGAGGGTGTAGTGAAATGAATTACTTTATGTGGCCTTTGGCTTTGGTTATTTGGGAAAACATCTTAAAAGATTCCTCCTTCCCTACCACTCCAACCCCAAGTTCTAGGGGCAAAGTCACCTTTACCCTAGTTTTTTTACCCAAGAGAGTTTGATACATTTGTCTAGGTGAATTGATATTTTCTGAGTAAGCTGTAAAAAGCTTGATAGTTAGATCCTTTCTCCTGACCCTGGGCTGCAGCCTGCCCTGTAATTGGTATGTATCTTGCTGGCATGGTCCACTATAGGGATTGGTCAGTTCGTGACCTTGCTGGCAAGGCCATGCCTTGAAATTGACTAGACTTTTCTTATACAAAGGAACCCTGGTTGTTGTTGTTGTTGTTAAGTTCCATCGAGTTGATTCCGACCCATAGAGACCCTATATAGGGTTTCCAAGGAGCAGCTGGTGAGCTTGAACCACCGACCTTGCAGTTCAAATGACTTTGCAGTCTGACGCATTAGCTCACAATGCCACACTTCTTATACAAAGGAACCGTGGTGGTATTTCGGGTTAAATGTTGGACTGCTAACTATAAAGTTGGCAGTTCAAACCCACCAGGTGCTCAGTGGAAGAAAGATGAGGTTTTCTGTTTCCCTATAGATTTAGTCTAAGAAAACTTACATAGGGTTGCTATGAGTCAACTAGATAGCAGCAAATTTCATTTTTTGGTGTTTGCTTAAATGAAAGGGAAAAAAGCAAAGAGGCAAGAGGAAAGAAGAAGCAGAGAAGAGTTGAGGAACCTCCTAAGAGGTAACATGGGTCAAGCACTGTCACAGTGAAACCATTGAGAGGCCTCGGAGGGCCCTGAAGCAGAGTTTGTGGCAACCACAGAAACCTACTGCTAGGAAAGTAGCTCAGAACAAAATCAACTGAACTGGCCACGAGCTGGGTCAGTTATCAGTGCAGTGGCTGCAAGCAGGGAGGCCTGCAGAGCTGGGCGGGGGCATGCATGGCTGAGAGGGACCCTGCCCAGCAGAGAGAAGGGCTTGCTCCTATGCACAGCCCAGAGGAGCTGAGAGAACTGGCCAGCACTGACGAAGGGAGGGATGTGCTTTCTGCTTCAGGGAAACCCTCCAGACTTTGCCTATGGGCTTCCTGATCCTAATCCTGAGTTGCAGCCTGTGGATCCTGATCCCAGTTTGTACACTGTTACTTCCTTATTCAACCACTTATTTGTGAATGTGGTTTGTGAGTTCTGTACGGCCATTGCAATAGGACTCAGCAGAGAATACTAGGGGGAGGACAACCATGTCAGATTTGGTAAAAATGTTGGAGAATGGAGGTATGTCTGACCACAACCTCAAAGGACTCAGCTCTGTGCTGGTCCTGAGACAGATTTGCTCTCTTTCTGAAGTTACAGGACTTCAGGTGCTTCTAGAACTTTATAGAGGGCATAAAGTTAAATGGAAACATTTGTCCTATTATAGAGTTCATCAATCATAACAGTGGATCATAGCAAAATCCCAGGATGATGGTGAAGGCAGATCCACAAAGAGTGGCAGTACAAAAAGTAGCCAGTCCAGTACTGATTAATTCAGGTCTGAAATCTCCTAGAGAACGTTCATTAAGAAAACAATTCATAGATTAGGCAATGTGTTTGAAATAAGATTTACAAAGCTGAGGAAGTATTTATGGTTTAATTAGGGGAAAGTACATAGGAAATCAAGCAAATGAAAAAATAAGACAATTATGAAGACCAGGGAAAAGAAAATGCTGTGTATGAAAGAAAATGTAAATGATTTTCTATGGTTTAGCTGTCAACAGTGATTATATCATCTCAATATTGTAAACAATGAATATTGATACATCTAACCAAATGTACAAAGCAATCATATTCCGAGGATCAAGAGATGAGATCACCATTGGTAGTAGGGATGCGGGTAATAGAGAAGAGTTAACACCTCATCTCCAATAGTGAGAACTCAAGAGCTAATGCCTAAAACAAAAATCAAGAAGTAACAATGGAACCCATGGTGTCTACAGAAACCATCTGGAGTGCCCAAGAAAGAATTCTTGTTACAAAAGAAAGAAATGAATTTATACTCATGTATGAAACAAGGCCCAGAAGAACCAGTGCCATGCCTGAAGGGGTGGGACAAAGGTCTGTGTCTACACTGCTCTTGCTTTGCCTTCAGCTTGTACTGGTAGGTTAGCAGAATGTGAAGACTAAACTCATGCACAGGGTTAGGGGCAAAATACCATCTTGGCTAAGGAATGGGCATCCAAGCAAGTCCTCATCTCCAGGTCAGTGGAGCATGGCAAGCACAGATCTACTACCACAACCACCTCCACCCACTGCCTGCCCACAAGAGTATATTCAAGCTTCAAACTGATGGGTAGGAACAGCAGAGGATGCTCTGGGCATGTTAGAGTATGGTACCAGGAAAATAAGTGCAAATGGAGTCGGAACCTAGAACTCAGTCCATGGCTGTAGATACAGAGCCCAGCTTTAAGGACAGGGGTGGACAGCACAGGAGGAAGATAAAATCAGGGACAGCTACATGTATGGTTAATCAGTGAAGTGTTCTATTGGAGGGAGGAGACAGAGAATTGAGCATGCTCAATAATCTTACACCAAAGCCCAATAAGGACTAGGCCCATGTGGGAGGCTGGATCCCATGGGCACCTGGGAGTGGGTATACCAGACTCCACACTCAGGGCATTAGATTGAGTCCAGACTTGTCATTTCCACATCCCTCCATGGGGTCTTCAAATGCTTCCCAGCTTGATTGCTGTGTGAAAAGGCACCCAATGACCAGAGCAGACCAGGACTGGTGACTCTTAAAACATTGTCTTCATACCAACTCTATACAGAGTCGTTATGAGTTGGAACCAACTCAACAGCACTTAACAACAAACCAGGCTTTCAAACTTCCTCTCCATTGCCAAGCTCTGACAGCAAAGAGCTTGACTGTAGCATCTTCCTCTTTTTGCTACCTCACTACCTACTGGTCTCCCAGGCTACAGACACCAGGCAAGGCCACTATCAGTAATGCTAACTACAGTCATGTCCATCCTCATTCCCAGAGAAACAGTTTCTAATGTTGGCACCCCGGGGCCCAGTTTCCCTTTAACTGATGACAGCTGCAGGGTCACTTGTCACCAGCAGGCCCTTGAAGGGGCCTCTTCATCAGATGTAAAGTCTAACAAGGCCGAAGGTGAACTTTAACACCTAAAATGACTAAAGTGAAAGCAAAAGGGATGCAGGGTGAGACATTTGGGATGAATGTTGTGATGAGGAAAGAAATTCAAGTGTGGACAACACTGGAAGTTTTCCTAGAATTCCTAGGGTGCTAGGGGAACAAGAATTCCTTGGATGGTGCAAATGGTTCACACACCAAGCCACTGGCCAAAGGCTGGAAGTTGGCGACCACCCAAGGAGTCTTGGATGAAGGCCCTGGAGATGTACTTCTGAACAACAGGCTGTTGAAAACTCTATGGAGCACGATTCTACTCTACACACATGGGGTTACCATGAGTCTCAACATCAGCAAGTGGATACTGGTGAGGGGAACACAGAGAGCTCCATCTTGTCAAGATAAGGACATGTGCTTGAAACTGCCAGCACAGGCAACGTGTCTGACAGAACTGGCTATTAGGAGGCAATAGGCAAGATGCTTCTCTTCAAAAATAACACCTTCCTTTCCACAGTTTCTGCTTCATTCTTCTTTCTCTCCTTTATCCTCACTGGTTCTGAGGAGTTTGGGCAACTGCATGTCTTAGATTTCTGAAAATGAGCATGGCTTTTTCTCAGGAACCCTTCTGTGCCCTGCCCGGGACACCATTTTTTTTTTTTTTTAATAAGTGATGATGAGTTCTCAGGATGACAATCCAGTCACACCTGAAAGAACAGTATCCCATTCAACCTGTGTAGATGTGAGGCAGCAGCCTGTCCCTCTGTCCCCAGATGAAGACTAGCCACTGCTGATGGTGACTTAGAAGAGCATAGTGGTAAGGACCAGGTTGCCATAGTCACACTGAAGCTTTTGTGATGTAAACTGAGGGTCAGCTAATGCCTATTAATTCCCTGGCCCCAATCCAACCATCTCTCTTGTCTTCAGCCTGGAAAGGCACTGAGACACGGGCAGAAATCTACCTTGCACTAAATGGTTTATAAAACAAAGTTGCTGGTACAATTATTACTCTATCTTTCTCAACAGATGGGGAAATCTTGCTGTTTTGCAATGACTAATTAGAGACCTCAAGTAGGGTCAACAATAAAAACAGCTTAAAGGATCACCCTTGTAGAGAAGAATGGCTGGGTACAGGGCCATGCTCTGGCAGGCACTTGGTAAATGCACCCTGGATTCAATGAGACAGAAGGCGAGGGCTATTTATGACATAACTATGTAGATTTAAAGGGCCCCAGTGGGGCAACAAAGGAGACCTGGTGGCATTGTTCTGCTAATCACTAGGTCAGTGGTTCAAACCCACCAGCTGCTCCTCAGGAGAAAGACGAGGCTGTGTGTTCCCATCAAGATTTACAGTCCAAGGAGCAGTTCTACTCTAGCCTATAGGGAAGCTATGAGTCAGAACTGATTCAATGGCAGTGGGTTTGGTTTGGGGTTTGGTGATGCAACATTTAAGTGCTTGACTGCTATCCAAAAGGTTAGCAGTTCAAACCCACCCAGAAGCCCTATAGAAGAAAGACCAGGAAATCTGGTCTCATGAAGATTACAGCCTTCAAAACCCTTTGCAGTAGTTCTACTTTGTCACGTGGGGTCACTAAGAGCTGAAAATGGACACAATGGTACCTAAGATCTAAGACACAGCCATCTCTTTTTGTACAGTATGACAATGGCCTTATCCTTGGTTGGAAGCAGAGGGCCTTAGAATAATCACACCTGGAGGGTCATTGTTAAATGTTTATCTCGTGCCTGATCTACTGGTCAAAAGCCTTCGATGGCTGCCTACTGTCAGTGAAACCAAGTACTGGTTCCTAAAAGCTATCTATAATCTCACTCCACTCATCCTTGGGTGTCTTACTCCTGCTACTCCATTCCTTCCCTTGTGCCCAGAGTCACATTAAGGGACAGCTAAATCTCCAGTCCATAAAATGTACATAAACTAAAGGAATGTAGATAAATGCAAGCAAAACCTCCACTGTGTATATAAAGCCTTTGGCATTCATAAGGACTGGATTCAGGAGAAGCTGTGGGTTGCAAGTTTTCAGCAGTTAGAGTCCTAGAAAGAGAAGAGCCGAGAACCAGGAAGGGGAAGGCTGAGTGTGGGAAGGGAAAGGACAGGAAGAGGTAACTCAGAGCTGGAAGGTAGAGAAGCAAGGCTAGGGGAAACAGCCAAAGTATTTCAAGTGAACTCATGCCATCTTCTCCACCTCCTCTTTGAAATTCCAAGTAATAACACTTAAAACTTCTATCACATAGATTTCACATGTCACTTCCGTAAGGTAGCTCCCATTGTTGCTGCTGTTGTTGCTGTTAAATGCTGTCGAATCGATTCTGACCCATAGCAACCCTGTATAGGATTTCCGAGGAACAGCTGGTGAGCTTGAACCTCTGATCTTGTAGTTCAAATGGCTTTGCAGTCCGGCACAGTAACCCACCGCACCACACCAGGGTTCTTAAGTACCATTAGTATCCTCATTTTACTGATGAAGGAACTGCAGAGTAAAGTGGTTTGTCCAAGGTCACAAAACTAGTAAACAATGGAACCAGGACCAGCCAGCTCTAGGCACCATGCTCTTTCAGCCTCTTCTGCCTTTTTGGTGCATCCTATGTTGCTACGTATACCTTGAAGACTAAGGTGCACCTGACCCAAGCCATAGTATTTTCAATAACCTCATATGCATGCAAAAGCTGGACACTGA
Source organism: Chrysochloris asiatica (assembly GCF_000296735.1). Taxonomy (NCBI): domain Eukaryota; kingdom Metazoa; phylum Chordata; class Mammalia; order Afrosoricida; family Chrysochloridae; genus Chrysochloris; species Chrysochloris asiatica. Next base: position 1,292,666 of record NW_006408519.1, read on the forward strand.
ATAAGGAAGACCGTAGATGAAATGATGTTTTTGAGTTATGGTGTTGGAGAAGAATATTGAAAGTGCTATGGGCTGCCAAAAGAACCAATAGATCCATTTTGGAAGAAGTGCAGCCAGACTGCTCCTTGGAGGACAAGATGGCCAAACTTCGTCTCTCATACTTCAGACATACTGTCAGGAAGGACCAGTTACTGGGGAAGGACATCATGTTTGGTAAGGTTGAGGGTCAGAGAAAAAGAGGAAGAACCCCAGTGAGATGGATTGGCCAAGTGGCAGCATCGATGAACTTAAGCGTGCCAACAGTAGTGAGGTGGGCCCAGGATCGGGCAGTGTTTCGTTCTGCTGTGCATAAGGTCACTATGGGTCGGTACTGACTTGATGGCACCTAACAACAACAACAACTATGAGCCAAGGGAGCCACTGCTGGTTGAGCTTGAGCTGCTATTGATTGTGCTTCTAGCCCCCTTCCTGTAAATACACATGGAGCATCTCCAGCCTTGCACTGTAATGCCTCTTCCCTCGTCATTTTGTCTGCTAGTCAAACCGTCCAATAGCCCATACTTATTCAGACGTCTCTTTCTTTGAGCCTTTAACAACTCTTTCAGCTATGGCAGCATTTCTACTAGACTTTGTTTTATAGGTATTACAAACTCACCTCCCTCTTTCTTTTGGAGTAGGCAAATCTTTCTTGAGCACTCCCAAAGTCTCTGTCATCACCACAGTGAGAAAGACAAGATCTGTCCTTCATGGAGCTTACAGTTGAGTCACGAGAGCAGACAATGACGAAGCAATGAATGTGAGGAAGTACTGTTTGAGTGGATTGAGGGTCCTATGGCTAAAGCAAGCAATAAGGACATCAGGAGAGGGCCTGTGTCTTGCGAAACCATTTTTTTTTTCACTCATTTATTTATTCATTTATTATTTAAGCCACATCTACTCTGAGTACCTGAGGTGGTTCACAATGAAAGCCACATCTACAGCAAAACTACTCAAACTTCCAGACAGTCAATGCCTCCCATGATTTTCAGACTGTGGGAGGGACTTTTTTTTTTTTTCAAAAGGACAAAAGAGATTTTTGACCACAGGAACTTGAGAAGGTCAATTCTTGAGTATGAACATTTAAAGGTGCCTGGTCAAGTTGATGGTGCTGCTACATAAAAGGTTAGCAATTTAAATCCACCCAAGGAATCCATGAAAGAAAGGCCTAATGATCTGCTTCTATATAGATTATAGCAAAAACAAAACAAAACAAGCAAACCCAAAAAACCCTACAAGAACTCAGTTCTACTCTAACACAGGGGGTCTATGAATTGACTCCATGGTTAGCTTTGTGTTTAGTTTTTTTTTTTTATTATTAAATGTTTTTATTTTGGATCGAGTGAAAGTTTACAGGGCACATCATCAGCTTCACATTCAACCATTCATATAGCTTGTTTCATTACATTGATTATTATCCCCTCCATATATCATCAGTTAACAGTGTTTCTCTCTATCCTCTTTAGCTTTTTTTTTTTTTTTTTGGGTTGGGGGGAACTTGCCTTTTTGGAATTTACAGTCTCGGCTTTTAGGGAAGGTTTTTACATTTGTCTGTGGATATCCAGGGCTCATGTATGAGATTACTAACAAGCATTACTGAATAATCAGATGAGGGACAGTTTGCTATGTCTACTAGGTGGCTAAAGTCTGATCCTCAGAGCCTATGGTTTGGACGGTCAACAACACTTGGGCCCACAGGGTCTTGACCTCCTGACCGGGTCTGCACGGTCTGCATCAGATTCCCCCTTATTTATTGTTTGTTTAAGGGACGCTGCCTGTCTTAGGCGGTCAGTGCAAATTCCTCAGTCTAACCCGTCATCGAAACTCATTGCAGCATGGCAATGGCTCTGTCTTAGGTTGCCGAGGTTCCACGTGATCCTTACCCGTCTCTGGCCACACGTCCAGCATAAACAGCCACCATCCGAGGAAGGCAGGGAGGGAGGAGATCGGCTGGGGACCCCATAGGCAAGATGTTGCCAGCCCACCACCTGCTCTAAGGTGACCAAGCAGGGTCACTATGCTGAGGTTCAATCAAGTTCTTAGGGGAACTTACTCTCTAGCAGGGGTAGCAAATTAGTAGCCACTCAGTGCTCACTTTGAAAATTACTTATATCATAGGAAAACCATATTTTGCAGCAATCAGGAAGATGGCTTGATATCACAGGTGCTCAATAAATTATGCTAATTAAAGTCAATAATATATGGCAATGCTTTATTCAGACCAGAACATCTTCTACCTTGAAGGCAGGTCTTTGAACCAATTCATTCTGGGTGGAATGCCTGCTGAGAATTTGTCTTTCCACCTAAGATATACAGAATCAGATGATCTACGTTTATATCAAGATTTGCATTTTACGGATCTCATATGAATCTTGTTAAAATGTTGTTAAAATTCAGTATATCTAGGGTGGAAAAACAAACTCTTAGGAGGGGTTCAACCAGGATGAACTGGCTTGTTGTCCAGCTTAAAGACCCGTCCACCCTGGCAACTCCTACTACGTGGAAACCAGAGAAGTCCCCAGGAGGCTCTCCTCATTTTCTCCCACCTCCCCTGGATTGCCTGCACTCTGCTCTTCTCAGTCTTTCCACTAGCCCATCCCTAGCTCTCCCTTGCTGCTCTTCTCTCTTTAATCAGAGAAATCATTTTCCTTCTTCAATCAAATGGATGGCTAAATTGTTCTGTAATAACACCCAACAGTGCTTTGGACATGTGAGAAGAGCAAAGAAAAGAGAGGCCAAGAGGGAGAGAGGAGGAATTGGAACCAGAGTTCTCCTCCCCATGGTGCTCCCTGGAGGCTCTGGCAAGTGATTCACCAGCACTTAAGATAAGACCTACTTGCATCATAGATGATTAGACTAAAATTTCTACTAGATTCACTCTCACAATCATCAGGCTGATTCCAACTTATAGGGCAGAGTAAAATTGCTCCCCAGGGTTTCTAAGACTGTGGATCTCTATGGGAGCAGACAGCCTCCTCTTTCTCCCTCAGAACGCTGGTAGGTTTGACCTGAGGTAATATACAACGAAAAATCCTCAGCACCATCAAGATAAATACTGAGCATTTATATGTGCCAGACACTGTTCTAAGTGCTCTCTACATCTTCACTCATTTAGAGTAATATGTTTTCATAAATAATTATTCCAGGAAAGTTAACCCTTGCTCTGGTAAGTGACAGATCTGGACCAGGGGATCTTGTCTCTCTAATGGTCTGTATCTTCACCACAGTCCTTGGTCTTCTTTGCGCCTCAGTTCTCTCTGTGAAATGGAGTTGTTGGAGCCATGTCCAAGATCCCACAAGGTCATGTGACTGAGTCCAGGCAGCTTTCATCTACTCACTGCTCCCTCTGTCATGGGACAAATCATGGCTACTTTTTGATGAGTGAATAAATGGCAGAATCAATAAACACCATGAGAAGGGAGAAAAACTTTGGTGTGAAAATATCCCTGAATGTCCCGTTTCATTAAATGAGAATTTTGGTAAGGAACAATAAAGTTCCTGTTGCCGTTAAGTGTCATCAAGTTGGTTCTGACTCATAGCGGACGCTGTATAGGGTTTCCAAGGAGTGAATGGTGGGTTTGAACTTCCAAGCTTACAGTCCAGTGTTTATCCTTCAGCACCATACCAAGACTCTGATAAAGTCCCCAGGCTTCATTTCATATAATGATGGGAAAGAAGACGGAGGCTGTGGGGAAATTAATGTAAATGAAACATCTTCTGAGTCCCCAAATACTCCCTGTTATGGAGAAGGAAATGATGTATCCGGACAACCTCACTAAAGACTGCAGGCACACTCAGGCCTTGTCAGAGGCCACAGGCTAAGGAGTAAGTACTGAAGCACAGGGAGATGATGCTTAGAAACAAAGCAAAAAATCCAGGATCATTTGTGATTAGGAACCTGAGACATCTGAAATCTAAACCTAGAAGGAGTGCTAGTGAGTGTTCATTTATCAGCTTATTTCATAACCACAGGCAGTGAGTTAAGGGCTCCATGGGTCTCTTGTTGTTGTTAAATGCCATAGAGTCGGTTCCGGCTCATAGCGACCCTGTATAGGGTTTCCGAGGCTGTAAATCTTTACTGGTGCAGAACGCCTCAGCTTTCTCCCGTGGAGCAGCTGGTAGTTTCCAACTGCTGACCTTATGGTTCACAGCCCGATTCGTAACCACTACGCTACCAGAGCTCCTTCCATGGGTCTCTAGGAGATACAAAACCAATAGCACAAAGACCTCTGCCCTCTAATAACAAGGGTTCTACAGACCAAAAACACTCAACACGCTTCCCATTCAATTAAATATGATACTAAAACAAAGGGGGGGGGGTCAAAGTTAGAAACAGAAAAGCTACCTCTACAGTGTTTGAAAGCATAACTGATGCCTAAATAGGTATAAAAGATATTATAGAGCATAGTGGTTACGAATCGGGCTGCTAATCTTATAGTCAGCAGTTTGAAACTACAAGCAGTTCCGTGGGACAAAGATAAGGCTTTCTGCTCCCATAAATATTTACAGCCTCAGAAATACAGGGTCGCTATGGGTCAGAACCAACTCCACAGCACACCAACAAAACAACAAAATTCATATCTATACTTTAGATCAGCTAACCTTACTGTGCGGTGCTGTCAAGTCAGTTACAACTCTTAGTGATCCCTACGCACAACAGAAATGAATACTGCCTGATGCTGTGTTTGAGTCCATTGTTGTTGTGTTTTGTCAATTCATCTTGTTGCAGGGCGTTCTCTTTTTTGCTAACCCTCTTATTTTCCAAATGCAATGTCCTTCTCCAGGGACTTGTCCTTCCTGACAATGTATCCAAAGTACAAGAGAGGAAATTTCACCAACCTCACTTCTAAGGAGTATTCTCACTATACTTCTTTCAAGACAGATTTGTTTGTTTTTCTGGAAGTCCCTGGTACTTTCAATATCTTTTCCCAACACCATAATTCAAATGTGTTGATTCTTCTCTGGTCTTCCGCTGGACAATGAATAACATTGTCCAACTTTCACATGTATATGAGGCAACTGAAATACTATAGCTTGGGCCAGTCCTCAAACTGACAACTTTGCTCTTTAACACTTTAAAAAGATCTTTCTGCCACATACTTCTGTTGCAGCGCTGAAGGAGCTCACTCATCTACACAAATAAGTTTGAATGACAGCTACCTGGCCAATCAATTGGAAGAGATCCATATATGTGCCCAGTCCCAAGAAAGGTGACCCAACAGAATGTGAAAAATCTTCAAATAATATCATCAGTATCACATGCAAGCAAAATATTGCTGCAGATAATTTAAAAATGGTTCCAGTAATACATTGACAGGGAACTGCAAGAAATTTAAGCTGGATTCAGAAAAGGACACGGAGCTAGAAGTATCACTGCTGACATCAGATGGATCTTGGCTGAAAGCACAGAATACCAGAAAAATGTTCACGTGTGCTTTGTTGACTATGCAAAGGTATTCGACAGTGTGGATTATAACAAACTATGGATAAGGTTTTGAAGAATGGGTATTCCAGAGCACTTAATTGTGCACATGAGAAATTTGTACAAAGACCAAGAGGTGGTTGTACAAACAAAACAAGGGGATACTGAACTGTTTTAAATCAGGAAAGGTGTTTGTCGGAGTTGTATCTTTTTACCATAGTTAATTCAGTCTGTATGCTGAGCAACTAATTATATGAAGAAGAACATGACATCAGGAGTGGAGAAAGAATCATTAACAATATGCAGATGGCACAACCTTGCTTGCTGAAAGCAAAGAGGACTTGAAATACTGATGAAGATCAAAGACTGCAGGCTTCACTAGGGATTGTACCTCAATGTAAAGAAAAAAACAATCCTCACAACTGTATCAGTGAATGACATCATGATAAATGGGGGAAAGAATGAAGTTGTCAAAGACTTCATTTTGCTTGGATCTACAATCTATAGTCATGGAAGCAGCAGTCAGGAAATCAAGGATTAGATAATAGTATTGTGTTGATGTTAAATTTCTTAATTTATTCATTAAATGAAGGGACTTCAAAAAGTTTGTGGGAAAATTCCATTATCTTTCAATTCCAATTTTTTCACAAACTTTTTTAAAGCCCTCTTATATCATGGCAGATGATACAACCTTGCTTGCTGAAAGTGAAAAGTTCTTAAAACATTTACCAATGAAGATCAAAGAGCACAGCCTTCAGTATGGATTACATGTCAATGTAAAGAAAACAAAACTCGTCACCACTGGACCAATAAACAACATTCTTATCAATGGAGAAAAGATTGAAGTTGTCAAGGACTTCATTTTTCTTGGATCAACTATCAATACTCATGGAAGCAGCAGTCAAGAAATCAAATGACGTATTGCATTAGGCAAATCTGCTACACAAGACCTTTTTAAAGTGTTAAAGAACAAAAAAGTCAACTTGAGGACTAAGGTACGTCTGACCCAAGCCATAGTATTTTCAATAACCTCATACGCATGTGAAAGCTGAACACTGAATAAGGAAGACCGTAGAAGAATTGATGCTTTTGAGTTCTGGTGTTTGAGGAGAATATTGAAAGTGCCATGGACTGCCAAAAGAACCAATAGATCCGTTTTGGAAGAAGTGCAGCCAGAGTGCTCCTTGGCGGTCAATATGGCCAAACTTCATCTCTCATACTTCAGACATATTGTCAGGAAGGACCAGTCACTGGAGAAGAATATCGTGTTTGGTAAGGTGGAAGGTCAGAGAAAAAGAGGAAGACCCCCAACAAGATGGACTGGCCAAGTGGCAGCATCGATGGACTCAAGCATGGCAACTGTAGTGAGGTTGGCCCAGGATCGGGCAGTGTTTCCTTCTGCTGTACATAAGGTGGCTATGAGTCAGTACCAACTCGATGGCACCTAACAACAATAATATATCGTGACTGTGAAACCAAATGGATGTCCTTGATCTTTAGAAATATATTCACTCAAGTACTTCAGGGTAATAGGGTGTCTCCCTCACAGTCAAAGCCTTCAGAAACACACACATACAGAGAGAGAAAGAGAGAATGGTAGAGCAAATAAGTCAAAATGTAAACACTTAGAGAATATAAATAAATAACAAGAATTGATTGTACTATTCTCAAAACTTCTATATGTTTGAAATTTGGTATAACTTAAAAGGGGATTAAAACAAAACAAAACAAAACAAAAGCCTCCCATGCCCACAATTGATAAAATTGATAAGTCAAAGATGGGGCATCTCTGAAGCATCACCAGTCCTGAAAGAGGCACAGTCTGGCAGCACCTCACCTGAATCACTGCTCTACCCTCTGTTCCCAGAATACAGGAAAATCACAGGCTGCTTGCACGCCAAGCATCAAAAGGTAACATGTTTTAGTACATGAGTCAAATGACTATGTTTAAACAAACCAATTTAAACCAGTTTCTCAAAGAGTTTATCCAAACACAGCTGGTGGAAAGAGGCATTTAATCAGAAATGAGACTATCAAAGTCACATTACCATTAACCCCCATTTGTCCTTAAGCTAAAAATAGTGTTGCAGATATTCAGCAAAGGCAATGCTTTGAAAGTCTGTAGCAATTCAGGTATGTGTAGGGAACCCTGTGGCTTTGTAGGATAAACACTGGATTGCTAACCACAAAGATGGTGGTTCAAACCCACCATCTGTTCTGCAGGAGGAAGTTGGGGCTTTCTGCTCCCGCAAAGATTTAAAAGCCTTGGAAACCCTATACAGGGTAGCTGTGGGTGGAATGGACTCAATGGCACTTAACAGCAGCAACACAGGTAATGAGTATGTCTGTGATGGTGCAACAGGTTTACATTTGGGTGGTGGTGGTGGTTGTTGTTAAGTGCCGTCGAGTCTGTTCCCACCCATCGCAACCCTGTATAGGCTTTCCAAGGAGCAACTGATGAGCTTGGATACTAACTGAAAAGTTGACAGTTTGAATCTATCCAGTGGCACCATGAAAGAAAGGTCTGGCAATCTAAGATAACAATCCAGAACACTCTATGGAATTCTACTCTGAACTATGTGGGTTTCTCCATGATCAGAACTGAATTAATGGCAATGGGTTTAGTTTTGGTACACACACACGCATTTCATTCATTCATATATACACGTTGTTTGTTGTTGTTAAGTGCCATTCAGTCAGTTCCAACTCATAGTGGTTTCCAAGGAGGGTTTGAATATATATATATATATATATAATGGTTTGAATATATATATATATATATATATATATATATATATATATATAAACACACACACATTAGAAAGAGTCCGAGTGAGCCAAAGAGCTAGCTACCAGGAAAACTGTAAGATAATGCTCCTATTGGATGAAAGTCAAGAAATGACAATAGCCAATCAGTGAAGCCCCATAGTCCTCTAGTTAACCTTACAGGACTGGGCAAGGATGAGGGTTGAAAGAACAAACAATGTAAGACTGAAAACTCTTTTATCAGTTGGAAGGATATGGTCCTGTAGCAATGGCATTTTGTTTTCATTTCCAAGATATTTTACTCAAAGTTCACTTTGAAATTTACTAAAATATTGAGATAAGAGGGAATGCTAAATTCTGAACTAATTTAAATTAAAATTTAATAATTTCCCCCCTGACAAAGAAATAAAACCAGGAAAGATTTCTTCCTATATTGATCTCAAACATAAATACAGACACTAGTGTTAACCCATCAGGATTTATGAAAATAATTTTGATTCCTGCATTATTGAGAGGAATCTAGTTTTGGCATGCTCTAAATTATAATGAAACAAACAAGAAAACAAAAACATTTAAAATTAACAATGCCATCAAATACAGACATTCTGTTTAGACACAGTAATGTTAGCAAAGCAAGTAGAATTTTAAAAAAGGGAAAATAATTATTAAACAGATGGGTGGTGAAACATTTTTTGTTTTGTTTTGTTTTTAATGCACAAAGCCTTAATCTGAAGCCAAGCAGAGATGAAGATAAACAAGACATTGCTCTCAATATCCAAAGAGCATAATACCCAGGAAATACATGAAATCTGTCTAAAATACTGACTGCACTTAACATGAACTTAGCATCCTGATGCCAAATGAAACATTAAAGCAATTCCCCTATTTTTAGGGCTTTGTAGTTCAGTGGTTGTATAATGAATCAGGATGTATCTTGGCATACTCGCTGGCAGCGCGGAAGATATTTGTTTTCCTACCAAAAATAGCTGGAGTCTCCTAAATTGTGGAATGAGTACAAGCTGACCAGAGAACTTGAGGAATGCGACTCAACCATTTAATCAGTAGAGATCAGTCAGGAGGCCAAGGCTAAGGGTCTGACACATTGTCAAGAGGCTGCTGGAAAACAGTGATGGCAATTAAAAGATTGTTGTTGTTAGCTGCTGCCCAGGCGACTCCAACTCTTGGTGACCCCATGTGCAACAGAATGAAACGTTGCCTAATCCTGTGCCAACTCCACGATCGGTGGCATACTAGTCTATTGGGAACACTGTACACTTTGAGTGCCTTCCAATCTAGGGGGCTCATCTTCCAGCACTATACTGGACTATTGGATAATATTCTATTGTGTCCATAGGGTTTTCACTGGCTGATTTTCAGAAGTGACTGTCATGCCATTCTTTCTAGTTTAATGAAGTCTGGAAGCTCCACTGTGAAACTGTCCACCATGAAGGACCCTGCTGGCATTTGAAATACTGGTAGCATAGCTTCCAGCTTCCTAACAACATGCAAGCCACCACTGTCAACAAACTGATAGACTGATGGTAGACTTAGAAGATTAGCCAGCATTGTAGCTGTGGGGTGTGAGAGACATTACACAGATATTCTGAGAAGAGCTGGGGGGGGGGCGGCACGCTATGAAAGAATGGTGGGAGGAATTTACTAGATTCCAAATGGGAAGCCTCTGGTGTGCTGTGTCCTAACGTACTGCATCCCACTCAGGGACTCCTTTCTAGCAATCTACAGGAGACCCTGCTGCATTAGGACATGACACACCAGAGACTCCCCATTTGGAATCTAGTAAATTCCTCCCACCATCTCTCAAGATGAGTGTTTCTCCTCCTCTCATGGGACCTCAGCATTGCCCAAACTATTTTATTGTGGCAGCATATCTCTAGCAGTCTGGTCTCACCTGGAATGTCTCTTACTTATCAGTTTCTTCACCCATAAAATGAGATGGTTGGACTCAGTAATCTTCAAGATCCTTTCCAGGTCTAAAACTGGAATTACAATGAGCAATTTTGATTCCAAACACAGAGATATGAACTTTTGGCCTTCCACAATCTTGGCTAAGGGCACATGTGATTAACTTGTTTCTCACAATCATGTATAACTGGCCAAAGATGAAACAGCAGCCTCCCTAATGCCTAACTGGCCACAGATGGAAGAGAAGCCTCTGTAGCAGCTCTTAAGAAAGTGTATAACCCTGTCACCATAATCTCATAATGCTATGGGAATATGTGTTTACCAGAGCTCAGTTAAAACACATTGAACACAGAGGCAGGGGAAGTTCAGTACCAAGGAGGAATCTTCTTGGCGTTCACTCAAGGGTGGGGTGTGCTATTAAGGACTGAGGAAGTTAAATCACACTGAAGATGCTTCACTGGCTTAAAGAATAAGCACAAAGGCTAATATGCATTGCCTGCTTATCATATGCCAGGACCTGTTCTAGGGTCTTTGCAAGATAATATCACTTAATTCTCCTATCAACCCTATAAAATGGGTTATAAACCTCCATGCACCCCAATATGTTTATGAAGTGGTTTCCATTCACCTCTGCAGAGACCATACATTTTCCACTATACTCCAACTCTCTCCCTGACCTTAATGTGCAGAGACAAAAACAGAGCCTGGCTCTAGTTTACCAGTCATTTGGCCTTGACCACAGTGAAAGATTTACTAAAACAGAGTCCAGGAAAATTTCAGAAAAAGTAATAAATGCTGGAATTTTGTCCTAATATTGTTAGTGAAATCTCTAGATTACAGATGGATTCTACATCCTAGCAACCTCAGTTTATCTCCAAAGACAGGGTTCCTAACAACACAATCATTAAAGCAGAGGACCAAGTTGAGGCTCATTCATTTTGTTATTTCAAGAAAAATGCAAAAGCTTACTTTCACTGACAGGAAAGCCCAGGATAATCTCCTTAGTGACACTGAACCAAGGGACCTAGCAACCATCTACCCTTGAAAGATGTTCCTGGACAACAAGGTTAAAAACAAAGCAATGTGTCTCATAGTTAAAGCATGCCACAGCAAAGGCTATCACATTCAAATTGGTTGCCTGATAGTCCACCTTGATAGTCCAAGAAGAACAGATGATCTACCTACAACAAAAGCAAACACAACAGAAAAAGCAAAAAGGTTTCTTCCACTCAGCCACTCAGCTTACTATCATTTCTTTTTTTTTTTTAGTTAAATGTTTTTATTTTGGATTGAGTGAAAGTTTACAGGGCACATCATCAGCTTCACATTCAACCATTCATATAGCTTGTTTCATTACATTGATTATTATCCCCACCATATATCATCAGTTAACAGTGTTTCTCTCTATCCTCTTTAGATCCTCTTTAGCTTTTTTTTTGGATGGGGGCGGGACTTGCCTTTTTGGAATTTACAGTCTCGGCTTTTAGGGAAGGTTTTTACATTTGTCTGTGGATATCCAGGGCTCATGTATGAGATTACTAACAAGCATTACTGAATAATCAGATGAGGGACAGTTTGCTATGTCTACTAGGTAGCTAAAGTCTGATCTTCAGAGCCTATGGTTTGGACGGTCAACAACGCTTGGGCCCCCAGGGGCTTGACCTCCTGACCGGGTCTGCATGTTCTGCATCCGAATCCTCCTTATTTATTGTTTGTTTAAGGGACGCTGCCTGTCTTAGGCGGTCAGTGCGAATTCCTCAGTCTTACCAGTCATTGAGACTCATTGCAGCATGGCAACGGCTCTGTCTTAAGTAGCCGAAGTTCCACGTGATCCTTACCCGTCTCTGGCCACATGTCCAGCATAAACAGCCACCATCCGAGGAAGGCAGGGAGGGAGGAGATCAACTGGGGACCCCATACGCAAGACGTTGCCAGCCCTTACTGTCATTTCTTGATTGCCTGAGTCAATCAATCTATCCAAGGAACCGTTCAATGCTTCTTGTTGTTAAGTGCCGTTGAGTCAGTTCCGACTCATAGTGACCCTGTATAGGGTATCCGAGGAGCAGATGATGAGTTTGAACTGACAACCTTACCCTACAGAGTCATACCAAGTCTTCATTAAATATTTAGATCCAATCAAATCATTGAAATATTTCCAACAGTTTGCTTCCCTGGTTGGCACCTGGAAAAACTCCTCCTAAGAACTCAATTAACCAAAGCCACTTTTGCCAGCGGAGGTCCAGAGAATGAAAAGAAAAGTTCTTATCATCATTGCAAAATGTCACCAGGAGAAAGGACCGATCTGATCAAACACTTGTTTTAAAATAGCAGTGTCTGTCACCCTCACCCCTTTACCCTGAATCAGCCTGCAGATTCCCAGGGCTAAGGGAGACACGCAGCACTGGCAGCATGGGATGCGTGTTAGAAATGCAGTCTCAGCCCAACTCCAGAGCTACCAGCTCAGAATCCATGCTTAATGGGATGTCCCAGTGACTGACATGAACAGAAAAGTTTGGGATACCCTGGTTGGAATAACTCCTTGAGGAACTTCAAATGGAATAAACTTGTTCCCAATCAATCTCAAATGATTTGGGAAGGAGGGAATAGATTACTAGGCTTTTCATAAAGCAATAACTGGCAATGGACCCCATGGAGTTTTATTATTATTATTGTATGATATTATTTTGGTATTAGAATTTATTTTTCCTTTTCATTTTATAGGATTTCTCACACTCCTGGAACAGATTAAGGAAGTCAGACATAATAAGCAAAACCAGTGGTACAATAGTAAATTGACTTCCAGAGAGGGATGGAGTGGAGTGGTGAAGTTCTGATTCATTATTGTTGTTAGGTTCTGTTGAGTTGGTTCTGACCCATATACAACAGAACAAAACACTGCCCTGGCCTGCACCATCCTCATAATTGCTGCTATGCCTGAACGCACTGTTGCTGCCACTATGCCAACCCATCTCTTTGGAGCTCTCCTTCTTTTTCTCTGTTCCTTCACTTTACCAAGCATGATGCCCTTCTCCAGGGACTGGTCCCTACTGATAACATGTCTGAAGTCTGAGAGACAAAGTTTGGCCATCTTGGCTGCTAATGAGCATTCTGGTTGTATTTCTTACAACACAGATTTGTTTGTTCGTCTGGCAGTCCCTAGTACCTTTAATCTTCTTCTTCTTCTGATTCATGGACTTTGCCAATTTCCACAGTATAACTAAAAGGAGCTCTGGTAGCGCAGTGGTTACAAATCGGGCTGCGAACCTTAAGGTCAGGAGTTCGAAACTACCAGCTGTTCCGCAGGAGAAAGATGAGGCTTTCTGCTCCCGTAAAGATTTACAGCCTTGGAAACCATGTACAGGGTCACTATGAGTCGGAACTGACTCCATGGCACACAACAACAACAACAACAAATAGTATAACTAAATCCTTATGGCCAACTTCAGGCTATCAATGAATGGCTTAACAACTGGCATGCAAAATTCAGAAAAAAATTAGCAATTGGCTTTTGCAAGCTGGTATGAATCACTCAAACATGCCAATGAACAACCCTCAAAAGAGAAACCCTTTTCCAAGTCCTGGGTACTCTGTCCTCATGTCCATTCACCATGAAATGACATCAGGCTATACTTCCTAAACATACTTTTCAATGGTGCCATGTCTCTGCTCCTCCAGAGCAAGTACTGGAGTACTCTGGTACTCCAGATAAGAGTACTTAGTGATCAGGACATCCTACTGATCACTGAGTACTCTTACCTAAACTTCTCTCCCTGATCTTTAAGACCCCCTTTCATATTCTCTACCTGCTTCTCCTTAGCATGCACCATTATCGTCACTTCTTTTTCCTGCACCCCATCAATTTTGGGGTTGATGAGTAAGGAAGCATGTTGGCCAGTCACTGATGACATTTAACTTTCCAATAATGAGGTGCTGACCTGCCTTAGAATGGAGCTTACACTGGTAACGGCAGGTGGAGAGCTGGAACACAGCTGGGTGTTGATAACAACTTTGAGTTGTGGACCAGCCTGCCCTGAAGCTCACTCTTCTGGACTTCCCATTATGTGAGGCAACAAAGATCCAGGCTTTACACCTGCAGCTGAAAGCAAGCCTAACAGTGGGCCCAGAAGGAAAATAACTCGATGGAACAACAAGCCACATCAATGTGAATCCACACAAGGTCATCACAAGCACAACCTGTACTGGTTCCTACCAGTCCCGCCATCCCAAGGCAGAGAGAATAGGTCTGGAAAGATATCATGGAGGAGTTGAGGTGATCATAACAGGGTGTTACAGTTGTTCATAGGCCCATGGAATCTTAGAGCCGAAAAGGATCTTCTTGTTGTTATTAAGTGCCGTTGAGTCGGCTCTGACACATAGCAACTCTGTATAGGGTTTCCAAAGAACGGCAGGGGAGGTGAACCGCTGACCTTGCTGTTGCAACGTGACCTTGCAGTCCAATGCATTAGCCTGCAGAACCAAACCAAGACTCTGAAAAGGATCTTAATGGTGCAATAATTCTACTTCCCACCTAACACATCCATGATAGGCAATCACCAGTTTCTATAGTATATGGGGATTTACTTCCTTCCAAGGCTGTATTTTCTATTATTTTAAATTATGTGTGATAAGCTAAAATATGGCTTACTGCAATTTCTAGTCACTAGTCATAATTCTTCTCTGTTAAGCCACACATAAAAAAGACCTTGAGAGATACGCAAATATTTATCATGACTCTCAGTTCAGTGCTTTCGTCTCTCATTTCCAGCAGTCATCACGTCTCCTCTGTGGATAACAGGAAAGAGTCTGATGGCAAGCCGGTAGGCACAGTTTGATTCCAGCACAAACCAAGCTACTTTCTCTGGAGAACTCTACTGTCACCCTATCAAGACAGTGTTCCAATCGGTTATAAACCTAAATTCCTTCTAAATTGACCACAAGAACAGAAGGAAACCCTAGCTGCTATAACTAATAACCCTCCTGATATGGGGTGGCTTTACACACTGGATTTTATTTCTCCCTCACATAGATTCGAAAGCTGAGTCCTGACTGGCATACCACTGTCCTCTTAGTGATGATTCAGAGCCAGCAACTTTCCATCTTGTGCCTCCACCATCTTTACCACGTGGCTTCCAAAGCTACAAAGGAAATGGAAATAACACAGAGCATCTGGTAGAGGGGGGTTTGGTGACTCAAGTCAGGAAGTGGTACCTGCCCATCACATCTGCTCACCTTCCACTGGTCAGAACCCAGTGAACAGACCAACACCTCCAAATTATCTATAAGGAAAATCAAGGATTTAACTAAAAGCAGAGTGGCATCCCACAGGAAAAACGGTATTACAAAACATTATTTGTATTTCATGAAAATAGAAAGTTTGGGGCATGGAATGGAAAACAGCTGAAATAAACAAAATGCTTCCAAAAAAAGTCCAAAGGAGTACATTTGGAAAGTCCATCTTCTCTAAAGCACAATAAAACAGCAATGGTGGGTCCAAAGTAAAGACGCTTATTTCTAGAAAATGTGTGCTGTTATCTGAGTTCTTGCTAAAGACTAGCAATGCTCTGCTGTATGATTCTCACAGTATTATTCAGATGTATTCATTTTTAAAGAAAGGGAAATATATAGCAAAGGGAAAATTGGTAGGCTTGATTATGTATAAATTAAACCTTTTATATGTCAATCAATAGCATGACAACTAGGAAAATATTTATGATGATATGAAAAAATGCATACCCCTAAAACATAAAGAATTCTTGAAAATAAAAAAAAATAAGAAGAAGCTCTTCCTGTCGTGGGCTGAGTGCATTCAGCTCGTGGGTCTCAGAAACCCAAAAATTAAGTGGTTCTTCGTGTCCTGGAGGCTGTGCCTGGTGGCTTTGCTGCCATCACCATGCCACAAAACAAATACATTGACTTATACAGTCAGCATTATAGATATTGTATAGATTATCATGAGACAGAGAGCCAAGGAAAGTCGAGAGGCTCATGAACATTCGAAGAAGGCCAAAAAGGCCTAAAAAGGTGATTGGTCTGAAGGCTAAGCTCTACCATAAACAGCTCCATGCAGAGAAAATACAAATGGAAAAGACGATCAAGATGCAGGAAAAGAGAAACACCAAAAAACAAGGTGCAGTGCCTGCCCAGCTGCTGGACAGAAAGGGCAGTCCCGAACTAAAGTACTTTCCAATATGGCTAAACAAAAATGAAAAGAGAAAGCGGGAAAATGGGAAGTACCTCTGCCCAAAGTCCATGACCAGGGAGAAATAGAATATTAAAAGTCTTAAATAGAATATTAAGAGAAAAAAGAAAACATAGAAAAGGATGGTTACTAAAGTCTGCTTTGTTGGCGATGGCTTTACTTGGAAACCACCTAAATCTGAAAGATTCATCAGAGCAAGGGCTTACGTTTCAAGAAGGCTCATGAAACACATCCTGAACTTAAAACTGCCTTCTGCTTACCAATACTTGATGTGAAGAAAATTCCCTCATCCCCACTCTATACAACTCTGGGTGTGATCACCAAACAGACTGTCACTGAAGAGACTGTGAGTGAGTTGGACCTGGTTACACAAGGATGCAAGGTCATCTGGGGGAAATATGCTCAGGTTACCAAGAACCCTGAAAATGATGGATGCATAAAATGCAGTCTTACTGGTTTGATATTAGTTTCCTATAAGTAACTCCTTATTGGTGAAACTACAAACCAACCAGGAAAATCACCATTACCAGGTGTTTCTGAATACTAACAAATAGCCTTACCCGTCTGCAGTCATTAATAACTATTTATGATGTTATTTTAAAGAAAAACAGTAAAATTATCCAGTTTTAAAAAAAATTGATATAAAAGACAAAGAACATGACCAGCCATTCACAGAGCAGACATTATAACTATAATGAAATGCAGTATTTTGACTCAATAATAATCAGACGGCCAGTTTTTGCCAGTCATTAGAAAACCTTTTTTAAAAGATTAGTGCCCTGTGTTTATAAGGCACCCTGGTGGTGTGGTGTAGTGGGTTACAAGTTACACTGTTAACTGCAAGGTCAGCAGTTCGAGTCCACCAGCTGCTCCTCAAGTGATAGATGTAAAGATTACAGTTTCAGAAATCCTATACAGTTCCCTCTGAGTCAGAACTGACTTGACAACACACAGCCATTATCATCTTGTGTTTTTAATAATGTAGGCAAGCAGAGACGATGATGTGGAGAGATAGAGCGGCTGGGAACTCTAGACTCAGAGAGGGAGCGGGGCTGTGTGCTGACGACGGGGGGTCAGGCTTGCAGGGTACACCCTTTGGTTGGTTGATGATGCATGGAGGGGATTGTAACCATGGCAATGAAAAGATATACAATAGGAGGAATGTAAAGCTAATGTTCTTCCATGTAAACTATCACATAATTCACAATAAAATATATATTTTTAATTATTATTATATATATATAAAAACATAGGCAAACCAAGTATTCTCAGACCTACTGACATAGGTTGAAAAACCTTATAGTTGCTTTTTGACCCAGAAATTTCATATCTAGGATTTTGCCTTAAATGAGCAATCAGAGAAGATCACAGAAATTCAGGTACATAGATTTTCATCCTGATATTATTTTTAAGGAGGAAAATAAAAATAACAAATGTGTCTAAAAATTACTTCAAGAAACAAAAAAGAATACAACACACCCATTAAAAGTCATGATTTTGAAAATCATTTAATAATAGGAAATAAAGTTATATGGAGATCAAATTAAGATATAAAATAATGCATATTGCATGGTCCTAATTTTGATGTTATTTTAAATTTATAGAACAACACACTCATCTGCTAAATAAAAGTTTAGATATTTGAGTCCACCCAGAAGCAACTTGGAAGAAAAGCCTGAAGATCTATTTCCAAAACATTAACCATCGACAACTCTACGGAGCATAGTTTTACTCTGACACACATGAGGTCTCCATAAGTCAATGGCACCAGCTATGATACTAAGTAGTTGCAATGCTTAATAAGAAAAAGAACTAGAGCTTTTAGAACAGCTAGTGGAAATTTCTGGATTTCTAATTATATAAAACAATGATCTAATAATATCCACTTCTTACCTATTTGTTGGTGATAGCACGATGTTTTCTGCTTTCGTGATCTAGTACTGAGGTTACAGAAATACCACAGGTAGATGGTTTTAACAAACAGAAATGTATTCTCTCATCGTTGAGGAGGCTAGAAGTCTCACACACCAGCTCCAGAGAGAAAGGGCCTTGTTTCTTCTCAGCTATAGACCTGGCAGTCCTTGGAGATCTCTGAGCATCTTGATATCAGTCTTCTCCTGGGTCTAGGAACTTCACAGTACAGGCATCCTAGTTTCAAAGGATGAACTCTAATCCCGATCCTCTTTCTTTATTGTTGTTGTTGTTGTTAAGTGCTGTTGAGTTGATTCTGACCCATAGTGAGCCTGTACAGAGTTTCCGAAGCTATAAATCTTTACAGGAGCAGAAAGCCTCATCTTTCTCCCTCGAAACAGCTGGTAGTTTTGAACTGCTGACCTTAAGGTTTGCAGCCTGATTTGTAACCACTCCACTACCAGAGTCCCCCTTATTCTATTCACTTTTTGTATCTTGTAACATAAAAGCTGTTACAGGCCACGTCCCTGGAAAACTCCCTAACACTGGATCAGGTTCATGATAAGATTAAGGGTGAAATCCTCTCATTGGTTTATCACATCAGATCATGTCATGGGGACTCATCATGTAACTGGCAAACCACTGAGAAACAAGTTGACATATAGTTTGCTGTTGTTGTTATTGAGTGCCAACGAGTCAGGTTCAACTCACAGTGACCCTGTTGAAGGTTTCCGAGGAATGACTGGTGGGTTTGATCCACCAATCTTGCAATTAACAGTCCAGTGCTTATCCTACAGCACTACACCAAGACTCTGACACATACTTTGTTCTTGTTGTTGTTATGTGCCATTGAGCCGATTCCGACCCATAGCGACCCTGTATAGGGTTTCCAAGGAGCAGCTGGTGAGCTTGAACCACCGACCTTGCAGTTCAAACGGCTTTGTAGTCTGACACATTAGCCCACAGCATAGTGCGTGACACATACTTTGGGGGGACACAATTCAATCCATTACACTTACTCTGACTTTAAAACCTTTATCATCTGATCCATGAACAGCATCATAAACTATGGCAGAAGCAGCTAAGAAACTGTGTTGCATTCCCATTCCTCCAAAAGAAGGAGTGGCAAATAAGTCAAGGAATTTTAAAAGTTTTATTAGGGAAGATTTCAGTGCTTTTCAACCATAGTTGTTAAGTGCCATCAAGTCATTTCTGACTCATAGCCATCCTGTCTAGGGCATCCAAGGAGTGACTGGTGGGTTTGAACTGCTAACCTTGAAGTTCAAACAGACCTTGCAGTCCAGTGCATTATCCTGTAGCACCACACCAGGACTCCTCTCCACAAGTATTAAGTGTAAAAACAACAGAACTCCAAGATTCCTTCCTCTTTTGGTAAGGATGTCTTTTTCCTGGGACCCTTTGTCTGGATGGGGCAAGAGTCCAAGGGGTCCCCATTCAATAATCCAAGCAGATGGTAAATAAAAGTCATATCTTTGAAGTCAGTGATTTGGATACTAACTAGAACATTTTGCTGTTGAAGCCTTAGTCTTTTTATCTGTAAAATGGGTCAAAACACTTCCTGTCTCACAGGATGTCAGGAAGAAGGCATGGTTAAATACTTGCACAGTTACCACTCAGTGTCTAACACAAGGAAAATGTTCTGAGCTTCCTTTCTCCACCCCCAGCCCTCCCTACTCTTGTCCCCAAACCAACCAAATAAATAAAAACACTGTCCTAAACAGCATGTGCTCTTATTGTTGATGTGATTTTCAAACTCCAGCAGTGAAATTTTGCCTCCAAATAAAAATCCCAGCAAAGTCTCAAAATGTCAGCAGACAAAGCTGATTAACATGTTCCCGAAGCATCTTAAATCTCCATTGTCTGGTGAAAGATACTTATTAGCAGGATGTAAGCTAAGTATCTTTGCAGACCCCAGGGTTTGGAGCACAGTCCTGTGAGAACTGTGATTGGAATCTACTATGCTGGCAGGAGGACAAGAAAATTGGAGCTTTCATGGACTCGATGGATTAAACCACCTTGGGATTTGGCAGCACGGGCATTCTCTGCATGTGAGGAGAGTCCCTGGGCAAAGCTGAACACACCACCTGTCAACGTTAGTTCTGGTGACACACAGAACCATTTGTTCCTTGATGTTCTCTCACCACTCAGCCAAAGATATTTTTTCATGAAAATAAATAAATAAGGTGCCATCCAAATGATGTCTCCATTTTTATCTGAGCCAAACTCCGAGGCCAGTTCTCATGGCCAGGGGACGACTCTGCTGCCTGCATCCACTAGTGGATAGAACTCAGAAAGGAATGAGAACTTCGTTTCTCTTATTCAAGATTACACTAGTGTCGGTGAAGAGCATCTGATTCTTATACTGCTACTCCCCCATCCCAGCTTAGTCATGATGATGGTGTTATATTATCCAGCACAATATTTAAAATTTCAAAGTCCTTCAACAGTTATGATTTCATTTAGCTAAAATAAATCCTGAAAAGGACATAGGTCAGGCATGGTATTAACAAAATTAATTATCTGTTTTAACAAAGACATAAGGAGAACTCAGGTCTTCAGACTTCCAGGCAAGTCCACTGACAGCTAGAGCCCAGTGTCTTCTGTCTGGCAAAAAATCTTGATGTTTCAGGGCAAATGTCAGAAGGACTCTTTTTCCTTCTTCCAAGATGAATCGTGATCCTTGATAACTATCCCCCAAAATGGGTGATATTTAATTACATTTTATGACACACATTTACTAAACCTTTTCACACATTTGACCTATATGAAATTGCTGAAATTAGCTGTTTCTGATCTACAAAAACAAATGTTTATGATTCAACCTAATCTTGACAATTTTCAACCTTTTGTAGAAAAAGAGGTGAGAGATCTTCAATTTATTTCAGGTCTGGGAGCCGTAGAAAGCGGTGATCAATCTAGTTACACAAATGTGTGTGTTTAGGTAGTAAAGTATCAGTCATTTATTAGGTTCAATGCTTGACGTGCCCTCTAGAATAATACTGCAAAAGCAGGAAAGAAAAATATTAAGAAAAGTTTACAAACATTAAGTACCTTACCTCTAATGTGTCTCTTACCGGTTTTATTTTACTAACTAATGGTTTATCTCTGTAAGTATGTCAGCTACCACAAACCCTTTTCAAGCTCAAAATACAACTCCAAACGCATTGCCATCATGTGGATTCTGACTCGTGGTGTGACTCATATTACCAGAGTAGAACTGTGTTCCATAGGGTTTTCACGGGGGTAATCTTTTGGAAGTGGATCACCAGGTTCTTCTTCAGAGGTGTCCCTGGTTGGATTCCAACGGTCAACATTTGCAGCTAGTAGATGAGTGCTTAAATGTTTGCACCACTCAGAGACTTTTCCAAGCTCAAGTTGCAGCTTATTTCAGCTCTTACTTTAAAAACACAAATGTTCTTTACTACTCAGTCTTTATTTCTGTGTGTCAGTGAATTGGGTGAAAATCAGTTTTCTATTCAACAATTCATACACATTTTGTTTCATATTAGTGATTGCAAGTCTCACAATGGTGGTGGTGTGCCATGGAGTCGGTTCCGACTCATAGTGACATTGAATAGGGTTTCTGAGGCTGTAAATCTACAGGAAAAAGGAGCTCTGGTAGCGTAATGGTTACGAATTGAGCTGCTATGCTCAGGGTCTGCAGTTCGAAACTACCAGCTGCTCCGCAGAAGAAAGATGAGACTTTCTGCTCCCGTAAAGATTTACAGCCTTGGAAACCCTGTACAGGGTCACTATGAGTTGGAACCGAATCCACGGCACATAACAACAACAAGAACAAAAATCTACAGAAAACCTCATCTTTCTCCTGCAGGATCACTGGTTTTGAACTGCTGACTTTGGGGTTAGCAGCCCTACTCATAACCACTACACTACCAGAGCTCCTTAATAGAGCATCATTTATCTCAGTTCTTCCCTGTGTTGCCCATTTCCATGCCTCCTTTCCTGACCCTTCTGAACTTTCTCCTTTGGTAAATGCTGGCCTTTTGTTTTCAAATGGTTGATTATTGTAAGGAGTGCCTTCCTCTCTAGTGTTCGTGTTCCCCTTATGATCTGTCTACAGTGTTCCGGAAAATTGAGCAACAGGGTTGAATTCAGCTTCAGACCTGAAGAATGGCTAAGGGCCGTAGTCTCAAGGGTTCTACCAGACCTGTAAGCCTGGTCTTTTCTTAGGATTTTGAGTTCTGTTCTACATTTTTCTCCCACTCTATCCAGGACCTTCTAATAGATCCCTTTTCAGAGCAATTGATTGTGGCAGCTGAACACCATCTCGTTCTGCTAGTCTCCGGGTCATGGTGGTTGATGTTCACATGGTTGGTTTGTACACTGGACTACTTGCTTCCTCTCATCTTTGATTTTCTTTTCTATACTTATATCAAACAAGTAAGGTATTTGCACTGCTTCTGACGATTTCTACTTTTCCTTCCAACCTCTTTATAACTCCAGCAATACGTCGAATCCTCGTCATAATAATGATGTAATAACAAGTTAACCCTTTCATGCAAATTTCCCATCGGTACCACTTCGGGAGAAGCACTCACCATCCTGAAGAGCAAATGTCTACCCTTTAAAGATCCAGGACGCTTTGTAGAATTTTTGTGGCCCAACCAGTAAAGTTCCCTCTGCCCCAGAAAAACTCTTACACACTGTGTAGCATAACCACATTTTGGCAGTGTGTTTATTCTAGTTGTTCAGCTTCAGAGCTGAAAACTTAAATGTGGTTTAACTAAAACTAGGCTGCTCTTCATAAACCATTTTACAGTCTTCTACTTCTACCACTGACATATTAGGATTGTTTTCTTTCTTTGTTAAAGTCATAAACTCAGTAACTTGTGTCAATTGCATCTGTTTACAATGCTATCCCCCCCCCAAGGTCATTTCTCTGAAGGTTCTAAAGATACAAAGAATAAGACAATAGGATTTAGTGTCTATCACGGTTTCAGCAGAACTCCTGTTTTCTCTCAGGGTGCAAGGGTTAGGTGATAGTCCCAAACAGAGCCTAGCTTCTGTTTACTGCAGTGGCCTAACAAACCCCTGAAATCCCAGGACTACATCTAACCTCTTAACTCTACTTCCCTAGCTGCCCAGTTATCCTCGTCTTTCCCCTCACTTTAGGTCCCTGGGAGCACTGATGGTTTGTGCTCAACTATGACCCTGACTCACAGTAAGCCCACGTGGTAGAGTAGAACTGTTCCAGGCGTTTTGTTTCGTTTTTTTGCCTACAGTCTTTAAGTCTTTAAGATCCCCAGGTCTTTCTGCCACAGAGCCGCTAATTGAGTTAAAAGTGACAACCTTTCAGTCAGTTGCTAAGCGCTTAACCATTGTGCTACCAAGTAACTGAGTCAATGTCACCCAACGACAACAATTAACCTAAAGGTTGGCGGTTTGAACCCACACAGTGGCACCTTGAAAGAAACGCCTGACGAAATGCTTCCATACGATGAGAGCTGAGGAGGCCCTGTGGAGCCGTTCTACTGTGTGAAAACTGGGTTTGCCATGAGTTTGAGCCCACTGATGGCAATGGATGTGGTTTCTTGGTTTGCTTTTGTTTTTGCTTTTTTGCCCTCAGCTTCTAGCTACCATAAAGTTGGAAAGGCAAGAGAAACTATATCATGAATCAGAAAAAACCTTACCATCTTATGCAGCTAGAAGGACAGACCCCTAGACTCTTCTTGAGTGGGAGAGTAGATTCAGACAGTTCCTCTACCTACTTTTCCAAAATTGCCAGCAGGAGCTAACTGTTTCATTAGACGTATATGAGGATGGGGAGTTTCTGAGCCGTGCGAGCAGAAGGTTGGAGGTTCAAGTCCACCCAAAAGTGCCTCAGAAGAAAAGCCTGATGATCTACTTGTGAAACTTAGCCATTAAAAACCCTAAGGAATGGCATTCTGCTGAATGAAATTAGTCAATCACAAAAGGACAAATATTGAATGAGACCACTGTTGTATAAAGTTACATAAAGGTTTTCTTGATAAAAGAAACATTCTATAATGGTTACAGAGGGGCAGAGGGGAAATTATCCACAAGCTGGGAGGGCAGACACATGTTAAATGGGTGGTAGGGAAGGCAATATACAACAAGAGGGAAAATGAAGGTAGTGGGAGGCACAGGGAGGAATGCAAGAATGAAAGTCTTATTAATTGACGGTACATGGAGGGGACTGTGACCACTGCAATAAAACAGCGTGTGGTCTGAATGTAACACTGATGGTCTGCTCTGTAAATCTTCAGTCTGTTCACAAGAAAACATTTTAAAAAGTAGAGCACAGTTCAACTCTGACACACCTAGGTCCATTACATCTCCCAACCCTGGTTGGGCCACTCATGGACTACACCACCAAGCACAGATTCATTGGGATAAGCAGTCCTGACTTCCAAGTATCGTTATAGGGCCTGAATATGATAACCTATGCACAGTCCCAGCAAAGTGTGAGTAAATCTACTTTATTGTCTTTTTCTTGGGATATCATTGAGGAAAATGACACGGATCAGAATCCATTTTGCAGCCTGAAGATAATTTCTGCAGGAAAGATGAGATTTGAAGGTTAATTTCAAATTTGCTATATAGTGAAGTCAACATATCTCCAGGCCTATAACTGAGAGCTTAGGAGAACAAGAAATTAGATCAAGAGTGAGCCAGAAAACCATAAGCCTCTAGGATGTTGGAGCATCTGGGATGCAGTTCAAGATAATTTACTTACATTTCAAGTGGGTTTCACATTTATCTGCACTTCATGTATTTGTTTAACATCTAGAAGTTCTTCTCTGCCCAACAGGGTCACTCTGAGTCAGAATGGACTGAACAGCAACGAGTTTGGTTTGGGTTTTATAAGACAGAAAGACCTGCTCGTCTGCTCTCAGAAAGATGAGTCTAGAAGACTATGGGACAGTTCTACTCTGCCACATGCGGTTGCTTTGAGTGGAAAGTTGACTCAACAACACCCAGCAACAACATAAAACAGTTACCACACTAAATGCTGCAGAGCTAGTGAAAGACACAAAGATGAAAGACACAAAGATGCCTCCTTCACTACACCCTGAAAGATACTGTTTTGTTCTTTTGTTTTGTTAAGAGCTAACTTGATGGCAACTAACAGCAATATCGCAATATCGCAGAAGAAAAGATGAGGCTCTCTGCTCCCATAAAGATGTAAAGCCTCAGATACCCAATACAGGGTCGCTATGATGACACTTAACAACAAACAAACAACAGCAATATCAAAAGCTGGTAAAATAGTAATGAATTATATCAAAACATCCTCCTGTTTTCATTTGGATTGATTTCTGGAGAGAGATGATTTGGAACAATAAGTCCTACAGCTCTCGTCTCCCCGCTAACCACTTCAAATGCAGCTTGCATGTGGCCCTGGGACCCTGGGAAGAAAACAAATTAATGAAGAACTGAACCACAGGACACAGAACAAACCACTACCTCGTCATGCACCATCTTCTGGTGGCTACTATACCGCAGTATATTGGGGCAGCCACTGTGCATTTTGAGTATCTTCCAACCTAGGGGGCTCAGCTCCCAGCACTATATCAGACACTATTCTCTTATCACCCATAGAGTTTTCAGTGGCTACTTTTCAGAAATAGATTGCCTGGACTTTCTCCCTAGTTTATCTTAATCTGGGAGCTTTGCTGAAGCCTGTGCATCATAGGTGAGCTAACTGACCTTTGAAATACCCGTGGCACAGCTTCTAGGATTATAGCAACACCTAAGCCACCACAGTATGACAAACTGACAAGACAAGAGGTAGCGTTGTCTGTACAATGTCAAGAAATGCATCTTCAAAATAATTGTCTAATTTTATGATCTTTGTTATATAAATTAAGGAAAACCATATGCTTGTTTGCAAATTTACCTGCAAGACAAGTCTCTTTTCTGTCCCAACACTTTTCTATGTAGACAGTTAAAAGCCATCACAGATTTCAACTCTTAGCTCTTTAACAAATAAGAAAATGCAAGCACAGAAAAGATGGATGATTGACATGAAGCTCATGTCAGCCTCATCAGAACCAGGCTTGTTAGTGTTGCTATTAGGTGCCACTGCCTGGTCCTGCACCAACCTCCCTCGTAATTGTTGATGTGTTTGAATGCATTGTTGCAGCCACTGTATCAGTCCTTATCATTGGGGACTTCCTCTTTTTCAATGACCCTCAACTTTACCATGCCTTATGCCCTTTTCCAGGGACTAGTCTCTGCTGATAACATGTCCTAAGTATGTGAGATAAAGGCTCGCCATTGTTACTTCTAAAGAGCACTGTGGTTGTATTTCTTCCAAGAAAGATTTGTTTGTTCCTCTGGTTGTTGTTAAGTGCCGTCGAGTCAGTTCTGACCCATAGCGATCCTATATAGGGTTTCCAAGGTGTTGCTAGTGAGCTTGAACAGCTGACATTGCAGTTCAAATGACAATGCTGTCCAGCGCATTAACTCACAGCCACCACACTAGGACTCCTGTTCTTCTGGTTGCCATGGTATATTCAAATACCATAATTCAAATGCATTAGTTCTTCTCCAGTCTTCTTAATTCATTGTCCAACTTTCACATGCAAATGGCAATTGAAAATACCATGGTCTAGGTCACCACAGTCCAGCTCTAATCCTGCCAGCTGAACCATACCACTCTCCATTTAAAAATACGCAATGGTTTTGGTGTGTCAAAGTAGGCTAAGCACTGGATTGCTAAACTCAAGGTTGGCAGTTCAAACCTACCAGCCACTCCTCAGGAATTCTATACAGGGTTGCTAGGAGTTGGAACTAACTTGAGAACAACAACAACAAATAGCTTAATGCCTACATGGGTACTCAGACACAAATGTAAATTTGATGCGATCAGAAATGCAATTATGCTTTACACAAGTTCTTTATATTCAAAATAGCAATACAAGGTATTAAACAACCAATGGCCTGCTGGTAACGGGTAATTGCCAATCTAGAAATCATGCACACCTGCAAAGTGGAACGAGTGACGGACACACCCTCCCTTTAGCTGCACCAGAAAAGGACAGGAAATGGAAAAATAGCACCTCTGGCCACAAGTCAGCACTAATATTTTGAAATAAGCCAAAATATTGCATTCATATAGACTGCAAATATAGATGCACACTGAATCAATGCAACTGGCACATGTACACATGTGCACATGGAACATCAGGGAACATTTGAACAAGAAACATTCTTCATGAGATCTTCACCAGCAGGAGTTTTCAAATGCTTCTTAAGCCTTAGAGCCTTAGGTTCAAATGAAACATTACACAAATAAACATGTTACTTTGGTTGAGTAGACTGACCCAGTGACCCCCTTGGCTCTGAATGGGATCAGATAAACACTGCTTGAAAATGACTTCTCTTATGCAATTTCCTTATTTTACAGGCCTATTTGAAAATAGGCCAAGCTTCAGATAAGTGTGTGTATTGGGTAGGAGGGGTAGAGAGGCTGTATTATTCACAGCCCTGTACTTATTTCTTCATGTTTCATGTTTATAACATCTGCTACACAATGTGTTTAAGCATAAGCATGCACAAGAATTTCCTGGAGAGCTGTTACAACACAGATTTCTGAACCTCAACTCCAGAGATGTTGATTCAGAGGGTTAGGGTGTGGTCCATGGGTTTGCATTTCTAACCAGCTCCTGAGTGATACTGATGCTGCTGCTGCTGATGATGATGTGGGCCCATCACTCTGAATGTCACTGTAATGAAGCACAGCCGAGAGAAACAGCACTGCACTATTGGAAAAAGGGGCCACCAAAACTCCCCTTATAATGTGCCCAACACTTTAAGATGCAAATACTTGTTGAAGGAGTGATTGAATGAATAAGACACCTAGGATTTAAAGTTAGTTGTTGCC
>NW_006408519.1:1320969-1336755 GCF_000296735.1 Chrysochloris asiatica
TGATTGAATGAATAAGACACCTAGGATTTAAAGTTAGTTGTTGCCACTGAACGAGAGCTCTGTGGCATTGGACATAATGCATTCCCTCTTGGTAACAGGCTTTCTGGGTCATCTAGTGGGGTAACAGGCTTTCTGGGTCATCTAGTGGAGTGATACAATCTGGTCTCTACCTTCTTTCACCTTGTGTCTTCTCTTCATATCCCGCATTCACTCTCAACCTTTTCTCATCCCTGCTCTGTGCCCTGCACAGCTAACCCTCATGGACTACTTCAATGGATTTTCTAGTCCCTGACTTCTGTTGGGTTGTGCCAATAGATGGTACAGGCAGGAGACTAGGAAGTGGGAGAAGAGTGAGTTACCTCCCTATCAAGATATTGTAGGTGGGATATGCACCATTAATCATTCCCTGCTCCTGTCAGTAGATACTCTTCATAAAGCTACTCTCTGTAGAGCCCTGATGTGATGCTGTAGGATACGCACTGGACTGGTAACTGCAAAGTCAACAGTTCAAGTCCACCAGCTGCTCTTGGAAACTCTACACAGAGTCACTCTAAGTCGGAAATGATTCAACTGCACAAAAGAACATAGGTTCTAGATTAGTGGCAGACTTTTCACATCCATGTGGGAGTCCCAGGTTTTATTCCAGGCCAACACACTTCATGCACTGCTACAATTCACCTGTCAGTGGTAGCTTGTATGTAACTATGATATTAGCAGATTTCAGCAGAACTTCTCATTCCTGGTAGTATAGTGGATTATGAGCTGGACTGTTAACCACAAGGTCAGTAGTTCAAATCTAAAAGTCACTCCATGTGAGAAAAAGTAGACTTTCTGCTCCTGTTAAGATTTATAGCCTTGGAAATCCTATACAAGGTCATTATGAGTTAGAAATGACTGGATGGCATTTAACAACAAGGAAGGAAGGTTTAGGTGATCCACTGATAAGCACTGGCCAATAATACATTTCAGTATTATTACCAATAAATCCAAAATCAAATCTGTTGCTGACTGGCTATCAAGTTGATACCAACTCATAGCTAACCAATAGGATAGACTAGAATTCCCCAAAGAGTTTCCAAGGCTGTAATCTTTATGGAAGCAGACTGCCACATCTTTCTCTTATGAAGCTGGCTGGTAGGTTCAAACTAACAATGGCTAGCAGCCATTGTTGTTATTGTTAAGTGTCACCGAGTCAGTTTTGACTCAGACTGACCCTATATAGGGTTTCTGAGGTGCAGTTGGTGAGTTTGAACCACCGACCTTGCCATTCAAATGATCTTTCTGTCTGGTGCTTATCCTACAGTGCCACACCAGGACAAACAAATGAATGAAAGACCCAGGGACCTCAGCAGTCTGGTGATGGCACAGTTTCAGGCAGAATTTCATTTTGTTGTGCACACTGAGTTGTCATGAATCAGAGACTGGCATTCAACAACTAACAACAACAACAGGGGTTCCACTAACTGCCCATCTCTGATTCTTCAGGACCAGAGGTGGCTCCCGACTATAGCTAGCCCTGCACTACTCTACCATCTCTTGATGGTTTCTTCAAGCCCTAGCTCACCTTAAAAAGTTGCCTCTTTGTTGAATTTTCTTTTGATTTCTGGTTTGAGAGTGTCCACTGCTTCCTGGAATCCTGATGTGATGCAATGGACTGATAAGCAATGGACTGCTAACTGCAAAGTCAGCAGTTAAAATCCACCAGCCACTCCTTGGAATCCCTATAGAAGATCACTATGAGTTTGAACCAACTTGACAGCACTTCACAACAACACCAACAACTGTTTCCCACTGAGACCCTGTCTGTTATACAAGCATATTTCTTTGAAAGTTCTTACCGCAAACCTGGGCTGGGCATTGCACCCACACAATGACTAACTCCTCCTACGATATAATTTCAATCCAGTAAAATGACCCACTCCTCTATCTCACATCAATGAGAAGACAAAATAATTTATCTGAAATCAATTCATACTTTCAGAAACGCCCAATGTTCATTCATATCTAGATTGGTTGTAGTATCTTCTGTATGCAATGTCTTAAGAGTTCAACACTACCTACAAAAGAAATCTCATGCATGATTTTTTTAGGCTTTATTTGCAAGTTATTGATTAGACTAAGTTATCTGTAGTATTTGTTTGCAAGTATTTTAAAGCTAATTCTGTCATTACATGATACCTGTCATCGAGGGGTATCATTCCTGACGTCAGATGGATCTTGGCTGAAAGCAGAGAATATCAGAAAGATGTTTACCTGCACTTTATTGACTACGCAAAGGCTCTTGAATGTATGGATCATGACAAGCTATGGACAACATTGAGAAGTATGAGCATTCCAGAACACTTCATTGTGCTCTTGAGGAATCTGCACATGGACCAAGAAGCAGTTGTTTGAACAGAACATGGGAACACTAAATGGTTTAAAATTAAGAAAGGTGTGTGACAGGGTTGTTTCTTTCACCATACTTATTCAACCTGTATGCTGAGCAAATAATCTGAGAAGCTGGTTTATATGAAGAAACATCAGGATTGAAGGAAGACTCATTAACAACCTGTGATATGCAGATGATACAACCTTGTTTGCTGAAAGAGAAAAGGACTTAAAGCATTTACTGATGAAGATCAAAGAGCACAGCCTTAGGTGTGGATTACATCTCAATGTAAAGAAAACAAAAACCTTCACCACTGGACCAATAAACAATATTCTTATCAATGGAGAAAAGATTGAAGTTGTCAAGGACTTCATTCTTCTGGATCAATGATCAACACTGATGAAAGCAGCAGTCAAGACATCAAACAATGTGCTACATTAGGCAAATCTGCTGCACAAGACCTTTTTAGAGTGCTGAAGAGCAAAGATGTCAGCTTGAGGAATAAGGTGTGCCTGACCCAAGCCATGGTACTTTCAATAACCTCATATGCATGTAAAAGCTGGACAGCGAATAAGGAAGACAGTAAAAGAATTGATACTTTTGAGTTATGGTGGGTGTTGGAGGAGAATACTGAAAGTGCCATGGGCTGTCAAAAGAACAAACAGATCTGTGTTGGAAGAAGTGCAGCCAGAGTGTTCCTTGAAGGCCAGGATGGCCAAACTTCGTGTCTCATACTTCAGACATATTGCAAGGAGGGACCAGTCACTGGAGAAGGATATTATGTTTGGTAAGGTGGAAGGACAGAGAAAAAGAGGAAGACCCCCAGTGAGTGGTTTGCAAACTGGCAGTATCGATGGGTTCAAGTGTGGAAACAATTGTGAGGTTGGCCCAGGACTGGGCAGTGTTTTGTTCTGTTATACAACATCTGTAGTATTTGTTTGCAAGTATTTTGAAGCTAATTCTTTCATTAACTTGATACCTGTCATCCAATAAATGTTGTTGTTGTTGTTGTTGTTAAGTGTCATCTAGTTGGTACAGACCCATAGCGACCTTATGCACAGCAGAACGAAACACTGCCCAATCCTGGGCCAACCTCGCTATTGTTGCCACGCTTAAGTCCACTGATGCTGCCACTTGGCCAATCCATCTCACTGGGGTCTTTCTTTCTTTCTCTGACCTTCCACCTTACCAAACATGATATCCTTCTCCAGTGATTGGTCCCTTCTGACAATATGTCTGAAGTATGAGAAATGAAGTTTGGCCATCCTGGCCTCCAAGGAGCACTCTGGCTGCACTTCTTCTAACACAGATCTATTGGTTCTTTTGGCAGCCATGGCACTTTCAATATTCTCCTCCAACACCATAACTCAAATGCATCAATTCTTCTATGGTCTTCCTAATTCACTGTCCAGCTTTCGCATGCATATGAGGTTATTGAAAATACCATGGCTTGGATCAGGTGCACCTTAGTTAGCCTGACCTCCCACTATGTGCCAGGCACAGGGTATACAAAGGTAAGCATAACAGTATACCATCCTTCCTTCATGGTATGACAATCTATCACACCAGGGAGATATAAAAAGTAATTACAAAATTGATTATAAAGTTGAGTCTTCAATTGTTGTTGTTGTTATGTGCCTTCGAGTCAGTTCCGACTCATAGAGGCCCTGTACAGGGTTTCCAAGGCTGTAAATCTTTACTGGAGCAGAACGCCTCATCTTTCTCCCGCAGAACAGCTGGTAGTTTCGAACTACTGACCTTAAGGTTCACAGCCAGATATGTAACCACTACACTATCAGAGCTCCTTTGAGTCTTCAATTATTACCTGATAAGTGTTAACACAGGAGAAACCAACACAGTGCAAGTGTATAAGTGAAAGAGGTAGAACTAGAGGGTGGAGGGCATGGTGTCAGGAGGTTTTGGCGGGTTTCTAGACCTCTCTAAGGAGCACTGGTGGCACAGTGATATAGTGCTGGACTGCTATCTGAATGGTTGGCACTGAGAACCCACTCATGTCTCAGCAGGAGGGAAAACCTGGCACTCTGCCTCCATAGAAATTCCAGCCTGGGCCACCCCATGGTGCAGTTCCACTCTGTCACAGGGGTCTGTGACGGCCCATGCCCTCAGCAGACCTCATTGAGAAAAGAATAGGTCTACATGAGCACACTTCATCTCACTGTGAGCTTTTTGAAATCTTTTTCTAGTGGAAGCTTAAATTTAAATAAGAAATAAATATATACATGAAATATAAGTTCTCTAAGAAAGTTGAAAGAATGGATTAAATAATAGAAAGAAAATCAAGGATTGGGCCAGAATGAAACATTACCAAGAAAGAGTTAAAGTGGGGGGAAAAAAAAGTAAGAAAAGGAAAAATGTTGTGATCAGTATTTCACACCAGAAGAGCAAATTCTATTTTCTAATTTTATCCAAAATTATTTTTATTCATTATCACAGTCTACTGTGTTTGGATACTTCTGCTAAAAAGTCAAAAGAATTTTAATAATTGGGGGACTTTTCTTCAGGATATTCTTGTTAGAGTTAATGCTTTTCAGAGAGTCATTGTAAGGGTCCGCATTGCTAAAGTCACTGAAAAATGAGCTTCTTTTGAATTGGCTGAATTTTCAAATGACAGGTTGAAAGCAAACTTACTGTGGATGAGTGCAACTTGTTCTCTCCAACACTGAACTGCCCTGTGATGACTTCAAACAGACATGTAATTAAAGGTCACACACACGTGAACACTCACAGGCAGCTACCCTTCTGTCTGGCGGCATTCGCTCGGCCCTTCATGCTTGGGGCCCAGCATTCCTTCACTGGTGGCTCTTGGCCAGTCCCCAGGCCCCTCCACAAAAGCTCCTTTGGAACACATAGCTGTCCTCTCAGAGGGCAACCCAGTCTTTCCAGCCTAGCGCAGCACAGCAATAGGCACATTGCTTACGTTCATGTCACTTACGGAAAGTTGTTGCTAATTACCATTGAGTAGATACCAACTCCTGGTGACCCCATGTGTGTCAGAGTAGAGCTGTGTTACACAGGGTTTCGAGGCTGTGACTTTTTGGAAGCAGATCTCTAGGCCTGTTTTCCCAGATATCTCTGGATGGGAATAAACAACCAACCTGTTAGGTAGTAGTGGAATGCTTAATTACTTGTGCCACCTAGGGACTCATGGAAAGTCATAGAAATAAAGTTTTCAATGATTTAATGATAAGGTTAAGAAAGCTATCTGCCAGTCAGGGTAAATAGAGCAGGGCATGTGAAAACCCAGGCACTTTCTATTTCCTGCCCCCTACAGTCTCCCCTTCCGCACTTTAAAAAGGTCTTGTGCAGCAGATTTGCCTAATGCAATACGTCCTTTGATTTCTTGACTGCTGCTTCCATGAGTGTTGATATTTGATCCAAGAAGAATGAAGTCCATTGATAAGAATGTTGTTTATTGGTCCAGTAGTGAGAACTTTTATTTTCTTTACATTGAGATGCAATCTATACCAAAGGCTGTGCTCTTTGATCCTCATCAGTAAGTTTTTCGTTTTTTCTCATCAGTAAGTATTTTAAGTCCTCTTCACTTTCAGCAAGTAAAGGTTGTATCATCTGCATATCGCTGGTTGTTAATGATTCCTCCTCCAATCCTGATGCCACGTGTTTCTTCATATAACCCAGCTTCTTGGATTATTTGCTCAGCATACAGGTTGAATAAGTACAGTGAAAGAATACAACCCTGTAGCACACCTTTCCTAATTTTAAACCATTCAGTGTTCCCATATTCTGTTCAAACAACTGTCTCTTAGTCCATGTACAGGTTCCTCACAAGCACAATTAAGTGTTCTAGAATACTCATACTTCATAATGTTGTCCATAGCTTGTCATGATTCACACAATCAAACGCCTTTGTGTGGTCAATAAAGCACAGGTAAAAATCTTTCTGGTATTCTCTGCTTTCAGCCAAGATCCAGCAGATATCAGCAATGATATCCCTTGTTCCACATCCTCTTCTAAATCTAGCTTGAACCTCTGGAAGTTGTCTGTCAATATATGGTTGCAGGCTTTTTAATGTGTTGAAGAACAAAGATGTCAGTTTGAGGACTAAGGTGTGCCTGATCCAAGCCATGGTATTTTCAATAACCTCATATGCATGCGAAAGCTGGACAGTGAATTAGGAAGACCATAGAAGAATTGATGTATTTGAGTTATGGTGTTGGAGGAGAATATTGAAAGTGCCGTGGGCTGCCAAAAGAACCAACAGATCTGTGTTAGAAGAAGTGCAGCCAGAGTGCTCTCTGGAGGCCAGGATGGCCAAACTTCATCTCTCATACTTCGGACATGTTGTCAGGAGGGACCAGTCACTGGAGAAGGATACCATATTTGGTAAGGTGGAGGATCAGAGAAAAAGAGGAAGACCCTCAGCAAGATGGATTGGCAAAGTATCAGCATCAGTGGGCTCAAATGTGGCAACAATTGTAAGGCTGACCAGGACCAGGCAGTGTTTTGTTCTGTTGTGCATAGGATCGCTATGAGATGGTACCATCTCGATGGCACCTAACAACAACACATTTTCCCCAGCTTCTTTCCCTTACAGGAGATGTGGCCCCATTGGCCCAGATAGAAATATCTTGTTCCCTCCTCAGAGAGGTACACACAGGCTTCATGGGTAGAGATTTTCTAGTTTAGGAAATATGGTGTTGTTGTTGTGTGTCATTGAGTAGATTCCAACTTTCAGCAACCCTATAGGACAGAGTAGAACTGCCCTAAAAGATTTCCAGGCTGTAATCTTTGGTTTTGGTTTTGACACTTTTTATTTTGAAGTGAGTGAAGATCATCAGTTTTGTATTCAACAAATCATACACTTTGTTTCATCTCAATGACTGCAATCTCCTTCATTTAACACTCCATCCCTGGAATTCATATTTCCATTCCATGTTCTTTCCTGACCCTTCAGAACTTTGTCCTGAGGTAAATGCTGTTCTTCTGATCTTGAATTGTGCTGTAGTCTCCCCTTACATACCTTTCTACCAATTGGCTGAAAATTGAGCCACAAGTGTCACTTCAGTTCTAGAGCTGAAGGTTGACCAAGCCCACAGTCTTGGGTTCCTCTAGTCTCTTTCTAACCACTAAGTCTAGTTGTTTTTTATTTTTATTGAGTTTTATTACACATTTTCTCCCATTCTATCCAGGAATTACTAATGTGGTCCCTTTCAAAGCAGTTGGTAGGGAAGCAGATGGTCAAATATTTTTTTCCCCCTGGACTGGTGGATTCGAATCACCAACCTATCGGTTACCAGCTGAGTGCTTAACTACTGTGCCACCATGGCTCCTTTAGAAACCATGGTAACATATCCATTATTGTTGTTGTTGTTGGGTGCCGTTGAGTTGGCTCCAACCCATAGTGATTCTATGCAAAACCAAACCAAACCGAACCAACTAAAACATTGCCAGATCCTGTCCCACCTTCACGATTCTTATATCTGAGCCCACTGCTGCTGCCACTGTGCCAATCCATCTCATTGGGGCAGGGGCCTTCCTCCTCTTCTTTGACCCTCCACTTTACCAAGTGTGATGTCTTTCCCCAGGGATTAGTCACTCATGATAACAGTCCAAAGTATGAGAGACGAAGTCTTGCCATCCTGACTTCTACAGTACATCCTTGATGTACTTCTTCCAACGCGGCTTTGTTTGTCCTGGCAGTCCATGGCACTGTCAATATTCTTCTCCAACACCGTAATTCAAATGCATCAGTTTTCATTATCTACAGTCTTTCTTAGTTATTGTCCAACTTTCACATGCATATGAGGCTACTGAAACTACCTTGGCTTGGGTCAAGCACATCTTAGTTGTCAGACTGACATCTTCGGTCTTCAACACATTAAAGGCCTTGTGAAGCAGATGTACCTAATGCAATATATTATTTGATTTTGTGACTGCTGTTTCCATGAATACTAATGGTAGATCCAAACAAAATTAAGTCTTTGATAACTTAAACCTTTTCTCCATTTATCATGATGAGGATTTTTGTTTTCTTTACATTGAGCTGCAACTTTTACTGAAGGCTGTGGTCTTTGAACATCATCAGTAAGTATCTTCACTTTCAGCAAGCAAGATTGTTATCATCTGCACATCACAGGTTGTTAAGGAGTCTTCCTGCAGTGCTACAGTCTTCTCCATATAATTGAGTTTCTTGGATTGTTTGCTCAACGTACAGGTTGAATAAGTATGGTGAAAGGATACAACCCTGGTACATACCTTTCCCGATTTTAAACCACTCAGTGTCCCCTTGCTCTGTTTTAATGGCTGCCTCTTCGTCTCTGTATAGTTTCCTTATGAGTCATACTCATTCTTCACAGTGTTGTCCATAACTTGTTATGATCCACACAGCCAAAAGCCTTTGCAAAGTCAACAAACACAGGAAAACATCTTTCTGGTGCTCTCTGCTTTCAGCCAAGATCAATCTGATGTCAGCAATGATGTTTCATGTCCTCATGTGAAGCCGGCTTGAATGTCTGTTGCAGTTGTTTTGGAGTTATCTTTAGCAAAATTTTACTTGCATATGATATAATGATATTCTCTGACAGTTACTCTATTCCGTTGGGTCACCTCTCTTCAGAATGGGTACAAATATGGATCTCTTCCAATCAGTTGGCCAGGTAGTTGTTTTCCAAGTTTCTTGGCAGAGATGAGTGAGTGCCTCCAGTGTGGCACTTGATTGTTAAAAGGTTTCAATTTGTATTCCATCAATTCCTGGAGCCTTGTTCTTTGCCAATGCCTTACCCATAGGAATCCAAAATATTTTTGTTACCTCTCTCCTTGTCCGTTATTAATTTAAGTAATTCCTATCATTCTTGTCAGCAGTTCAAACTCACCAGCTGCTCCTCAGAAACCCTATACAGAGTCACTATGGGTTGGAACTGACTTGACAAAACTTAACAACAAAAATCATCCTTTAGCCAAGTGACAGGTAATTAAGAGCCTCTATGCCTATAGTCCTGGTGTGGCACTGTAGGGGAAGCCCTGGACTGCTAACCACAAGTTTGGTGCTTCACACCCACAAACTGCTCCTTGGAAACCCTACACAGGGTAGCTATGTGTTGGAACCAACTTGACAGCACTTAACAACAAAACATGCCATATCCAGGAGTCTTGGTGTGGTGCTGTAGGATAAGCACTGGACTGCTAACTACAAAGTTGTTGTTTAAACCCACCAGCTGCACCTTGGAAACCCTGTACAGGATTGCTATGATTTGGAACACGCTCAACGGCTCTTAACAACAACAACATGCCATAACCAAGGCCACACCATGTCCAACGGCTCCATCAAAGCTCCCAGGCACTCCCAGCAGGCAGCCTGCCCTTTTATCACTAGTCTCACCCTCACTGCCTACGTGCTTTACATAAACTGCATTTCATTTTATCTCCATGGGAATCTGTCAGGTATATCCTAGTATTCTCCCCATTTTACAAATGAAGAAGCTAAAGTCTTGAGAGCTTGCGTTATCCGACCCAAATCTCCCAGACAGTCTATGGATGACCTGGGCTCTCTGACTCCACAACTCAGTCTCTGCACCCTAATTACTTATTACAGTGGAACTTGACTCTTCAGCGGAAGCACGCATTATGAGGAGGGCATTGTCTTTAATGTTATGATTAAATGCGGTCAAGTTGGTTCTGACTCATAGTGACCCTGCATAGAGTTTCCAAGGAGCAGCTGTGTAGGTTTGAACCACTCACCTTGTGGTTTGAAGTCCACTGTTTGTCCTACAGCACCACACCAGTAACCCATTGTTTTTATAGTGGTTTTGGTGGTTATGTGCCACGGAGTCGGTTCCGACTCATAGCGACCCTGTACAGGGTTTCCGAGGCTGTAAATCTTTACGGGAGGAGAAAGCCTCATCTTTCTCCCGTGGAACCACTGGTAGTTTCGAACTGCTGACCCTGAGGTTAGCAGCCTGACTCGTAACCACTATGCTACCAGAGCGCCTTGGTCTTTATAGTAATAGTTCTTAATTGACATTCATCAGTGTAAACTCTTATCTTACTATGTCCCCAGCACTTAGCACAGAGCTTGGCACATATTGAAAACAGGCAAGAAGGAGAGAAAGAAACAAAAGAGAGGAAGGAAGAAAACAAGTTCTCAAAAAAATATGTTTGCAATATTCAAATATGTTAAAAGGAGTAATGAATAGATTGAGAGCAAAACATGTGTCATATGGTAAACTGTGTGTACAAATCAATCTGTTCAGGCCACATATAAATAGCAAGAAAGCAAAACCCCAAGGAAATAAAAGTCAGTGGGCAGTTTTTCATTCCAGAAGATTCCAGGAGTGGGGTTGGGCATATGCTACTGGTAGTGAGATGCTAGGAGGGACCATTGTTGGTGTTGTTAAGTGCTGTCCAGTCACTTCTGACTCATAGCAATCCTGTATAGGGTTTCCGAGGAGCTGCACCATCTCTCAGGAAGCACTTGCTCTGGAAAATGCTAAATCCCAAGGAAGCTGATAAAGCTACCTTCATTGTAACAGATTGGAGAGAATGAATTTTACAGCAGGAATGAGTTAGCCTTCATTCAACATTCATTCCACAAATATTTACTGCATATCTAACATGTGCCAGACCCTGGGGACAGAATCACCAGCAGAGAAAAAGTTCCTACTTTCATACAGCTTACAATAAATCAGGACATTTGCATAAACAGGAGAACTATCAGGAAGTAATACATGAGATGCAGAATTAAAACAGGGTGCTGTAAGGACTCATAGAGCAACACATAAACATTAGAAATACAGTAATAGGACAAGGGCTCTGCAGAGAATGAGTGTCACCTACCTTAAAATAACACAGAAAAAATAAAATTAAATTAATTCTGAGTTTTCCCAGTAAGTACAATCTATTCTTCTTGCCAGAATTTATAGACAGTGTTTTCCTGTCAGAATGTTGTAATAAGAGTGGCTGAGATGAACTCTAACAGCTCAAATCATTATAAGACAGAGCAAGAGAAGTAAAGAGAAACAAGTGGATGAAACTCAATCTATACAGTGCTAAGGGTGGATTCTGCAAGCACAAGTCATCTATCTTTCTGGTAACTAACCTATTTTCCAGCTTAAGTGCCACAGAAGATCGTGTTAGTGTCAAGGAGTGATGAAAATCAGAAACTCAACCAGCACAGATGTAGAGTCACAAACGGGCCTGAGGAGTGGAGGGCCCTCAGGTGATCACGCTCAGGGCCAGGGGTGGTGGTACTGGCATTACCTTGGCAGCTGAGAGAAGCAAGTCCAGCACCGGGCTGAGGACAGAGCAGATGGAAGGTTGGACAATACCATATTGCCCTTTGGCATCTTGGGAGCCACTAGACAGGGCCTACAGCACTCAGGCAATCGACTTACTCCTTCACCAAAAGAACAGTCCCTCGGAAAACCACAACCACAGAGTTTCACTGTTCTCCATCTCCATCAAGAACTTTGGCCCTGCTTAGCCAAATCCATTGGCAGGGAGAAGTCGAGGGGGCAGTATATTAGATGTGGCATCACAATTATGCCATGTCTCCTGGTTAAGGAGGCTGTTTTAAAGGGGAAGGGGTATGATGCACACATGTTTGGTTCTCAGTCAGACTGCTGTCGTCACACCCATGAGTTTGTGGGCACTCGGGAGCTGCTGAATATGGACTTGATGGGAGAAAGATGTATTGTGGAAAGGAGGGTCTCAAGATACACAGAGACCCCCTTCCAAGACTGAAACTCTAAGGGAATATATGAGCAGGCATGTCATCTTGCTGGTGACCACGTTGGTCTACCAATGAGGGGAAGTGGGGGGGAACAGCAACGAAGCTGTGAGCTAAGTCCGGCCACATTCAATAGACTCCTGTCAACCTGGATCACGGCCTGGGTGGCCAGTAGTATAGCAAGACCTGGGGACTCCTGAACCCAGGGACAGGGACATAGTCACAGAGGACTAGAGTGGAGAGTGAAGTGTCCACTTGATGTGAAGTGAGGGGAGATGCACAAGAACGCCCATACTTGCAGATAGTATCCATTTGACCTGACTTCCATGGCTAGATGATCAGAACTCGACTAGAGGAAGAAAGAAGAGGAAAAAGTATAATCTGCTACAATTTGATGAACTTGACCCATACTTATCGATGTTGTAGCTTAAAAGAGGGAATGAGTCTTTACAGCAAGGATCATTCCCACTCCCTCTGTATACAGGGTTGACAGGGATAGGCAACTTAGACATTGGTGACCCAAAATGGAGGCGGGGCTTGCAACAAAGGCAAGAAGTGACTGGCTTACAAATTTTCAAGACAGAGTTTAGTTTCAGAGGGTGCAGGGGAAGGTAGAATCTCCACTGAGTGGTTTTCAACCTGTCTAGATGGTACTGGTCAAAGGAGATGGAGATAAGACACTTGTGGTTTGATAGTGAATAATTGCTATCAGGACTGATTGTGATTGTTGCAAATTAAAGGCAGATATTTTGTAACAAAGGAAGGGAGTGGTTGATTTTGCAGTCCAGGAGCGGGACCATCAAGGGAGAAGAGCCGAATGTGGGACCCTATCCAGAGAAGCAGCAATGCCAGAGATGGAGGAAAGATAGAGAGGCTGGGAACTGGACTCAAGGAGGAGGGAGAGGGGCTGTGTGCTGGCAGCTGGAGGGGGTGGGGTGGCATGCAGCCTATACCCTTTGCTTGTTTGAATGGTTATATACTCCTGAGTGCTTTGGTGTACATCCAAAAAAAAGAAAAACCACACAGAGGGATTGGAAGCAAATGCTGTTCGATGACGCATGGAGGGGATTGAAATCATTGCAATGAAACGAAATACCTTAGGATGAATGTTAAGCTGATGCAATAAAATCTTATTTGAAAAAAAAGATACATAGAGAAAGGTGACCAGAATGGCAAAGTGTCTGGAAAAAAAGGTGAAACAGCTGAAAAAATCTGGGGAAAAAAAGACTTTGGGGATACAAAATAGCCTTCTTCAACTGTTTTAAGGGGCTGGCATATGGAAGAGGCACTTACCAATTTCCCTGTATGGAAAAACTCTGGCTGGAAGTGAAGGAGGGATAGGTAGATTTCACCTGAAGACCAAGCAAAACAACTTTCTAAGACTAATGTTGTGATAAAATAGAGCAGGCTACTGTGAAGGCCATGAGACACTGGTAATGTCCAGATTTTAAGCTCTATTATTTCCTG
Source organism: Chrysochloris asiatica (assembly GCF_000296735.1). Classification (NCBI taxonomy): domain Eukaryota; kingdom Metazoa; phylum Chordata; class Mammalia; order Afrosoricida; family Chrysochloridae; genus Chrysochloris; species Chrysochloris asiatica. Next base: position 1,334,511 of record NW_006408519.1, read on the forward strand.
CTTTCCTCCTGTAAAGCCCAGGGCTCTTCTAAGTCTATTCAAGTGCTATCCATCCTTCAAAACCCAACTTGAGTTCCAACTCCAAGTTGTATCAGGCTTTTCCATAATAATCTCTCCCCTTTTTGAATAAAACACTTATTACCTATACCATTTATTTGGGAGATAAGTGTGTACAGGTCTGTGGTATTATTTCCACTGAAGAGTTATTGAATTCTTGTATCTCCATTATTTTTCATGGGTTTTATCTCTGAAATCAGATTACAGCCCCTTGAAGGCAGCAACAGCTTTATGTTACATGACTAGAAACAGCCTGGTGCCTTGCAGACAGTAAGTGTTTAACCTGTTGGTTTATTACCAGAACTTCTTAGCGCCTACTCTGTAGAACAAGGAGCTCTGGTAGCGTAGTGGTTACGAATCTGGCTGCGAACCTTAAGGTCAGCAGTTCGAAACTACCAGCTGCTCCGCGGGAGAAAGATCAGGCTTTCTACGCCCGTAAAGATTTACACCCTCGGAAACCCTGTACGGGGTCGCTATGGGTCGAAACTGACTCGACGGCACTTAACAACAACAACTCTGTAGAACTGCAGATCTCAGTCTAGATTTCTTTTGGGCATACATAGAAGAAACCTTGGGGGTTCTTTCAGATGTCTGATACTGATTATTTCATTTCCTGATTATACTGTTACGTTTTAGTTTTATTGAGCAAAATATTTCTTACAATTAAAATAGCATCCTTCCACAGTTTATTTTTAGAGAAGGAAGGGGGGTAAAAAAAGAGGAAAACTTTTAATTAAAAACATTTCATAACCTTTCCTTCCAATACAAAAATGCCATCCAGAAAACCAACCACTTATGAAAGGATTAATTTTTCTCACGGTTGAATTAAGCAGATGCAATTAACACTACTGACTTTTTCTCCCACACAGAGGCTGCTTCCGTGAATATTTGAATTCAAGACCAATGACAAATTAAGGTGACTTCCAAACTGAATGATCATCAGGAACTTTTCTGCCCACTTGGTTCTTTATACAGTTACCGCTTGCTGAATACAGCTCCTTCAGGGGTCATAGTGTCTTTATGTGAGCATTTCTTTTCTCTAAATACAGACTTTCATATATACAAACTTCCATTAAAGAACAGTTCATTGTCTTATTTTTGGGAGAAAGAACCAACTCCATTCCAAAGTCTAAGAAGGAGGATCTCTGTATGCCAAGGTATTGGCTTTGCAATGGTAACCATGAGTTTGCCTTATACCTTTTGGTACTTAAGGACTGAGGAAGATTGAAGGGAAAACATAACAGATTCTCTTAATGTTGAAAGGCACAGTGCAAACAGACTTTGTATAAAATGGTATAGACTTGCCCTGTTTCCAAGGAGTGGCTGGCAGACCTGAACCACTGACCTTGCAGTTCAAACCAACCTTGAGATCTAGTGCATTATCCCATAGCACCACACCCAGGCTCCTTGTGTTATGTAAATGACACACAAATTAGCATACATTGGAAACTGTAAAGAGTTGATAGACTCACACTCTTTGATTCTTGGAGCTGCTTCAACTCTACAAGGGGCCTGTGTGACCCTGTATGCAGAGTATCCACAAGACAATTACTTTTTTTTTTAGTTGACAACATTTTTATTAAGGTTTTAGAGTGCACATTTCTACACAACTTGAGGAGAAACATAAAAGACAATTCAGATTTTGTAAACAGAAAAAACATAATGTGAAAAGGTCAAAGGAGAGCTTACAGTGTCTGAAACACATCAGAAAAGTAAATCAATAAAGGAGTAATATCTTTTTTTTTTTTCCAACAACAAAACCTACAACTTTTTATTGTGAATTGAGTGAAGGTTTACAGAGTGGATCATCAGTTTTATACTCAAGGAATCCTACTTCAGTGCATTGCAATGACTGGAATCCCTCAAAGTCATATCACATTCCACTACTTCCCTGGGATTCTTGTTTCCATTCCTCCTTCTTTCCCAACACTTCTGAATTTTGTCTTTAGGTAAATGCTGCCCTTTGATCTGGAGTGGTTGATCGATCTATTGTATGCATACCTCACTAGTATTGTTGTCCCCCTATATACCTACCTACTACTTGGTTGAAAATTGAGCCATGAGGGTGAATTCAGTTCCAGACCTGAAGGATGACCTAGGGCCATAGTATTTCTCTTTATCCACTTTAGCTTTCTTTTAAAAAACACACAAACAAAAAAACCCACTCAGGTATATATAATAAATTACA